>NC_043760.1:7675321-7975321 GCF_902148845.1 Salarias fasciatus | reverse complement strand
GGAAGCAATTATTCCCACCATCCAAATGCCCCTGAAACAATTCAGCAACCGCCATCAAACACACGCAAATTGTTCCTGCCAACCTATTGTACTGAGTCACCACATCACCGCTCGCAGAGTCGCATTAACCTCATTTGCCGAGCACACGCCCGCGCAGAGCAATCCGGCTCGAAAATAAACAGTTGGCCGGCTCAGATAATAACTGGCGAGACAGTATGGAGGAAAGTTGGCGTGTGAAAAAAAAAAAAAAATACTTTGAGGGCGAGCGTCTGGAGTTAAGAGAGGACGGTCTGACGGCCGGCTGGAGCTCCCTCTGCCTCTCGGACTCCGTTTAAACCGTCGTCTTAGAATCACTCATGAACTGTGGTGCAGAATTAGAACTGCAACAGAACTAGAGCTTAAAATCTCACCTTGTTTTCTTCACCTTTGCTTCAATTCTCAAAGTACTGGACGTGTGATCGCAACCGTTCGACAGATACGAAGAGGAGAACTGTTCACGTTCAACACATGTTCAGCCAGCTCGTGTTTACATCAGCGGTGTCCGTGGTTTTGGCCCACGGACCTTATGTTTGGCACCCCTGCCTCAGAGCTTTCAGGCTGAAGGTGTGTGCAGACATGCGGGAGAGGATGCACTCAGGGTTTTATCACAGACGACTAAATCGATAATGTGTGTTTTGCCTTGATGGAAATGAGAGTTCAGATGTGTGTATCAGATTGCACAGGAGAGGTGAGGTGATGTGTTCAGAGGTCGATCTGCAGCTGCGGGAAAAGCAAAGTTTACGACTGAATATGCAGTTGGAACAAAACTTCACTATTCCTTTCTCCTTGGGATTTTCTTTTATAGAGTTGTTTTTTTACATCTGTTGATTCAATTCTGGATTATTTTTCAGTTTTATATAAGTGAAGATCAGCACGATGCACCATCAATGATCAAATTCTCCAGGTTACACCGAGGAATCCTTCACTCCATGATCCTTTGTTTGTTCTGGCATCTGTCTTCTCTGAGTTTTCAGTCCTCATCAGCCTTCATTTATTTTCCACTAATCACGAAACCGCCTGTATTAAAGATAATTAGACCTTTTCATTGTTCTTGTTGTTGGTCGAGAGACTCCTCTCTCCGTGAGCGAGCCCCTAGCTAAATATCTTCAACTCTCAGGTTTGGTTTCCAGCATGAATGTCCACGTCCACATGAAAGCAGGGTGTGTGTGTGTGTGTGTGTGTGTGTGTGTGTGTGTGTGTGTGCGTGAGTGTGTGTGTGGTGGAGAAAACCCTGTCATGTTGCCACGTGTGGCAATCAAACCGGCGCTCCTGTGAATGTGGTATTCCTGCTTTAAGAGTCTTTAATTATCCCGGTGAGCTTCACATCATGTCGTCATGCCCCCCCACCCCCCCCCCCCCCCCCCCCCCCCCGTCTCTCACATCCCTGTGAACAGGAAGTTGAGCTGACGCAGCGCCGGGCGTGAGCCACCGCCTCCCGCGGCGGAGAGGCTGGCTGCTCGGGCCATGTGGAAGCGCTTTGGGCTGAGGTGCTGTCGAGGTGGCGTTCGTCACCCCTCTCTCTCCTAACCTGACCCCCCCACCCCCCACCCCCCTTTCCCAAAAAACTGCTGCCACCCACCGCCTCTGCGCCTCTGCCAGAAGATTTCTGCTGGGAGTTTTGAAAAGTAGGGAAGAGAGACGTTAGATCACATTAACTCACTCCATGTGCCTAATGAGCTGTTACACAGGTCTGACACACACCATTACCTGCCATTTACACCTCCACACTGCGCGTACACCCCCTCCCCCCACACACACACACACACACATACACCGTATGCATGCATTTGTATGGTTGAAAGAAAAGGAGGCAGCAGCAGAGACAGAAAAGATGCAGAAACATAGTGTGTGTGTGTGTGTGACACGGAGGATCTGTGTGTGTGTGTAATTGCTCTTGAACTGGATGGGTGGGCGCGCCGAGGTAAAAAGCTGACTTTATTGGATAATTAAGAGCAACTGAGTCGCTCTCATTACCGTGCCGCTGCTCTCTCCCTCGCCGGCCTCGGATACTGACGGAGCACAATGAGACCGACGCTCCGGGAGGGGAGACGCCGTCCCGCCTGCTCACTTCCTGAACCCGACTCGCTGCTCAGCAGAAGCATCCACCGCAGGCCGGCGGCTCTGTCCACATGACTGAGGATCGTGTGGACAGAACCTCGGAGGAGGAGATCAGAAACAAAGGAGTTGAACATGTGTGTCTCAGGAACAGGGAATCGACCTCACAACTACCAGTCTCACAACGAATGACTGGTCCTGGTGGTGGACGGTGGTTTAGAGTGGGTGGCGAGTGTGTGTGGGAGATGAGGGTACGTGGTGAATGTGATAAAATGCACTAAAACATCTACATCTGGCACACGGAGACAAATGTTCACACATTTTGCGCATGCAGGACGCATAAGGCAGGAATGCACAACATCCAAAGATACAAAATAGATCAAGATCGTTGTGTATTTGGATTCATGAGATTTCCTCCGAAGGATTATTCACTTGTAGTTTTGTGAAGCCACATATTGCAGGCCTCTGGCCGATATTTAGCCTTTTCTCTTTAGAATAAACTCCATGTGGCTTTGGTCTTTGCAGCACTGGGTTGTGGCGATGTGTTTTCACCTCGTTCTGGGTTTGATATGATTGCTAATTCAGATATAAAATGACGTCCATGGTCTGAAAACACCGAGGAACGGAGCGAGCAGCACCTCCCATGCATCGGCCGTGTTTACAGAGAAGTAGCGTTACATGAAAGCGGGAGCAGTAAGTGATGGAGAGCAGCGGAGGCAGTGTCTGTGTTCCTTTGTGCGGACGGCAGCTGGCTCGAGTTAGAGCGTCAGGGCGCGTTATCGCGCCGACGCTACACAAAGCAGGCCCTCTGAAGCGCCGGCCCGCTAACCGCCGCCTCTAAAGTCCAAGACGGGCCCAGGCGTCTCAGCCATGAACTGTGCGGGCCCTCGGGGACCAAACACAGGCTGACGGACAAACCCCAGTTTGTAGTGTCCCGCCGAATCCGACGGGTCCTGTTAGAACAGGCGCGCCTGGGCTTCGTCAGTCGGCGAGGCCGCCCGCTGCATGCGGGGAGAAACCCAATACCGTTGAACAAAGACATCGGCTAAAAGGCCGCTTAAAGACCTGTAAATGGATGGAATAAAAGGCTTACTTGTGAGTAAAGGAAATGACTACAGTTAGGACAATAAGCAATGTGAGTCATGGGATTTGAGCTGCGATAAAAAAAAGACAGACTGCTGAAAGCCAGCAGCCGAGCCGGTCTTCAGAAAGGCCCCGACAAAAGGCTGAGCTCTCATTAAAACCGCAACACAAAAAAAAACAGACAAAAAGAAAACTTATGTGACTTAATGAACAAATAAACAATAATAACATTTTGGCAGTGCTGCACAGTATGGGGTTTCCTGTTCCTCCTGTTCCTCATCAGCCATGATCAGAATGAGGAGTTTTGTGATTTACTTTGGGCAGCTGTTAGCCATGTGAAACATTTTCAGTTTTAGCTCTGTTATTGAAGTTACTGAAGTTTGTTTGAGTCACGTGTTTTATCAGAACACTTTTTTTTTTCTTTTATTTCAGTTCGGATGGATTTCTCATTCTTTTAAATCAGGAGTGTCCAGTGAGGTTCTGGAGGGTCTCGGTCTTGTAAGGTCTCTGTCCTGGAGGGTCTCCCAGGTGCATCTGAACGCAATAAGAGGCTGATTACTGGACTTTATTACAAGCTGAAAACATCATTAGGTTCAGGCGTCCTCAAGCAGGGAGATGTCTGCAGGACTGATACCCTCCAGGAAAAGAACAAGACACCCCTAATTTAAATAAACTGAAATTTGGGTTTTTTGTCAGCAATATCATTTAATTAAACATTGAAAATATTACAAATCAGAGAGTTTAAATGTTGAAACGGACCGTTGTGCATTCATGCTCTGCATGTCGATATATTCGGTCAATCAGATCGAGCCACAGTCGAGCCCACGAGGTGTTTCTGAGTGTGTGGCGTCACGAGGTGTTGGTAGAGAGCTTAGTCAGCATCTTCAGTCAAAGAAAGGTCAACTTCTGGTGCGTTTTGGCTGCTTGGTTACACACCAGCAGTGTTTTCGCTCCGTGAATAATGGCTTCCAGGGTGCAACTTTTTCAATGCACTTCGGTCTCCGTCGAACAATTTCTGAAAAATGGAACACAGTGTGTGTGCACAACTGCTGCAGTCAATAGTTTTAGGTTTTTTTTTCGGAATATGTGTGCGAATCAACAACATCACAGCTCCAAATTCCTGAGTGACTTTACAAGTTTCATAAAACAAAGTTTAACATCTCGACAGGAGTGAATCCAGACCGGACGCTGCTTCGAGGAGTCCTGCTGTCCGGCTGGGGTCCAGTACTCACACTGACCTGCGGCCACTTCAGACAACGACCCCTTTCAATCTGGAACGACTCCAAAAACACTGCGTCTATTGTTCACAGAGAGAGAGATCAAACCAGACAGCAAGTTGCCTCACAAGACGCATTATGAATATGATCATTGTGTTGAAAAGGGCTGGTTTTCACTGCATTAGTCTGTATGTTTTGGCTGAAAGAGAGTCAGAAGAATAAATGCAAAAAAAAAAAAAAATTAAGTAAAAATTATTGAAAAGAAATAGAAAGTAAACAACCCTCACTGTGGCTGGAATTTTGGGAACTGAAGAAAGCACAAAGATATTAACATCGTATTCTATATTCTAGTGTAGTGACCGTGTGAATGGATTTGGATATTCAGATGCCCTCATGAAGAGCCATCAAACACTGTGACTGCACCTCCTCATCCGAGCGACAGGATTGGTCAACGCACAGAAAAGTAATTTCCCCAGTGAGGTATGATTATTTCTCACTAATTCAACAGATGCCATGAAAACATTACAACTAATAAATCTCCCAGTGGCTGAAGCCAACAAATGATTACAACTAATCACATGTTCTGAAAGTGAAACTGCCCTTTGGCCAAGCCCCGCCCCCTTAATTACTGTCGCTAACGCAGAGAAGCGGTTCCAAACGACGGCCTGATTTTATCAAAGGGAGCTAATAACAATAGAGATGCTTCTAAAACTACTTTGGAAGTTCAGACTGTTCCAGATTTTGCAATAAGCAGGGCAAAGTCAGCTGCAATACACCACAGAAGAAGGCAAAGGAGGACCATCCATCCATCCATCCATCCATCCATCCATTCATCCATCCATCCATCCATCCATTCGTGTCCAACCAGCCCCATCATACAGACTTCACGTTTTACTTTGTTTCCCCTCCCTCCAAACTACAGTCTCCAAATGTTAACACTGAACGTACTGACAGGAAACATAAACATTTTTTCCGAGACACTGAACCGCAGCAGCACAACTTGAGCATTCAAGGAGCGACCGGTTTCCAGAGGCCTGTTTATTTCCATTAGCTGATCTGTCTTTTATGAGCAGTGGGGTGTACAGTACGTCTACAAGTGCACGGGGATGCTCGGACTATAAATCACACACTGGGAATAAAACTGTCTTGAAGAAAGGAGCGGGCATTAACAGGAACAAATGGGGGGAAAAAGTTGAAACTGGAATGACTTATTCATGTTCAACCTGATGGAGTTTCAAGGACTCCTCGCCTCTCTGCTCCAAGACTTTGATTTCATAACTCATCCTCGGTGTAACTTACATCCACAGCAGAACGAAGTTCACCTGTGTGCGCAAAAGTTTTGGAGACGATCCGCCGCTGAATGTTAAAGGCAGAAAGACTGGAGACCAGATTGACGTTTGAATTTTCTTTACCGAGTTACAGAGTGGCGAGCAAACGCCATGTAATGACGGCACTTTACTCCCGCCTGAGTTTCTCCAGTCCAACACCCAGAAACAAATTTCCTCCCCCAGTTCGGAGGTCGTTTACCTCCCTGGCTGGAGCCGCTCGGACAAAGGCGAGCGGCACAATGACGGCTGATTAAATGCTCGGGCTGATTATTCCTGCGGCGCGCTGATTGTGACACTGAGAGGAAGTTAGGCTGTTTCGCACAATCATGGGTGAATATTTCGATTGCAGAGTCCGTGGCCCGGAGCATGGCGCTGATCACAGGTTACATAATGAAGACAGTGCAGTTCGAAGGTGGACAAAAGTCGCACTGCACTACTGCACCTGTTTCTAATATCAAAAAAGGCCATTTTTGTTTGCTTATCAGAGCTGAAAGGTTGTCAAAGGTTAGGCAGAACAATACAGGGAAACAAAAGATCGCTTCAGGAAGGCCCAAAAGTTTGTTTCTCCAACATGAAATCAGTCATGTCCGTGAGAAAAAAAAGTTCCTTCAGTCAGATCCGACGTGATGTTTGAGCTGCGTTCTGTCAAAGAGGAACTTTTAATCTTTCAGTGATGATGGTCGAGTTAAGGCTGAAGGGCACAGGAGGAGGAAGAAAAAAAAGTCAGAGGAAACTTTCAATAATCTTATATGCACTGCATTTCGTTGCTCGGAGCCAAACACAGCGTTTCAAGTTGTGCCATATATTATCCACAGCAACACCTGTCCAGCATTGCTTCCAGTGAGGCGGAGAGCTTTGAATTATGGTCTGTTTTGACATCAAGCAAGATGGCTGCAAATCTGTCAACAGCAAACACGAGCCAGGCGACACCTACTTGTCTTGTTTGAGCAACACAGTGAAAACACTATTAAACTGAGCAGTCAGGGGTTGAAGGCCGTTTAAAACGGGACTTGAACCTCGACTCACAGTTCTAAACTTGATTAAATCACCTCCAGGCTACCACTGCCCCCTGGTAATGAAATGCTTCAGTTCAATTAAAACATTCAGACGAGTTTGCCTGAAAAAAAAAACTCCTCTGAGATGCTGAAGCAGTTTTCTTCCGTTTTCTGCCGCTGATTCGGATCATTTGATAAATAGGGAGCGACTTCCTGTTCAATTCAGAACATTTCAGTTTAAACCAGTACAATGTAAGTTCACTTACGTAACATATGGTTTGAAGATATTCAACTATTTCGGATTTTTTTTTTTTCTAAATGTACTTATTCAACTGAGATCTCTTGCAATAAGAATCATAAAAAAATATATTCTTGGACTATCAACTACATTTTGTAGGACATCAGTAGGAGTAAATAACAAATGACAGAAATAAGCGCCTGCTGCTGAGTCAGCGTTTGAGATGACAGGGATGCTGTGGGAGATGATTTCTGCCTCCTTTGGCTTCAGACGGCCTGATAACTTGTGATTGCAGCTCCCTGGCACCGCATGCAGAGCCTCCTGGGACGTGGGACGGATGAGCGTGCACATCCCCGGACGGGCCGGGCCGGGACAGCGCCCAGAACGCTCGCTCGCTCTCCGAGTCTGAGGGAGACATGTGGGAGAACGAGGAGGAAGATAATAAATGGGTTGGTGCTCCGGAAATAGCCGTCCACTTAATTGCTCGTTTATAAAGAGACGCTCGGAAAAGGACGAGCGAGACGCACACTCAGTGAGTTAAGTGTCCGCTTTTAACATGTTTTACATGGATTTGCCTCAAGACAGGATCCCAGTGCTGCAGGAGACTGAAGACCGATCAGGCATTTACACAACACATTTACAAAGCATGTGCTTTATGTGATTTAAAAAAAAATTCTCGCTCAGTGTTTAGAAGAAAGTGTTTCAGGTTGCTTGTTTGAGATCCTTCCCCGCTCCTGGCCTTTATGACCTTCCTTTTCGGATTGAGCTAAATGACTCTGAGGTGCGCCGAACTGCCTGCCGGTGTCCTGCATCCGTTTCCCAGGCCACATGTGAAGGACGGATGCCTCTTGAAACACTCAGACACCAAAACAGCTTGGTTTGGTTTTCAAATAAACCACGGTTTGGGGTGAAGGAAGGGAAAAACTAACGGTTACTGTTTCAAGTGCTTCTTCCTGGGCTGCATGCGAGATCTGGCACAGGTTTCACCGCATGCCCCTCCTGCTGTATCCTGAGCCGTGAGAATCTGTTTCCTGATTCTTTCATCATGTGGAATTCTGCAGTTCTGAAGGCGAACGTGTGCGTGTGTGCGTGCACGTACTGTAAGTGGAACAATCTAACTCAAGCATACAGTAGTCTGCTGGAGGGCGAGACTGTTTTTTGTTCCTGTTTCCCAGCCCGCTCTGTTACCTGCCGTCATCAGGCAGAGTGCATTCTGGGTGACTCATAACACAACGGCGATCATCTGCAGTCGAGTCAGAGCTGCACGGCGTGTCTGACCCCCACGCAAGCTAACCACAACACAGACTCACCGTCAGTGTCCAATCAGGAGCCGGCGATAAGGATCGGTGAGGAATTTCCCTCTGATGCTGCATGATTCAGTTTTTTTTCCCGTCAGCGAGTTACCTGCTTTCTGTAAAAGTTGCGAGGAAGTCTGAGTTTTTACGGTATCCGATGAAGAAGACGGCGATGAGGCGTGATGTGAAGTTACTTTCTGGATGTTCAGCAGCTTCAGATTGCGCGCTCGGAGGGGAAACGACGGCTTTAAGCAGCACTTGTTAGCGCAGCTGTGCGTCTGTCTGATCCCGGCGGCCTCCATTTACCAGCCATTCTGCTGAGAAGGCGGCGGCGGCGGCGGCGGCGGAAGCATGAAGGGAATTACTGACAATTCAGGCTCCTTCAAAACAAGAAGTGATTTCTTTTGATTCCACTCCTTTGTGGAAACTTTGGCACACACTTCAGTGTTAATAATGTCACAGTGTGGCATTCATTTCATCACTGCTGCATTATTCTCAGCAACAAAAGAGAATCAATATGGTGGAGACTCAGCAGACTGAGGGCTTTAATGGACTCTGATGTACAGAGTTTCTCTGTCTCTCCCGGCCGTCTGGACACCGTCAGCTTGAAGTTTACCCGATGACGTCTTTATAATCCCGCGACTCCACTCTCAAACCGTACTTTTGATATTTAAAGGCCGGACTCGAGTTCAACTTTCAGTCTATTCAGAGGATTACAGATATATTCCCGGTTTGTTTGGAGGCCCTTGAATGAAGATCAGACTGAATCTCTGCCTTCCTGCTCTCAAACAAGCTGCTTCAGGTAACGGTTTGTGATAGTAAAATCTTAAATATTTGACTTTCCTAAACGAAATCTGTTTCCCGAGCCAGGAAACTGAATTTGTGGAGAATCTTTTTTTTTTTTTTTCTTTAAGCAAGATAAGACAAAGCGCTGATCCAACATTGAGAAAACAACATTCCGCCGCTGCAAAAAACAGCTTAAGAGAAGCTGATTACACTGTGGAAGATTGGAAAGTAGCAGCAAACATGGACAACAAGGTGACGGAACTTTTGAACCAAAATATAGACTGATGACTACAACACACATGATGATGCCAGAGCTGAGGTAGTTAACAGTAATAAAGGTCTGATGATTTAATTCTATAATATTAAAACAGAAATGCACTTAAAACCATAAGAAAGAAACAGGAAATGCAACAAGTTAAACAGACAGAAAATGTTCACCGTATATCTGCTATATCTTAGGAGTAATATTTACTTCGTTACCCAAATAAGTAATATCATTACTGTAGCATGTAACGTCCAACACTGGACATTGTTAACTAGGAACCTTTGGCATTTGGTATTTTCAGCACTTAACATTTCCAGGATCCCAGTTGAAAGAAAAAAAAATAAACTGGTGGTGGCCTCATGTGATTTCAAAAAGTTAAGAATTGAGAGAAGTGGACAGTCTGGGTTGTGATGCCAATTTACTGAGGAGAAGTGCGGCTCTGGATAAATGTTCCACATAATCCTGTTAGTAGATATCAAAACAAAACAAAGAAGAAACTATATTCCTGCGTGGAGCTTTTTGAGTAAGTGGTTGAAAAAATGTTTGTGATCTAAATGAGCCGTTCTAACATTTTTTTTTCTGGTTGCTGCGCTGCACTTATTGGTCGATTGTTTCATTTGAGCAGAAATGGTCCAACATGCCTCAGTGTGAAGTGTTTCCTGAAAGTGACAGACAGCTGCCTCTGCTTGATTAAACTCATGGATTTATACCATAACAAGAGTCTATTTCAGAACCTCTACTTTTCAGTGTTTTCAGATCTGATTCATGACCTTTACTGCGGAGACGATGGATCACCTGATTTAATAATGGTCTGTTTGAAAGGTTCAGTTTTAGAATAGAAATAGATAATAATAGCTGCACACAGAAAAGAACAGAGCAGGTAGAATAGAAGTTAGAATATCTTAATAACTTGGAAGAAAACTAAAAAAATGTATTGAGAAAAAAAAGTTCTATCGTCTATTACTTACCACAATTTCTACTCAACAATTCCTTCTTTTATCGAACCTCTTTTGCCGTTTTTGTCCTACATGTTCTTCAAATTCAATGACTTTTATAATAATAATAATAATAATAATAATAATAATAAAAACTGCATTCTTCTCTTCTGATAGGTTTCCAGGTCTGCTCCACATTCGAGAAAACGTCAACTCAAACAGCGGCAGGAAGTTCGTACTCCTGACTTCCCCGATCCTCCCTTGTCTCTTTGCTTCCAGCATCAGAGCTGGAAACAAGTAGAGAATCAAATAAACCGCTCCCGTCGTTTAATAAACCGCTCTGATGGACGAGGTTTGAACGCCAGTGAAGCGCGAAGACTCAGACTTGTTCGAACATCGCCACGAGCTTGTCGCCGCGCACATCTCAGCCCGGCTTCCAATCAGGATCCATCATCCGTCCATCTGTCCCTGTTGACGTTCCCCCATATTGTAGTCTGTGCGCAGCAGATTTTAATTCTCCTGAACCGGCCGCTCCGCGCTGCCTGCAGTATTATCTCACATCCTGTCGAAAACGGCGGAGCGATGATGAATCACTCGTCAGCCGAGCCTTCAGGAACCAGATGGAGGTCGCTGATTCCTCCACGGCTTCGCATGGAAATCAGGAAAAGTTGAGAATGTTCCTTAAGTAAGAGGATAATCGGTGCATTAAACCCCCCCACCAAAAAAAAAAAAAAAAAAAGAAGAAGAAAAAAAAAGAACAGCTTTCCACACGTAGAGCGACTTAAAAAAAAAAAAACTACTCAGAAAAATGATGGAAAAGCTGATTTATGTCGAGCGTTATTGCTTTAAATCTTGTCGCAGTTTGTTTATGCTGAAAAACAAACTGCAGGAGCTGCAGCACGCCGGACTCTTCGGGCCTCGTGACGCTTTGATCCATGAACACAACAATCACAATAACTCACTGGGTTCTGTTTTTCTGAAAGCGACACTATTGGAAATGTTGAGCTCAGCACGACCTTGCACTGCTCCTTTGAATGCACCAAAGTGTTTCACGTTTCACTTCAGGACATATTAAAACATCTTTTCCACCACAGAGGACTCGGCGCCGTCACATCCCGGTCCTGGAAAACCGAGACTTTAGCCTGCACGGCCCGAGCATGTTGGAGATACTGAAAACATGCAGGGATGAAAACCAGCAGGTCTCCTCAGCGGAGGGCTGCTGGTCCAGGGTCCTGATTCAGAAGTACTAGAAACCACAAACACCAGCAGAACTTTTCTTTTTATTAAGAGAGTTAATCCCATCATACCAGAAATTAATGTTTGGATGAGCTTAAAGCAACATTTTTTGTTTAAAATAATAAATTGGGAATCTATAGTGACCTGGTGAACTTGTGAAAATAGTGAACAGTCCATCAATGGACGTGTTTTTCTAGAACTTAGACTCAGCGTAATGCTGTTTGTGAAATGAAGGCTTGGTGAGTTTCTTGGATTAATTCTCGTGCTCACGCTGCTGATTTCTGCATTTACGGTCCCTCCACTGAGATGCCTTTTACACACACACACACACACACACACACACACACACACCTTGATATTCCACTGGAAACTGCCTCCAATCTAATTTGCGCAGATGTAGTGACCCGTGAAATGATGCCAAGTCTGGCTCCTCTCCTCAGCGCTATGTAAAAACAGCAGATTGCCTCATTCAGCTTTCAATATTAACCCTTCGTCCACCTTTTAATAGCTCAGCGCCGCCGCCACAATAACCAATAAGAGCTGGAGATGGGTCTTTTAGAGGCCCGCCACTTCGCAGACACACATCCTTTTTCCAGTGTGTGTGTGTGTGTGTGTGTGTGTGTGTGTGAGAATAAAGAAAATAGAGGTGAACCACTGGAATATTGTGCACTCATGCGTGTTGGAGCTGGTTCGGTTCAAAGATAATCCTCTCCAGCTCTCACTCCACCAACTGAGGGGAAAACTTTGTTAATGTTATCATCTTCAAGAGAAGAAGAAGAAGAAGAAGAAGGAAAGAAAGCTCGGCAAATTTCCCTCAGTGAAAATGGAGGCTATCTCACCTGTCACTGTGGTAAGTACTATCTTCAAGATAAAGGGATTAGAGGATTGCGGGGAGATACTCCAAGAGATGTGGGTTGTATAAATACGGATTTGCGCACTCACCAGAGGTTTTCATATAGCAGGGCCACGCGGCGCTTTCCACGGCGAAGATAATCTCATGAAATGTCAGGGCGATTCATCCCACATCTTCCACAATCAGCCCGCACTTCACATAATCAATATTATGAAAGCCGAAGTAAGGCACATCGTACGGCCCTGTATAGAAAACGATGGTTAAACAGCCTAAACCTGATCAGAATTTTGGAAGGAAAATAAGCCGCCATGTCATAGTTGTGTGTTTTAAGAGTTTGGGTGTGTCTCAGTCCACTGTTGCCAAGTCAAAGGAAGATATGTGTACATTAAAAACTGAAATCAAAACCGAAAATGGAAACTTAGAGACACAAATTCAGCTGAGCCAGCAACATCTACAACGCCAGTGTGCACAACTGTACATCAGAGTATCGGCAGGTTCTGCTGTGACGGGACCAGGAGCGGCGCTCGCACCGGGCTCATCCATTACTGACGAAAGATAATCCATGAAGCAGCGGTCTGCCTTCTTTTGGTCATTTTTAGGAAAATTGTCAGGTTTGAGGGTGATAAGGAAATTAAAGTGTGTCAGTTTGACCCAAACAGTTTGTGAAGGTTAAAAGGATAGAAGCCATTTGAAAAGGCTCGTCGGAATTCAGGGCCACGCAGGTGTTTAGAGGTTAGAGTCTAACGTGTCGATTGGATTTAGAAATGTCTGATTTTGTCTGACTTCAAGACTTTGAATAGAAAGGAGAATTACTGGCCTTGTGCCTTTCATCTTTGGAGACACATCATGCCTTCTCGTACGCTTTGGATCCTTGAAATTCTCAATAATTAGAGCAAAAAACTCCAAATGAAGTGGAAACTCAAAGCACAAATACAGCGTTTGTAATGAAAATACTGCGAGCACGTAATTAACATGGTTTTTTTGAGTAACGTAGACATTGTTAAAGATGAAACTCTAATTTACAGAGCATATGATTGATGAAGAAGACCTTAAAGTTTAAATTAATAAGGCAATAGTTTAACATTTCATGTTCAAGGTCAAGGCAGTGAAAAGCAGTTTTATTGATTTGAAGTTTTTTTTTTTTAAATGAATTAACTGCAGTCATGAAGTTAACACTCCAAATCTAACACCCCAAAATAATAACTGAAGTGAACCGAGAATCATGGGAGATTAATGATGTCATTCAAAATGGCCACCTCCATAAATCTTGGATGATCACTGCTCACCTCGGTTATTTTTGGCCTCGATTGAGTTTTAGTCACTCCTCATCCAGACAAATTGTTTTGGGAGAGTAACGGCAGCTTTCCGCTCATCCCAGGGCGCCATTCAACGTGTTAAAACGAGTGGACGAGTGAGATTTTCCAGCAGAAGAGTGTTGATTTAGAATGCTGCATCATGATATCTACAGATTTCTGTCTTCTTCGGAGATGAGGCCCTGCTGGTTCCTCAGCACGTTCCTCCTCCAGCCTCGTTATTCGTCACACATCGAGCCACTCGTCTCCACTTCACGGACTCATCTCAGCTGCTCAGAGCCCTTCTGGAAACTTTCATCTTCTACTGCTTTTGAAAACTAGCTCGACTCTCTGAGTCTGAACAGGCTGTTTGTGTTTGTTCTCCTGCATCCACTGCCTCAAAGCTCAGCTTCGCCGTCACTTCTTCTGCCACACTTTACCTGACTGGCTCCCTGCCGAGCTCCCCTCCCAAACTCCCAAGTCCCACAACGGGCCTCCAGCTAACTTCTACTAAAACGCTGTTTGGTTCCAACTCAGACCAGGCCCAGTTTTATTAGCGTGAAGTCCAGGTCAGAATGTCTCCGAGTCAACTTTCCCTTCTCTCTCCCCATTGGTTAACCATCTGCGAGAAATGAAAAATGAGGGGTTAAAAGGGGTTGAATATTTTCTCTTAAATGCTCAGGAGAATGTTTTTGGCACGAAATGTGCCTTTCCCTGTTCTCATTATGAGTGAAGTGCACTTACATTTTGACATTTTCTTGCATTGTTATTATGAGAGCAAACTTGCCAAAAGCAGAAGCCTGAAAGTGACCGTCGGAGTTCAAGATCGAGAACAAACAAACCATAAATAATAAAGATCCTGCTGCCAGATTCTGACCACTCCTCGGTGGTTCTGCAAGAAAACAATGAAACAACATGATTGCTCACACTGTAATATCTCCCTTAAGGATGATATACTATCTGCACACAATCAGCTTTTAACATGTCCAGGATTAATGCTAAACATTAAAAACTACCACATAACAGGGGAACACACTGTGAGTCCATGCTCTAGCTCTGCAGGTAAAACTGCCAGATATTACGTTCTGGAGTTATCAATGAAAGAAACCTGTAGCAGGATCACTTTGTGCACGAGTTTTACAAATTGTTTTCTTGTAAATGTCTGTAAAATGTACAGAGAACGCTTCTGACTGCACCTCAATGTCTTCCAGCCCCACAGAGGTCAACTTGCTTTGTGTTGCTGAGTTGACCTTTCCCTATTTTCTCACACTGGAGCGCACACCCAGTCCCACCAAGACACAAACAATGAACAGCTTCCCAGGAGGAGAGGTTCATTTTCACCGGCTGAATTCTTTTACTCTAACAACGGCACACAGTGTATTTCACCAGCATTATGAAGATGTAAGGTTGAACCGTGTTCTGAGGAACGAATGCTTTCCTCTGGTGTCGCCTGCCAGGTGATAAGCAGAGGTTTTTTTTTTTTTTTGCTTGTATCTCTTCAATCTGGCTCTCGATAGGAGAGCAAAGAAACAGCCTCACAAACTCTCATTTTGTCAGCGTTATTGAGCAAGCTGTGAAAATTCTCTCACATTATTGGAGCGTGTGGGTTTCCAGCTGTTCGGGATGTTTAATACCTTCCCTCAGGGCTTTGACATCTGAAAGTGAAAGGCTGATTTTTTTTTTCCTTTCTTTTTTTTTTTTCTTCTTTCCAAGACAGAAACACATGCTTCATGTATGTTTGTAATGGCAGCCAACACAGAAGACAATAGATGTGGGCTTGTTCTGTTTAGCAGAAAGCTTTGATGTTCAGCGAGATAAGAGCTTCAAAAGGGAGCAGGTCTGAAGCGCCGCTTAAAGACAGGAAAAGCAACGCAGCACAGTCCAAACTCAATCACAGATCCAGGCGTCAGGCCGCATCTGCTGCCTGGACTGTATGTATTTTGTATTCATGGCTTTTCCATCAGTTGAAGTGCTTTCATGGCCTCCAGCTTTAATTTTAATCATGTTTCAATTACCTCAAACTTCCTGCATATGAATTTGTTCCATAAAACAAGGCTGAAATATCACTGGACAAGTCTTGTGCTTAATGCACGCCGTAAATAATAAATCATCAGGACCAGCGGTCTAATGCGATTATTGCTTTGGGGAATTATTTCTTGGCTCACCGTCTCTTTAAGGAAGGTCAATGCGTCCCAGTAAGGCTGCAAAAATTTTCAATAAAGCGGTGTGATAATAGTATGAAAAGTGACTAATTAAAAGGGAGTAAAATTAATGCACAATGAATAAATGCTCCATTATCGCCGCGGTCGTCATTATGAGGTGAAGTGGTAATGGGAAATACAGAGGAGGAAGCAGAGATGAGGAATTCAGTGGTGGATGAGAAGAGGGGGAGAAGAAAACAAACAGCAAACAAAAGCAGATGGGGAGAAGAATGTGGAATGATGGGGGAACGGAGTGAACAGATGCTGATGGATGCTTCGGCTCCTGGCGGCTTCTCGCTTCTTGGTTTATTGCTTCTCGCCGAGACGCAGCACTGCCGGAGCGGCTCTTCCCCTCGGAGCACCGGAGCGACAGCAGCAACAACATGTGGCGGTCCAGACCGGCGGTCTGCGCCACGGCGCACAGCAAGGGCCGAAAGAAACTCACCAGGTTCCTGAAGCCTCGTTACAGCTAACATCAGATGTTTGGTTGTAGGGTGGTTGAGAACGTGCTTGGGCACTTGGTTAATGGGTTAAACTATCACTCCATCACTGGTCAGCGTCTTCGGCCATTAATGTTTTCTGTGTGTCGAAGACACTGTGGAAGTGTGACGCTCCCTCCCGCCACTAGTCGGAGCTACAGAGATTCAGACAGCGTGACTCCAGCAAACTGTTGTTTTGAAATGTGTAAAATGAAGAGATGTGGTCTCTAAAAAATCAGCTTGGTTTGTTTCAACGTTCTCAGAAATGAAGGAAACATTTCAACCTGAATCAAGCATGCTGCTGCTGCTAGCTGCTAGCTAACCATGCTCATCGCCACAATCAGCTCAAAGTCCTGCTTCATTTCAATCATTCAAGCTTTTAAAACCTAAGGGAATCAGACTCACGATGTTGAGTCTGAACACACTGTGCAGAGACGATACTAAATGTTTACCTCTAGCTTCAGCAAATTTTAAAATCTGATAAACTTTTTGAAGTTTGAGATTAAAGGTTTGTAACTTTATAATACATATAATTTCTTTTAGAGACTTAAAACACGTCAGCATAAGTCGCGCTATGAATTCACATGTCCACATTTTTTTTTATTCCAACCTTTGCAACTGCTAATGAGAAAGGTTTTGAATACATAGTGACAAACATGAACAAAATATGTATGTACAGATTAGGGCTGGACGATTATGGCAAAAATAATAATCACGATTATGTTGATAGATATTGAAATCACGATTAATAACCACGATTATTCATAATTCCAAAACTTGAGTATTTATTAAACTACAACTTGAAAGAACAATCAAAAACAAACTTATACAAATTATTAATATATTAAATAATATCAATAAAACAAATAAAAATAAATACCCAATCTACATGCATTTCTATAAAACTTGCAAAAATAGCAATATGCAAAATACACTAATAACTCAGTCAAAAACACAACCTGAAAATATTCTTTGAACTCTCTCAAAAACTTTTTTAAATAACAAAAGAGGGGTTGGCTGCATAGTTAAACACTCCCTGTCGCTAACTTCCTACAAGTTTTTGGCAAGGAAGACGAGTCTGTTCACTTGGTCTGGCTTCCGTGACGAACAAGGCAGGTGACAACATTTCCACCTGCGCTGAAAACCCGCTCTGATGCAGCACTTGTGGCAGGGATGCTGGATGTCCGACGAGTTGAAGCCAAAATGCTTCCAGATGACTGAAGTAGTCCTACCTTTCTTGTCAACTGAAGGCTCCTTTTCTGCCATGTTTGTAAACCGCTTCCTTCACGTGTTGCTGATAGAGCCCTTGCTGCGGCTGCGTGCACAAGGTGCATTCATGGTACTTTGGTAGCGTAGGAAATTACATACAGGCAGCGCCGTGCGTCTAATTAATCGTTTTTCTCCGATTATAACGTTTTTATGATCGTGAGTAACCAAAATCGAAATCAAGATTAAAATTCAATGAATCGTCCAGCCTTAGTACAGATGTAGAGGTGGGGTATCCCGTTGTATTAAAAGTAATTATAAAATAATAATAATAATAATAATAATAATAATAATAATAATAATAATTTAGCAACATGGTTTTTGAAATAAATAACTGGTTTTAAAAAAAATAGTTTTAGTTGTAAACAAGTGGTTGAATTCACTCAGATAAAGACTGAATACATCAACACACAACTTCTGATTCTAGAAACCATCCTGAGGTTCAGTTTCCCTTTTTTCTTTTTTTCTGAGCAGAATGCAGACTGCTTAATTGGTCACAGTGTGAGCTTTTTGGAGGGAGGGGTGTGGAAGCTGAAAATCTGTGAAAATTCATGCTAAGAACAGTAAGTAGGTGTTAATTAAGCGCGGGCTGCCATGTTTTAATTAAATTGTTGTTCTGTTGAGGAGAGGAAAGGAAAAATCAGACGACAGCATACTCTGTGATGAGCTTCCGACTGGTCCGGCATGCTTACTCCGCACTTCTCCTGGTGCATGCTGGGAAAGCATCCAGCCTCCCCGTATGACTCCGAAAATGATATAATGGGCAGTAAATAATGGGATCTGTTTGGATCCAGAAAGCTGAAACAGCCCACCTCCCACCCTCACCCCGGTTTCCACCTCAACTGTTGTTTGTCTAGTTTATGGAGGTCTGTAATTTTCACGACCCGCGGAGTCATGTTGCACGGAATGAAGTGAAACGCTGAAATAAATGGGAGCTGTGAGATTTTCACATCCCAAGCTGAAACGCTGGGGCTTCTTGACATGACATTTTCAATGGAAAGGTCACGTTGTAGGATACACTTTTTCTTTCCTGATGCACCGGAGTTATCTTGTATCTCCGACTGAGTCTGCTCTCCGCTCGGTCGTTCAGTCGGGAAAAAATAGAAACACAGAAATGAAAGTGGCATGACTTCCACCTTTATAAGATAAAAGGCTATTTGGGAAAAATTGCTTTAGCGGCGGAACAATCGCCCGCTTGCAACTTCAAAGGAAAGAATATATAATTACAGAGAGCGATGCACGCCTCTTACATGCGCACTTTATCCGAATGCGATCAGTGCATTTGCCTTGCATGGCCATTAGACAGTTGCGCTGTAAACATATGCAAATACATTTTGCACAGATGAAGCGGTAATGCACTCCTAATGGGAAGGCGAGACACTGCAGCGGTGCCGGTGCACAGAGGATGCTCATTATGTCATCAGTGTAATTCACTTGAGGTGCGCGCTCGACGAAAACACGTCTAGACGGGCAGTTTTTCCTGGAAGCCTTCACAGATACTTATAGATTCAGAGCGAAAGATGCAAACTCCTCAAGAAACGACACTCTGCTCCACCTGTTGAAAGCGAACCGACAACAGTCGCTGACGGCTTCATGAAGGCCAAGACGGAACTGAGGCTGCATTCAAGATTTACACGTCAGGATGCTTCTGGTTCACATGACTATATACGTGAGTTAAAACATCAGAGTGTCTAAATGCATTTTGTCCTTACAGAATTTCATGAATCTTTGAAAAAACTAACCTCAAGTTTGAATTAAACAGTCTTTTTTTTTAAGTTCTCTGAGATGCATTTTGCGCAGAGGCGGAGTGTAAAAGACTTTCTGAACTCTGCATGTGTTATTATATTACTTTGAAACTTAACTTCATCTCTTTATTGAATCCTAAATTACAGAACAATAGTGTCTGATTACAGTGTAGATTATTAGAGGAAGGAAGATGCTCTATAATCTGGATGCTCCTGTTTCATAAAACAAATACTTTGATGAAGAAATGACTGAAAGAATCAGCAAAACAGCTGAACGTGTAGAAAGACAGGCATTTCTCAAGGGAACTTACAGCGGATACAGGTGAAGGTTGCTCACTGTGAGTTGTTGTCACTTTGAATAAAATGAACTATTGGAAATAAACTAATTTTGGACTTTTTACTAAGAAAAAAAGAAGAAAGCTTCATGTATCATAAAACCATTATTGGTAGTTATATATGGTTAAAAGCTGTACAACTGACTCACCAACAACATCCATTAATCCTTCGTAAATGGAAAATTTCACTTGTAGTTGTTCTCCACTGCTTGAGCGGTCCCCAAAGCACCTAACAATATTAATCACATTCACCCATTCATACGCACATTCACACACCTGCCATGTAAGGAGAGCAGTTCATCCACTGGGAGCAGTCTGGGGTTTAGTGCCTTGCTCAAGGACACTTCAACGTGTGGACGGTCTCTCCACCTGTACCCTCTATACCACATCATCCTGCACAAGGTCAAGAAAAATAAACAATCGGTGCAACGTGCGAATTCAGCGTTATGTATGGAAATAATGCCGATCAGAACACACAACTTACAGCAGCACAGGAAACCAGTGGAGGAGGAAGAAACCCTGTGAATCCTCCTCCTCCTCACTGCGTTCGACTCACTGAGCTTTATTGACCCGCCTGGGACGCCACTGGCAGGGCGGGTGACCGGCTGCTCCAATCTGAGGCTCCAGCTTTGGCAGACCGGCGCACGCTGCCTGTAAATGTCTCCGGGGTTCATCACCCCCACCCCCACCCCACCCCCACCCTCAGTTAGGAGCCTTTCTCCTCGTTAGGGGCCATCTGCATGGGAGATAATTAAGGGGGGACGCACTCTAATGCAACAGTGCCCTCTCTGAATCGCTCCATTGATCTTACGTCGCTGATATTTCCACGGGCAAAAATTCTCCCTGCAATATCGATACACAACTGTATGCATTATGTGTAATGGCTTGATGTTGATTAGGAAGCTATTGGCATTTTTAATGGAGGCTGCTGGAGGGGATTGCTGGAGCGCAGCCTTACAGAGTATTCGATTACCCGCCCTGCTCTGGTGTGATTCAGGGGAACAGCGAGCGTCTATACTGTATCCCCGGCCTGTGCCGCCGTCTCGGAGGAGAAGGGCTTTTCCTGCGCGAGGGTCCCTGGAATGCTGACGGATGTGTATCGGCAGTACCGCGCCTGACCTTATCGTGCGGCGCAGAATCTGGCCGTGACCGCTGGAAAACCCGCGTTTCACAGCTCCCGGAGCATTGATTCGCAGTCGGGCCGTGACGCTTTCAATCGATGTCTTACTCTCGGCCACATCCAAAACCGCCATGAGGCTGTGGAGGAAAGGGCGCTCGATACCGCACAAAGCTCCTCCAAAGCCTAAACAAACTTTGTTTACACTGGGGGACTTTTCTCCTTAATCACTGCTCCTTTACAAGGTGTGCTTCTGTCATTAAGTGAATTAACGGCGAGAAGCCGAGGAGGAGAGGGCGAGGCGAGTGAGAGTCAGGAGTGCTGAGGAGGCGGCGGAGCGAGCATTACCGGGACACGACTGGCTCCTTATGAGGCCACTTCAGAGCTGATGGCAACAGATGCAGGTGGCGGCGGACATTAGCGGGAGGAGAGACGGCGGCGCGCGGCACTCATGCGCAGTCTTGTTCCCCGCCGCCGCCAGATGGGATGCAGGCGGCGGAAACGGGCTGAATCCACACTCTGGAGCGACGGCTCGGCGCAGGCGGGAGCTGGGGACCGGGCGGAGGAGGCGGGATAGGGGAGGGGGTAAAAGAAACGGCTGAGGTCAACAACATCGGGGCGGTCTCGGAGGACCCGGTGGGAGTGACAGGTGTTAGATGGCTGCTGCGGCGGCGAGGACCCGCAGTACGCCGGGACCGACGCCCAGGGGACGGAAAGACGCCACCGGGCTGCGGAGATTATATCAGAGTCAGCACGATGATGTGTGCAGTGCAGAGGAAGCCTCCGCTGGGGCTGTGTGCACCGCTGGGAGGAGTTACCTCTGCTGTGTGTGTGCGTGTGTGTGCTCTTTTGTGACTGCGAACAGCAAGGACATGCCGGCCGGCAGCTGGCGGCAAAAAAGTTTCTCCTCCCCAAAGTTGCTGAAGGAGAAAAAAAAACAGAGTGAAAGTACCCACATGTGGCTGGGAGAGGGAGGGAGAAAAAAATGGAAGCGATGGGAGAAGTTTATTAATGATGCCCAGAGACTGCGGGCTGAATAATATCCCTCTCTTAAGAACGTCTGACTTAATCTTTGGCTTTCATTAACTGTGTGAAGGCTAATGATCCTCTTCCACCGTTGACATTGTGATACTGTCTTTGGAAAAGAAAGAGACATCATTAAATTCTGCCGTAATGTTCCTTGTTCTGGGTGACGTGCGCGCGCACACACACACACACACACAGACACACACACACACACACACACACACACACACAGATCCAGCAGCACTCCAAAGGGGACCTTATTATAGATCATGAGAGCCGGTCCGGCCCACCGTGCGCGGGCCGTTCATTTTTCCTGGTGGGCCCGGGCGACGGAGTGAAGGTGTGCAGAGGGGCGCCGCAGACCTCGGTCTGCGGAAACTAATTACCCTCAGTGGTAATTATGAGAGCACGGCACAGGCCTGACCTTGGAGAGGTGATATAGCGGAGTGCTTGGCGGTGGTTGGTGTAGGTGTGTGTGTGTGTGTGTGTGAGTGCGTGTTTGTGTGAAGGTGGGATGAGATCAGGTGGTTTTGTTGCATCGTGCAAACAGGGAAGTGCGAATCAGCTCTCTTCAATAATT
The DNA here is from genome assembly GCF_902148845.1 of Salarias fasciatus. Classification (NCBI taxonomy): domain Eukaryota; kingdom Metazoa; phylum Chordata; class Actinopteri; order Blenniiformes; family Blenniidae; genus Salarias; species Salarias fasciatus. The sequence continues at coordinate 7,952,955 of NC_043760.1, read as the reverse complement.
CCTCATGTAGTCTTTTAAAACTTTAATGAAAAACAACATGTGATACCTTCCAGAATCAGGCGTTGCTCAAAATTGTAAAGAGTCGGCTTCACGCGGTTGATGCATTACTCTGTGAGTCCATGTCGGTGTTTTCTATCCCTAAATAGGCGGTAAGAATAGATTGGTGGACTGGTCTTTCTTTATTAACATCTTCTTTCAAAAATTGCAATTTGTTTGCAGCAACCGTGTTAAAGACTAAAGCTTCTTAAATAATGATAACTGATGTTTTATACCTTCTTTTTCACAAAGACGTTACTTTAAGTGTCTCATTAAAAAGCCCCACTGTAAAAATAACTGTGCTTTCTTTTGGACTCCAAATCTGCAGTTGACACTTGCATGAGCAGATTCTAATGTCGTTTCTAGAACAGTTTATCTGGCAGTTTTTCACTGTCTTGAGCAGCTTCCTATTTGGTTGCATTGACAGGATCGCAGACATCTTCCTACGTCAGCAGACGCCCAGCGAGATTTTAATCTTCTACAGGGAGCAATTTAGGATTTGGTGTCTTGCCCAAGGACACTTTGGCCTCTGGAGGGATGGAATCAAACCCCGATCGATTCTACAGCTGGAGCCACGGCCCCGCAAATTAGAGTAAATCAGAAAATAAGGTGGTGCGGCAGCCCTTTAGCAAACGCTCTCGCACTGCAAGTAAAAGTTTGAAACCAGTCTGTTGTAAACCGTGATTACTGAGCAGGTTCCCAGGAGAAATCACAGTTTCCACCGACATAAAACCACAGAGTTCCTCACAACATACCGAAAATCCCCCACAGTCCCAAACACACCATTCAAACGGAATCCAAGCATGAGTTCAGTACGATAACTTCATAAACCTCCTGATTTCTTCTTCTTGAACGATTTCCTTGGTTTGATCTGTGACTAAGTGAGGTTTCCTTGCATATTATACAATTTACTTCTGGTGCAAATCCACGTTCAGATACATGATCCCACATACAGGTTTTATTTGGCATGAGACAGAAATCACAACGAGATCGAATATTTCTCGTGCTCCAAGCAGCCAAACTTTCCCCACCAAGCATCTCAAGTATCGGCTGATTTCACAAACAACTGTTCAAATGATTAATTTACTGAATAAGCTCTACTTAAATATTACTTCTTTTTTTTTTACTCATTCTAGCGTCATTGCGACGCTCCTCTTCAGCAGCCATTAATCTTCATTTCATGACTTTTGTCCGACTGCGATGTGTTTCTGACTGCCTCAGTCCTGATTAAAGCACTCTGACATCCAGCTAATGGGCGTTCGGCAGTATAGAGGGACCATTCCAGGACACTTCCACTGAGACGTGTGGATTTTTTAATGTTTCGAAGCATATTTAACAGACTACGGACACAAATTGACGCTGATACTTACAGACTAAGATTTTGAGGTGTGCCAAAAAGGCAGTGTGACGAATCAGAAATTTGCTGCATTGGCACTGAAGCTAAAAACCGTCCAAATCGAAACCACTTCAGCTCTGATGCTCTGTGTGAAATGAGCGGAACGAGCAAAACTCTTCAGATTTTGTCACGAGGACGCAAAAGCGATGCCTCGGGCTTTTGGCAACATGAAATTTGTATTTGAATGCCTAATTGGCCAGTTGAACTTTGATATCAAAAAGCTGGTGCTACCCCAAGAATCTTTATTCCCATTTAACTTGTCGCCGGTTTGGCTTTGATAGACGCGCCAGTCGTCACGCAGCCAAAATCCAAGAGAAGCCAAGCCAGTTGCACTGCATGGATCGCACCAAACAACACTGAAGGGGGCTTCATGCGCTGTTATGCAACAAGCTAAGCATGCAGAGGGGAGTGCAGCGCACCACACTCTGTTTATCATGACTACGTTCATGCATTCAACCAGGAAGTGACCTTAAACATCACAAACACTCTGCAAACATTTTACCATGTGATAAAGAACTAAACAAGCCTTTCTGTTGGAGTAATGACAGACACAATCCTGATTCCACGGTGTAATCACGGTGCATGCAACATTTTAGTTTCATCCAAAGTAACACTTGCATTCTGCTTTGAATTTGTATGACAGACATTCCGTTTTCTTTGCTCAATAAAAAAAAACAAACATCAAAGCTGAAACTTTGAAAAATCTCCCGGCGTTCTTATTCTCAGAGCAAAATGACTTGCAGCCCTGAAAGAGGTTTTAATTCTCTCCTCATTTCCAACTGCAATTATCTGCTCAACTGTCAAAACAAAAGGGGGATATTGATGATTTAAAGCCTTATTTTGGGGAGCAACCTTCGCTGCTTATTTTCGAAGCAACTCCCCAAATGAAGTCGACGTTTGCAAATGAATGTACTCATTTGTCACAATTATCTGGAAAAACATACTGTGAGCTTTTATCTTTTGAAAAGTCAAAAATAAATAAATAGATTAAAAAAAAAACAACAACCTCCAGTGGATCCAAGAATAATAGAAAGCCATGTATTAATAAGAATTTACAGTGATCCAAACATGTGTTTCCTCTTAAGTGTTATCTGCGGATCTCAAGTAAACAGGATCGGGATACAGCGCAGCAACAGGAAAATACACTCAGGAGCCAATTTGTGAAGCTCCGTAGCCCAGAAGAACAGAGCATCTTCGTCCATGACTCCGCACATGCAGTCTGGTCGCTTTTGGGGCAAACCGACAGCTGACTCGTCACACTGTCTCACGTAAAGATGCTCTTTATTTACTAATGCTCTCCCGCTTCATCCTCCTCTCTTTTCATTCTCTTTCAGTTTTCAGCCCGACATATAAGGTCACAGGTGGAGACAAGCTGCCACATCTGCGGACGCGGCGTTATGGAAAGCCACATGCGGGATGTATTCATGAGTTCAGCGCAGGAGAGATGATGCATCCGTCTTTTGAAGCTCCGTCCGTCTGGACAGCGGGGGAAGCGGTTTGCTGTGCAGCTGTTGTGTCAGCAGGAACAAGAGGAGCGATCATCAGAGGGAACAGACCTGCTTCTGCCGCTCTCTGTCCTTTTCTGAAGCATTAGCCGGCTAGCGTAGCGCATCATTTTAGCTGCAGTTTTCCAAAGGCAGATGCAGCAGTAGTATAGATCAACCAATCAGTGGATCAAACATTCACATTCCTGCCAGCCATGTAGTAAATAATGAAGTATTAGTAAAGCTATTAAAAAAGAATGTTGATGAAAACCTGCACAGATTGTTAAATGATGGATGATAACATCGAATTGCACCGATCTCATGTCAGCAGTTTGGGTTTCGGTGGCTCCAACATGCATTTCAATCTTTCTCCAGATAAGAATAATAAATATCTGATTGATGACATTTAAAAAAGCAGGATAAAATATAAACAATTTCAGTTATAAAAACCCCAACGGTTTCAGGGTTAATTCAAATTTCAGAGTAACTTTTAGCTTCCATTTTCCAGTAAATACCTGCTACTGTCTTGAAACAATGGCGCCTTGCCACCATTAGGATACTGCGTGAGGCGGGTTCTCGTTTCACAGTGACCCGAGTTATTTAAATTCCAATTCCCCGGCCGTCGGCATACTTTGTCAGGCTGAATTATGCCACTGCTATATGATGGAACCACAGAGGTATTGTCTGATACGCCACAGCGTCTGACCAGTCCATCAATCACTGATCCCCTGATGCCGCTGTGACTGATCATGGAGGAAAAGGACAGAGCAGAAGCTTCCTCATGGAGGGAAAAAAAAAAAAAAAAAAAAAAAAAAAGTCAGTTCTTTTACGAGGACACTGACCAGGTGCTTCATTGTTGGGATGCTTTGCAAAGCCAGCTGCCAGCCTCCAGCCTCGTCTGCACTTTCAAAACAAGTTTGTTTTCAATGTTTTCTCCATCTATAACTTACATGTCTGCACGTGCACTGAATATTTTTTGCAAAGGAAAGACTCTGATTCAAACATGTATTTATGTTTCTATTTGTTTAGGACGGAGATCCGTTCCACCCAACCCCAGCGAACCTGAGCCAGACCTTCTGTTCTCCATGCAGAACCGAGAGGTTTCATCTCTCTACATTTATCGAAGGACCGTTTCTGAACTCTGATGTATGTTTTTGAATGGATGAAGGAATAACATCCTGATTGTTTGACTCCAAACATCCTTTGTTTGAACAAACCCTTCAGAGTGTGAGCGGAGCGGACCCGGGTCAGTTTGTCCGTTCTGATAACAGCCGCTGACCCTGAACGGCGTTGCACCACACAGTGTTTAGTCACCTCCGTCGAGCATGTGACGGCGAGCCAGATGCACTGTGGAGCTCCGCCATCTGCCCCGTGACTATCCCTCTGATAAATATGCATACGCGAGCACGGGCACCATGGAAACACACACGGCCACACTCAAGGAACACACACACACACACACACACAGACATATACAGATGCAAAGTGAGAGCAGGTAGCTAATGAGGCTTGACAAAAGATATGATCAAACTGCTGCTCCTGCTGAACAAATCATTACTCAAAACTTTGCTCTTACTCCTACAGACTGTCTCGCACACACACACACACACACACACACACACACACACACACACACACACACACACACATGCACGCACGCAGCCTTTGTCTCCCACAGCCAGGCGGCTGCCAGATGGGGTAAGGCTGAGGTGACTCACATTTGCCTCGTTCCCATTCCAGTCACATGGCTGCAGTCTACAGTTGGCATTGGCGGCGTCTCCGGCTCGCAGCCTCTGGTCTGCGCTGAAAGGTGCCCGGCGCGCCGACTTTAAAGTGCTGAATAATGACGGCGAGGATCAGCCACCTCTCCGCCTGTACAACTCAGTGCTGCCCTCGCAGGATCCCTCCATGTGCTTCCATTCCTCCAGGCATAATGCAGGATGACTTCTCATTCACATGTGGCCCAGCAAATCTCTTTAATTAGTTTGAATTTTTTTTATCTCCTCTCCATAACTTCCTGACACCACCTTTTTTTTTTTGTGTGTGTGTGGGGGGGGGGGGGGGGGGAGGTTGTGTGTTTGTGCAAATATGCAACACATATTGTGTAAGGCCAGACTCCAAAATAGTTACTGAGGTATGTTCATCTTCATTTTGCCTCAGAATGTCTCTTTGTAAGATGTGAAAACAATGAAATATCAATCATAAAAAATAAATAATAACAATAATAACATGCTCGTCAGACTGCTTGTTGACTGACATCCTGGTCAAAAGTTCAGATGTGGTGGAAAACAGAGAGCGACCAGCTGATTGGACCAGCGCGGAGGAACTGCAGGTTTGGAGGTTTGAAGACTCTGATTCACAACAGTTATCTCAACTTTTCTGCTTCAAACTAAACCCATCTGTTCCACCCGACAGCATGTGTGATGATAAAGACATAATAAAAACAGTATTCACTCAGAAATGTGGAATTTGCTGAGGATTGGTTGATATTTTTTAAACCAACATTTGTTTTTTTTTTTTTCTTTTTCCTTTTTGAGGGTATAATGAAATACCTCCCCAGCAAACAGCTCGAGACCAGAAACAGGAAGCAATCTGCCCGAATCAAATCAAATATTCAGCGTATGTTGCCAAGTAACCAGTGTCCGACCATCATGTTCAGCATGTGGCTGAAACATCTGAGTTAAAAAAAGAAAAAAAAAAAATCTCAGTTTTTAACTCCTTGCATGTGGTGAGCAGACCATGTCAGAAAATTTAAAAAATAATAATAATAATGCTGAGAATCACAATGCTGAAAGTAACAGTGGTTTAAATTAAGAATCGAAAGATCAAACATCAGAGGCATGTTGCAGTTGTTAAAGTCTGTATCTGACTGAAAATATGTTCAAATTCAAATGAAATTTGACTTCAATTGATTCGGAGGCTCGGAAACCCAAAATACCGTGAAGGTAAGTGTGAAGACATGTTTTCATGGTACTCCTGTATGACGAGTCCTCCTGTTACGCCTCCCGCCCTCCACATCCCCACACACACTGTTTCAAGGTCACGCCGACACACACACACACATCCAGAGTGCTGCAGGAGGCAGAGGTCACAGAGGTCACGGTCGTCTGCAGGCTCAGCGCTCGCTGAGGTTCGGGCTGAAGCACTCTGCGCGCCTCAGCACACTGCGGAGGTCTCCCGGGGTCACAGCAAATCATATAGGCACCTTTTTTTTTTTTTTTTTTTTCCTGCTCGGCTCAGGGTCACACACACATATACACAGAGACCCTCCCCCGGCGAGACCGCCGCTCTACCAATAAGGCCTCAGGTCTGCAGCAACAGCAAACTCTCCCAAAAGAGACCAAAGCCAATTTATTTCAGTCAGGCTGCCGGTGACAGAAACGGAAGCTTTAGCAGAGGTCAAGCTGACCAACCGGCCCGCTGGGAAATACCCGCTCGCCCATATACTGCATTTATATAGTGGAGAAGTGAGGCGTTCACGCTCACACCGCGGCACAGGTAGTTTTACAGTGAGAGACAGAATTAGGCCAGTATAAAGAAAGTCGCCCACGCAGCCTCCCCGGTGATCACTTCCTCCCGGGGAACGGCACGCAGCATGTGATGACTTATCGCTGCGATTTAAAATGGGTGTTTGTTAGCCGTATACCAGACGGGCAGCTTTACGACGGCAGAGTTTAAAACAGATGTGTTGTTGACATGAGCGCTCGCTTACGGACAGGAGGTTAATAAAACACAAGAAGTGCTTCTCATCCTGCAGTCCTGATGAAACACAAATCTGTTATTAAGGGATTAAAGTCGTAGTCACGAGATCTGGCCGCCCGGGCTTCACTTTCCCAACCCGGTGCAATGCTTATCTTTCTAGTTTTGCAGATAATCCGGTGGAATCATGAGCGCTGGAGGAGGAAAACTCCAGAATCAGGAAGATCTAATGATCATTTGAATAACAAGGAAAAAAAATCATTCAATTTTTCAAATATATCAAGTTTAATGCCCAAAATAGGCTGGTGTTTAAAAAAAAAAACAGTCATATTTATTGTTTGAAACACCATGAGACAATGCAGGGATCACGCAAGAATACAGTGATGAAAATAAACAGCAGAACATCTGCAACAAGCCGTTTTACAAGCACAACAACACACCTCCAACGTCAGCTGAATAAATTACCAAGCACCAAAATCCACCTGCTAACAACATGTGGGACGCTGGCACTCCGCCACCGCTGCACCACACACACACGCACGCACACACACGTAAACAATGTGATATTACTCAGTATGGAAGTGAAGGTTCCTTCAAATGACAAACCCACAAGAAGCTTCTTGCAGCGCAGAAGGTTTTGAAATTGTTGGACTCAGATTTTTGCATTCAGTCATCGTTAATATTTTAATACGGGGGCTGTATTGATTTCAGTGGTCAGTACACAGGTCGTGTCCTGACTGTGTTTTGTGACGTGCTAAAGTGAGACTGCCACAGTCCTCCAGACTGAAGAGTTCATTCACTCTCTTTGTTTTTTTTTTTGTTTTTTTTTCTGCCCTCTCGGTGACACTCATAATCAAAAAGCCACGGCGAGCTTTTACGACTGCTTTCCAAACCAGATGGCGGCTGCAGTTTCTGCAGCAAACATCAGTAAAACCGGAAGACAAACAGCACTAAACAGGGCCGAGTTTCGGCTGTGGCACATTTTTCTGTATTTACAGCAGTGAGAGTGTTGTGGTGGGATGAATGGAAATGTGTGTGTGTTCCTGGTAATGAAGGATCATATCACCCGGTGCGACGGCGTGGCTCACTGATGTGTTTTTAATGTGTTTTTTTTGAACGACAATAGAGCTCAGAGGAATAAGATATGACACACTGATCATCTCTTTGTCGGTTCCAGTCTTTTTCACGGGATTTGCGACAATAAGAACCATGTAAGGTATTGCAGACGCACGTCACATAATGGCTCCTGAACAGCATGCAGGCGTCAGTCTTCATGATGTAAAACTCCGCCCGCGTTTCCAAAACGCAGCAGCGACTCCATTCCAAAAGGAAGCTATTTTAATCTCAGCCAATCACTCATTTTAATTTCCCCCGCAGCGCCCCGACGAGCTGGGTGTTGTAGCAGATGCTGCTCGCTTGCATACACAGCAGCTCGCATAAACAGTCCTCTGCTGCTCGGGCTTAACAGCCCCATATAAATTTGGCGAGGGGAGGCCCGGCTGAGTTATTCTCAAGGAATGCATGTGAAGAACACACATATATCACACACCCCTTCACCTTGTGAGAAAAGTGCACGGACGCAAAGACGAGGGCAGAGAAAGGCGACTTTTGTTCACAAGGCAATTAAATCACTACTTAAAGTTGAATAATTTTATTATATTCTTTGAAATGCTTATCTAGAACCATCTATTAAAGCAGCTACATTATTACTGATGAAGAAGTCGGGGATCTTTGCTGATTACTGTGTAAACGCTGTTTGCGTTTCACTTAAATGTTTTACTTTCACTGCTTCTGCAGCAGTGAATTATGTTATATTGTTAAGAAAAACTGAGCCTAAACTTGCTGTCAGTGGAAGTGGAGCTCCTCCATTAGAAGATGCATTATTCTCAGTGTCTTGCTCAAGGACTCCGGCAGTTCACACGAGGGGAAAATGGTGATCAAACCTGCAGTGAGAGGTGAAACCTTCCACAAACTAAGACACGGCCAATACAGACTTAGAGATTCCATTCCATAAATTCAGACCAGAATGGTTAACAGTAATCCTGTCTTGCAGGGAGGAAGGGCCGTGTTGTGTTTCGGCAGGTAAATCCACAGAATACTCCACCCCCATCTTTTTTTTTTTTGCACGGGGAGCTAATTAGCACTCAAAGTCACATTCACACTTACAAAGACACAAAGTGGTTCTGTTCCGGTCTGGATAGCTCTTAGTGTCTCGAGAGCAGTGAAGGATAGAGGCTGCAGAGACATAAAGAACAAATTAAAATGAGAGAGAGAGAGAGAGAGAGAGAGAGAGAGAGAGAGAGAGAGAGAGAGAGAGAGAGAGAGAGAGAGAGAGAGAGAGAGAGAGAGAGAGAGACTCAGCCTTACTCCTGGAGCTCAGCGATGTGGAGGGAGAAACCGTCTGTCCTGCAGTATCTCCACTCCTCCAAGTAAGAACCAGATGTCAGCGTTTGTTTACTGGAATCCCCCGTCCTCCGCCACTGTCCCGTTGGATCAGTGTGTGGGTGTAGTCGAGGGTGGGGGCACAAACACGGCACCGCTCGCCCTCGTTCTTAATAAACTGCGGCTCCTCCATGATGAAGGAGATTAACAGCCATCAACCTGGAAGCAGCGCTCTTCAACACACCGCTGTCTGTAATCCACTGTTGAACAGCGACGTGCAACAGGAGCGCTCGAGTGAAGATCCAGGTGTGGATGAGCGTCGTGGTGTTTGAGTGTTGTTGGTTTGTCCCCAGAAAACCTGGTGACGGAGCTTGCAAATTAATTTTGGTGTTAGCTTAGCTGTTGATCAAACAAAAGCAGCAATTAATCAAACGCTGTTTTCCAAGTCGAGCCTGAAAGTCCCGTTAAACAATGAGGACAGGGCTTGGTTATTTGAGTGGAACGCAACCATGAAATTCCGATCCCATCAAGATAGACAAAACAATACAAACTTTGTTGTTGGATTTCCTCTGGATTATTTTATGTAAAACATTGGAAGAAGTAAAAATAATACAAGGTCTTATATTTCTTAAACTAAATTAAAAGATCATTTTACATAATAAGGCAACTTTATTCCATTAAATCCTTCCAGATAAATAAATAAATAAATAAATAAATAAATAAATGGATAAATAAACATTTTGAAGTGACCTTGGTAAACTTCAATTTTGTGGTTTGTTCATGTGAAAGCAGCACTATGAGTCTCTGTGCTGCTCACTCTGGATTTAACATCATTTCCCCAATAAAGTGAATATTTCCTACCGTTTACTATATGGATCGACGTATTTCCTACATGGACTTAAAGGAGCCAGACTGTTCGCGTCAGACTCCACTGAACGCATACGAACACCAACGCTCAGAGGTCTGCTCCCTCATTTTCACCTGTGTTCATGGCAACAAGCGGTCAAAAGAAGTTCACATAAAAAGTGCAATTAAGTGTAAATAACTGACAATAGTTGGGCAATTAACTGATCTTTTTTTTTTTTTTTTTTTTTAAATCATTTCATAGTCCGTTCAAAAAAACTTAACTGTCCTTAACAGTTACCCTTATTCCGATATTAATGGCTTGACTATCGGCTTAATCCGAATCTAAATGAGAAACACTTTTGTAAAGAGAAAAACTGAAGCTTAGCAGAGAGCGAGAGCAGCAGAGGATAATGGGAGCCCAGCAGGATTTTTTTTCTAATTAATTCCTTGTGGGTTAACTCAGTCAGCCACGCATAGGAACCTGAAGCTTTATCGTTCATGCACTAATTCAGTCAATTCAAACGTGTGAGTGAAACTTCACCAAATTCTGTGCATCATGACGCAGGCAACAGGTAATGAGTAGGTTAGCTGTGATTTACTGATTTAATGCCTCCATCCAAGCAGCTGTGAATCTAATTCACACTCACATCAGTTTATATGAACCTATTCATCAAACCTTGTTTTGGGCTGTTCAAGGCAAACAGACGAATGCGCTGGGAGAACATGGAAACTCCCAACAGAAGGGCCCCCGCTGGAGCTACTGTAACTAACCAAGACACCCTCTGTCTACGTTGTCATCAAGCATCATTATAACACTTATTTCTGTTGTCAGTAGCTGGGGGAATTTGCCGGTATTCATGTTTTTTTCTTTAGTAACATGAATTTCATTGAAGGTATTATTGATCGACCAGTTAGAATATCTGCTCATCTTCACTGGCTATGGAGAAAGGTCGTGGGAAACGGAGATGACCGGGTGATAACCTTCATGATAACTAATCCAGGGGGAGAGTCGCTGGTTTGTCACGTGGTTTCACTGTTTTCATTGAATCATCTTCCTTTGGCTCAATCTGGAGTTCAGCGGTTCATTCCGTCACCTCGCCCCTTTCAGATGCCGAAGTGTCTTTTGGCAAAACTGAACACAAACTTTAAACGGATTCCAGTGAAGCTGATGCCGCTGGTGTGTGAACACGGCTTTCTGTGGAAAATGCGACTTGTGATCCGACTTGAACTCTCGTCGGTGCGTGACTTAAAACCTGTTGCAATCTGTGTTGAAACCAAAAATCCTCCTCCTGCAGGGAGGATGACTCACTTTCATATTTCAGAAATCCCCCGTAATCTTGTTTGATATCGTAACCATGCAAAACAAATGGAACTTCCCTCGTCCAACGAGCGAAGGCCTCCATGTTTTTTCCACCTTCACTCACCTTGTCCTCTTATCAAGATGAGTTTCTTTTTTTTTTTTTTTTTTTTTTTGAAAGCTGCCACTCCCGGCGCCTCCGTCCTTCATGGATTCCTGCTGGCTGACGGTGCAGAACAGGTTTCAGGGAGGAACCGCCACCCTGTGGCTCCGCTGGCCTCTCCAGCTCTCACGCCCTCTTCCCTGCTCTTCCTCTGGATCCTCCTCCACTCCGCTGCTCGCTCGCTCCGCTGACCCGGGAGGCGGCGGCCTCTACGGCGCTGATTTGTGGAAGCTCACTCCCTTCTGCCTCTGCAGTATATCTGCTCATGGCCGTGAGACGCCTCCCACCGGGTTTCTGGAATATCTACACAAACGCTGATAATGCTCTCTTAAAACTGTTTTAATTGATTTAAGCCACAAAATTCAACATCTCGAAACAGAAAGCTTCCCACACATCAGGACAGTGTGTGTGTGTGAGTGTGTGTGTGTGTAAGCTCTCAGTAGGTATTTCCTTCTCCAAAAGCAAAGTGATGAAAAGCCCGGTGGCTTGTTCCTCCCACTCCTTGATGGACTCACTAATGGCGGCGGTGTACCGCCACACCGGCCGACGCGCACATCAAGCGGCGGCGGTAACTCTGCGGCCCTGTCATCACCCCGCTCCTCCACACCTGCACGGACCCATCACGCCACAGCCCCACGCCGCCCTGCATTCTGCTTCAAAGGCCTGACCTCTGACCCCTTCCCCGCCACTCTCCCTCTCTCGCCGGCGACCTCCCCTCACCCCGACCCCACGCCGCCACCTTGAACTGATTCTGCTGCCGCCACAATAAAGCAGAGGCTCCTGGCGTCACGAGAGCCTCCCCTCCTCAGCGGATCGTCTCTCGGGACCGAGCCACAGAACCGACCCTCAGGGCTCCGGCGCTCCCCGGACGAGGCGTTCAGCACACTGCGAGTGAGAAGAGACTGTCCAGAAGCTCTGTATTCGTGTTCGAGGAAAGGAAATCACTGATTAAGATGAAAAAAATGCATCAGATGAAGTCCAGTTTAAAAAAAAAAAAAAAAAAAAAAAGAATGGCTGACTGGACGGTTTCAGTATGTGACATAGATTTACTAGAAAACACTTCTGCCTTTTCAGAGGTTTTCTTTATCTTTATGCAGTCAGTCTCCAATCACCTATATTATTTCATCTCTATTTAGCAATTTCCACCGATTCTACTGAGAAGTTCCTCAGAGAGGAAAAAAAAAAGTGAAATGAAACATCGCCATGTTATCAGACGTCCTCTCTGTTTAAGATAAGCTCTTTTTTTTTTTTTTTTTTTCGATGTGGGGGCAATGAGGGCCGTGCAGCGCTGGAAATCTCTGAACTCTGTGGGAAAATGGATACAATGCTCAGAAAAAAATAAGATGATAGGGCACAGTGCCGCTCTGAGAGGAAGGCGCACAGGAAGCGATGGCCCTCTGGGCCTTTCATGGAGACCCAGGGGAATCAGATAAATCTCTTTATTTACAGTGTGCAGCCCGGGTTTAACCGTCCTCTGAAAGGCTCTCTTTTCATTATCTGGCTCTCCGCAGCGGGGAGCGGCGTCTTCTACATTGTGCTACGACTGTAACGTGTTCCCTTTGAATACCTGATGCCCACAGATTACCGCTGAAGCGCAGCTGTTTATATAGCCAGTATTGAATTGATTGTACACGTGGAGGGTAAACGCCGCGGCGAGTGGAACTGCATGTAGATCAGTAGCCCTGAGCCAAACTCCCCGAACGCTGCCGCGCATCATTAGCATGTGCTTTCGAAGGCCTTCCAGAAGTCATTTCATCTGGAAATTCATTTAATCTTTAGTCCTGCCCTCATTATGGATGATCTGCAATCCTCCTGCAGTCCCGGCTTCTTCTGGTTCTCACACTGTAATACTCCAAACCAGCGTCTGATGGTCCACGAAAGCAAAAGGCACATGTAAAACACTGACCTCAAGACAAGATGTGAAGAGACGTTTGATTTGGGTTTCGTGTCCTACAGCTGCACGCACTGTCTTCAGTAAGGTGTAAATGATGCCCACAAGCAGCACATCAATGGCTGGAAACTGATAAATACACAGAATCAGGAATGATAAAGACAACCGGACGTCTCTGGTGATTCAGAAATCCAACCCTCCTTTTATAGGTCCTCACTTCTTTCTTGATGTGTTGTTTCCAGTGAAATAAAGAGAACAACTTGACAAAGAAAGATTAAATAATAAACATGTCTTTCAGGTTTTATTTGGATCTCACAGTAATACATCACATTTTCACTTGGAATAAAAAAAACTGCTTTTCTCACAGAACTGCTTCAATAATGTATTTCAAGAGTTCCCGGGAAACCAGACGAAGCCTTTCAGTACTGATGTGAAACACTTTCAAGACATCAAACTCGGCCACTCACAGGGAAACCAGGATCAAATTGACCTTTGGCTAAGCCCCGCCCCCCAAACCAACATTAACCAATAGCATTCAGCTATCAACAGGCCAGACTGGGATAAACTTTCTCAGTATAAAACAAGTGCCGATAAACCATGAACGATTTTTGTTTATACACAGTGGATTGGAATGAGTCAAACAGCAGATCTGAGTTTAACATTCATGCATATGATCAAGCTAAATTCATGAAACAACTCAGCGATCACTGGTTCAGTGATCGCTTTTGATTTACTCCTCAATCTGCTGGTTTGGTCATGAGTTTGGAGCGACTGAAAGAATGAGATCATAAATCGAAGGCGTGGAGATGAGTTTCCTGCGTATGGCGTCTGAGCTCAGCCTCGGAGACAGACTGAGGAATCCAGACATCCAGAAGGAGCCGGGAGGCGACCAGCTGTTTCTTTTCGCTGAAGGCAGCCAGTTGAGGTGGTTCGGGTGTCTGATTCGGACGCCTCTGGGAAATCTTTGAAATAACTGCATCGTCACGTCTTTTCACTGTCAGGAACGCCGTCTCACTCCGCTTCAGATTCACACCCGATCTCCCCACTTTGTCAGCTTCTTTCTGACGACTGACCACGACTTCAGTCACTGGAGTGACTCTGTGGTGATTGGTGTTTCGCCAAAGTGGCTTTCTCTCTCCTCTCAAAGGAAAAAAGCTCCCACGGTTAAAAAGGCCCTGAGGTGCTGAAGCCTCCTTTGAAATATAATTTATGAATGTGATTCATCAGCCGCTGTCCGGGCTGTGAAGCCCCCTCAGCCCCGGGGTCATGTCTCCCCAACACTTGGATGTGAGCGTGGCACCGCTGTGTCATTGAGAGCCATGTAAAGCCGCTGGAGGTCGTTCCGGCTGGTCGGCGCTGGTTTGAACGTTAGTATCTGCCGAGCGGTAACGGTGACAAACTAATCTTGAATCTCAGTGTGTGGGTGCCGGTGATTTATGGCCTCTGTGTTTGTCTGTGGAATTACCGTTTGATTGCTTCATTCCTTCCAAAGCCCTTGAATCCATGCTAATGAGTAAAGTGCTTATCTGTCAGAGCTTTAGGGGGTAAATCCTATCGAGCTTATTGAAGGAAAAAAAATCCAAATGATGCATAGTAGTACAGTTTCAGTAATGATGGAGCTAAATGAGTTTTCGTGTCTTTTTTAGTTGTTTAGCAATTTTGTACATCAGCATCATTACATGTGCGGATTGCAAAAACGGTCTCCATGCTTTTGAAATTCATACACGGTGCATGTTAAAACATTGGCACGATCAGATGGAGTCCTCTTGAACTAGATTAACTTACTTACCCCACTTTATGAACAGTGCACATATGATCAAAAACAGAAAATCCAAACCGGTACAGTTGTATGTGGTCAAAACTGGAAGCAAAAAGACACATCGAAAAGTATCAATTAGAAATCCCAAAGAAACCAGTGTCATATTCTTGATTGTTTATTGCAAGTCATATTGCAAATTCTGTATTTGAATGTTTTACCCACGCACTGGTTGACGGATCTTGGCAATGCAAATTGCATGAACTGTTCATCTCAATTAAGAATTTGTTAAAGCAACTGAGGGCAGGAGAAAAGAAGAGGCCAGCAGACAGAAAGGGGAGTTAGTGCGGAGCAGCATGGATGACATGCATCATTACTTTCTCAAAGAAAGCAAGCTGTGGCGCTGTTTGTAAGGGGCATTAGCCTTCAATTACATTTGATGTGGTTGCAGGACTTCGAGCTCTCGCTGCAGAGACAGGGTCAATATCAAGGCCAGCTGCCTTCGGTTTCAAATCTGATGCCTGTCCTGCTTCATACCTCTCCCCGATTCTGCTTTCTAGACTGGCCCAAATTCAAGCAAGTCTCCAGTCAACGCTACACCTTCAAACGATCATGTGCTGTGTTTTAATGCCTAGTTTTTTTTCATTGTACTTTCATATTTTCAAGCCTCCAGGAGACTTAATTATTCTTACTCCCCAAATCAAAGTGCAACAGAGCTTCATCTCAACGTTGCGGGCCAAGGCATTAATCTTTTTTAATAAGGGATAACTAGCTGTAATCACTAGCACTTGTTGGAGGCAAGTCTTCAGACGAGCCCATGCCAAGAATCACTGCACCAGCACCAGTGTGTGTGCTGTCAGTGTCTTCTATGGGCAAACAGCTTTCGTACCTCTTGGATCGTTTCCAGCGGTTCGGCCACAGAGGAGAGCAGCAGCAGACACGAAACAGAGAGAAGAAATTGAAATATCATGCACGAACACCCGGACTGTCCTGAAGAGGGTTCCTCTTTCACTGACACTCTCTCAGTTCTGTGGACAGATCCTGAGTGTGGAGGCCGACCGACCTGCTGCTGGAATCTTTTAAAGTTAACAACGTCTCTGATTCTGCATGCATCAAAAGATACAGTTTTGGAGACACTCTGACTGAGGTATTCAGCCCTCGTAGATGTCAGCTCTGATCTGTTAATGTTCAGGATAATTTACCTCCTCCACTAGTAATGTTTTCTACTACTGTCTTCTGCTATTGGTCATGATTTTGTTGCAAATTGTAAAAAGTCAACATAAGCTAACTGGTTAGATTTGGTTGGAAGGTTTGTGAAGATGCAGTACGGAGCTGTTCCTCTCTGTTCTGCTGTGTGTGAATGTGTTTGTAAGTGTTCCTTGAATTTGGGCTGAAGCTATGTCGAAAACAAATGTCTGTTTTTAGAGCAGAAGAGGCAACATTTTTACCTATCTGTCTATCTATCTATCTATCTTTCTATCTATCTATCTATCTATCTATCTATCTATCTATCGCCTGCTCTATTTCCTTGAAAGATTTCTTTGAACTCGATCATCTCTATTATGACACTTAAATGTAAAGATATTTAACGTAATACTGAACAACGGTGTTGCTGAAAAAGCTGAACTTGCTTATTTTGTCATTTCTTCCAAGTCTGCCTCACTTGCAAAAAACAGTGTTTTAGCAGGTGGTTGTGTTTCTGCATATGGTTTTGCATTTACTGCAAATGCTGACAGTGGAGACTGGAGATCGGCTTGGTGGTGTTTCGTTATATTTCATTTATTTTCAGTGAAAAAAGGCTTTAAATTGCTGTTTAAATGTAAAATGCCACTTTTCTCTGTAAACACCTCCAACTCCGGAACTGTCAACACCACCATACTGTTTTTGAACTTTCTGTCTCCTTGTATGATTTCAATCAATCCATCACTCTTGCTTATTTCTGAGCATCACTCCAATGTAACGTTCGACAATCACTTTTTCAACGAAAGCTACAGCGTGGGGTGTCTTCGAGAGAACAGAGCAGCCTTGTTGCAGTGCATGCTGGGAAAACATAGGTGAGGTGGACGTTGCGTGACAGAAAGTGAAAGATAAGAGAGAGCGGCTGACCTGGCCTGTGTGGCTGTGGCATTTATCAGCGAGGCTAATCGCAGTGATTAAACCTCAACACCTGATCTCCGTGGAAGGGAAATGGGGCTATTAGAAACGCTCGTGCGCTCGGAAGGGAGGAGCGCACTCGCTATCTTGTTTTTTTCCCCCACCAAATTTTTTAATTTCCTGATCAACTCCCGTCCCTGGCGTGAGCTTTTTTCGGCCGGTAACCCGCGCTGTGGTTTGGGGGGGCCCAGCTCAGAGCCAGACCTCCATATGGCTGCATTAGCTCGGATCTCCACACACAGACAGCCCAGGCAGATGTTTCCGTCCGCGGCTGAGCAGCGCAGATAAATCACGGCCCGACACTACTGAGGGCCGCTGTGTGAGAGCTCCACCGCCGTCCAGAGCGCGAAGGAATGAAGGCTTTCACTGTCTGCCGCAGCGCTGCTGTCGCACGGCAGGAAGGAATCCTCCTCCACACACTGAGGTGAGCACTCACAAGCTGATTCTGGGTTCAGGGGGCTTTCTGTGGAGAGTTTGCATGTTCTCCATGTTATTGCATTGGAAGTTTAGGAAATTTCTTCTCGCAGTCTGGTGTAGCAGGTGGCTTTGAAGCACAGGCGACCGGTTCAGGTTCTTTCCTTCTTCAGCAAAGGGGCAAGAAAAAAACCTGCCAGCGTTTGTGTACTACTTCTTGAAAATGTTGAAAAGTTAGGAAAAACGTGGAAAATAAAAGGGAGTAACTGGAAAGAAATAAAAAAAAAATAATAATACAAATGTTTATAAAACACATTTTAATTGTAAGAATCAGAAAAAGGGGTGAAAGAAGTTGATGAAATGGTGAAAATTCAATGAAACTTTGGAAAAAAAGACTAAAAAAGCAAATGACAATAAAAATGCAACTATAAATTTCTGATTATTTCTAAAATGTGGAGATTAAACTAAAATCTTGAGTAGTGATGATTAAAGAATTAATTATTGAGAATTATTTTCTTAGATCAACATGAAATTACATTTCTAGACATTTAATGTCATTCTTAGTGTTTTCTTTTTATCTTTTTTTTTTTCTTTACATTGTGTTGCTTTCAAGGTCTGGAGATATACAGAATGTTTTTTTTTTCCTTTTTTTTGCCTATCAGCTTTTTCTTTTGGATTAATCTTTGGTTCACAACATTATCATGCAGAAAAATATTAATATTCACATACAATTCATTTTTTTATTGGGACAATCTTAGAGCTTCATAATTTCAAAACCCCTCTGTCACTTCCAGACTCTCATTTTACACAGCTTTCTATTTCCAAAATGACAGTTTGCCTGGTGAGCGATCGAGGACGGACGCTGTCCTTCACCCGGTGTCAGCTGAGACTGCGGTCTTCACGACACCGACTATGAATGACAGAGCGACACACTGTACAAACTCCCTTTCTTTAGGTACAAAACACAGTTTACTGCTCCATCAAAGCACCTTTGAGGGATTATATGAATGTTCTCCTCAGAAATATGACCTGAAACAGACCATCTGCCCCTCCAGTCATTCATCCATCCATCTTCTTTTCCATTTTATTCAATTCAGGGTCACGGCTCCAGATGATCCTGTCTCAATGACACCATTTCTCTAAACATATCATCGGGGGCTTACGAAGCAGGCCAGGAGTCATCAGTAATACACAGATTAAATATCAGAATGGGATGAACATTAGACCTCGATAACTTTGACCTTGACTGCATGATTGTGATTGCTTTGAGCATTTCTGAACTTGAGAATATTCCCTTTCATCCCCTGTGGTTCGGCGCAGAACGGCTGTGCAGGACTGTAAAGGTTAAGGTGACTTATCCAGAGTGATTTCTGCCTTTTGCATCATGTTAACAAAGATAATTACCACACCCAACAACTCCACCATGTTTAAAGTAAGTATGAAAGATGGATGGATGGATGAGAGCAACGACTGCAGGAATCAGCACCATCCTGCCTCGGATTCAGACCATCATCCCCGGCAGAGGCCGGCAGCAGCATGAGTCCGTGGACTTGACCTACCAAGTGTCAACAGTCCATCTGCCGGTGATGTAAGGTTTCCCCCACACTCTCCAGGCCCCCAAACACCAATCAATCATGGCCTGTGTGAAAATGTGTTTCCCGTTATCACCAGTTTACCAAAGTCTAAAGAGCACTTCCACTAGGATCCTCCTCATGTCACTTAAATCACTTTACATCAACCTTAAAGAGTCCATGAGGCTCTCAGCAGGGGTGTGTCCAGTGGACAGTGTTCCAGGTATTGGACATCAGGAGACTGTGTAGCTGACAAATCTGCACTTCAAAGACTGATGTTAAAACTCTTCTGGAATAAAACAAAGAAGTGAATAACGGAAAGCCATTAAGGCGGGTAATGATTTGAGTGTTTGGGACCCACAACCTTGAATGACTGTCTGTTTACAGAGCTGTTTGTGGATTATTTTTTTATTTTATTCTATTTGTGTTAAATCCTATTACCTCAGCTGTAGTCCAATTCCTCTACGGTGATTAGAAAATCATCACATGCCATTTGGTGGATGCTTTTATTACATTTTTAGCTTCAACCCAGCAATATCCCGGTGGTTCAAACCAGGCCGCAGCAATAACTCGCTGTCAAATTCCCACCCCATGTTTAGATGATCGCTTTGACAAAATTCCCATCCCATCATGGTGAAATGGGCAGACGGGGGAAGACATGAGAACAGGAAATGGAGAGCCCGAGGAGGCAGCCCGAGGCTCGCTGACATTCCTCCAGACTGAAGGCCGGGATCAGGAGGAGCTGCCGAGGAATGAAATCCTTGAAATGATGCAGTCTGACTGCTGCTGTTATTGCTTCTGCAATGATTTTTTTTTCCCCTAGTATTCCAAAAGTTTAAAGTTGATGCCATAGGGACTAATCTGTCGTGACACAGCAGTTCTGGTGACACTTTACTTTGGGAAAGTAGCGCTGCTGGGAAGCATTTCATCAGCTCTGTTTGGCTAGAAACAATAGATATTTTGACATGGGGACCGGGAAAAAAAAAACATTGCTTCTGACAGCTGATGCAAAACATAAATGATCATGTTCGAAATACGCTGCTGCTTTAATACCTATTTTTCAGTCCCATGTGAGGCCGCACTGCAGAAATTTCCGGTCCAAGTGCCGTGTTTCTTCCCCCGAGTTTTAACTTTCACATTCCATCTAAGTAGGAGCTTTTCCTCCAACAATCTGAATCTTCTCATAATTCAGGCTCCCCGGTGTATCGCCCCTAATGTAACCAATGCCCAGACAATGCGTTTGCCTATTTATCACCAGTAATGACGAACCAAAACTCGCAGAATGGCGATACAAAACGAACATAAAAAAATGAAGCGAAGTGATTGATGTGGGATGTGCGACAAGCTGGCACGCCGGGGAGTGGAATAAATGAACGTCAAAGATTCCCCTTCTGGGCACCGAGCACAGAGGGAAGAAATCTAAAGCACTTTAATGTCTCCGTCTCCATTTTTCACCAGCATCCAGATACACACAGTCTCCTCCGCCTCCCTCTCCTGCTCTCCGCGAAGGCTTTAATGTCTGCGCCCGTCATTTGATTTGCAATTCATTCCCCTGCCTGACAATGTGCTGCAGGGTTCAGCGACCCCATCCTCCACCCTGCCGCCACCCCCTCCTCCTTCCTCCTGCCATGAGCAACACATGGAAGCAGCTCCAGCAACAATGTTGGCAGACATCTGGAAATGTTTTGGTCCCGTGCTGGAGGTCACTGTCTGGACCAATAGAGACCGTACCTCAACCTTCGCAATGTGACAAGACTTCATATATCTCCGCGGCCTGGTGTGCTGTATGGAAACACCCCCGACCACTGCACCCCAGACCCCTTTCATTCACCACAACCCGGCCCTGCTCTCCCCCCACCACTGCTCATTTCCTCCCTAAATCTTCTCCTCCATCGTCTTCTTCTTCCCTCCTCCTCTACCCAGCTGGAGTGTCTTTGATTCATCCTTATGCGGCCCTACTCACGAGGAGTTATTCTCCACAATGCATCGCACTTGAAAAAATTTCAAATTAGGCCACAGTTTGAAAGCTCAATCAAACGGAGTTCATTCCAACCACCAACAAAAAACTGAAACGGTCAATATCAGATCATCTCTGATGTGGTAATTCGATATGTTTTTGAATGTGGCTTCGTCGTTAAACCACATCATGACTCATCTCTTTCAGCTAAATACGCTGTCCGATGAAATTTGTGTTTTAATATACATCGCAGCCATAAATCGTTTGGACGGTCCTGGGAGTTCCGTCCGTCCCTCCATCCATCTTCATTACCCACTTCATCTGAGCTTGGATCATGAAGATGGAGCTAACCTCAGCTTACGCTGAAGGACAGCGGCAGTTTAATAACATCCAATACTGCCTCCATAAATAACAGAGAAACACCAATATTCCATACTGTGAGTGGAAAAATGCACAGAAAATCTAACTCTTACTTTGAGGTCGTGATGCTTGGTTTCATTCAGCGCCACAAAGCTTGTGCTTCCACAGGATGTGGTCCAGCTGACTCATGTTCGTCTTTCTGCTGAGTGCTAATCAGGATTCCTTCAGAAGCAAGTCTGTTAAGCTGCCGAGGTGCACCTCGGGGCGGCATCTCACCTTGTAAAGTTGGATATAACATCAGTTTATCCCTCTCATTGGTGACTGAGCAGCTGGTGACTAAACGGCCAAGAACTCCGGGCCTGATCTCCTAAAGATTTGCATGTATAAACTGTTTATTATTGGATGCGTGTTCCAGAATGTGAAAAATACTGTGAGGATTTTCTGCTCATACTTAATCCACAATGTGATCGACATCTAAAACTGATTGCATCGTCTCTGATTACATCTGGTTGACAGGTTTGACAACTTTTAGTGGAGAAATCCATTTAGAGAATAAGATATTAAACTTTATACAAGATGCAGTGTAGTTTCCGGAAAGAAAGGACCGTGAGTAACTGCGAAGAATGATTTCCTTCTGAGGTTGTGACACAAAACCAAGATGGAAACCCCAAACATTTTTATTCAATCACAATTATTCAATCTGGCTTGGATTTGAGTCTGTGACGATCGCCAGTCAGATGTTTACGCCACGCCGACTCATTTCTGTGAGCTCTGGAGTTCTGCTGCTCCCTAAACAAAAGTGGTGGAGGTCTCGCATCATTCAGCCGTCCCGTCCAGATGTGTGGAAGACTCCTTGCTGTCCTTGAGGTGGCCAGTCTGAAGCTGTGACCTTTCCTGTTTGCCGTCGAGCGTCGCGGCTCCCTCCCACCGCGTCCAATCCCCTCCCCCTCCGCTCCCCTTTCCTCCCACAGCGTGACAATGTCATATTTTAAGAGGCTGTTTTACGTTAAGCTATTTATCTGCGCACCCTTGGAGGAGCGAGGCAGGGTGGCGTCGGAGATTAGCGGGCGGAGGCAGACGTATTTATTTGGCTGGAACAGCATGTGGGAAGTGTGTGACTGTCGGCGGCGACACCGCTGTTCATCAGAGAGGAAACAGTGACCTTGTGCAGAAGAAAGTGTGTGTTCTTCATGTCATGCATCAAACGTGAGCTCTCGGTGTTGACTGGGTGACCCGCATGCGCACATGTGCGCCGACAGATTTTTTTTTTTCACAGTCGTGTTATTTTTCATGCCTGCCGTAACGGGAATGACAAAATGTGTGTGTGTTCCATGCAGAGAGAGAGAGAGAGAGAGAGAGAGAGAGAGAGAGAGAGAGACGGGCCGAGCGACAGAGAGGATGTGATGGATCTCTAAAGTATTTCCCTCTGCTTTTGGTGCAACAGATCTATTTTTCAGGATGTAGCAGCATGTGGGCGCCGGCTCTGTTTGTCCAGGATGACACTGCTTGCACCCATTCATCAACGTCGCGTTAGACCTCTGCTGACCTTGGGTCTCCGCCTGCGAGGGTGAGTGGGGCGAGAAACGAAGGACGGGCTGGTCGGGAAAAGAGGCGGGGAACGTGGTCAGTCGTACAGTCTTGGGCGCTATTTTAATTTGTGCCTCAGCAGGATAACCATCCCTGCTAGCTAAAACACACAAATAAATAACATCTGGCGGCAGGATCCAGAGCGGCGGAAGGTGACCAGAGGAAAAATCAACTCCAGCCAGCGTCAGAAAAGGTAGTGACACACAAGAAATACCTGTTTGCCCAGAAAAACGTGTGTTCGGGGACCTGAGCTGTGTGATAAAGAATCGAGCATCGCCGGACGTTTGTTATTCTAACATCTTAATGATTTTGCCTTTTAAGCCACACATGGCTGCAGTCCCTGCAGGTACCGGAGTGACAGATGGTGGAGCGGGCAGGAGGCCCTCCTTCTGCAAGCCAGAGATGGACACACACACACACACACACACACACACACACTGAAAAGAGCAATTAGGAGGGGGGAATAGCTTGATGATGATGGAGTTTTACATTCCCCGCCTTGTATCCGTCCACTTTCCCCACACCGGGGGACAGGCTGCGGTTTTTCCAAGGGCAACACGAGGAAGACATGTTAGAATGATGTTAAACCAGTTCGTTTAAAGGATTTGGGGCATTTGATTCTCCAAGCTTGAAGTGTAGGTCACGGGGACACATGGCTTGCATTAAGGAGCGTACTGTACGGCCAGCGCTCGCCGGAGGAAAAGATAAATCCTCATTTCGAATCAGAGGAACAGCTGCTTGTGAGATACTGAGGCGATGGTTTCATTCTTTTGGTCTTGAGTCATTGAGATGTAAAAGTGTTGAAATGAGGATATTTGGTTGATGCAGAAGCTTTGAGGGCTAGCAGCCAGGCAGGCCGAGGCGTCTGCATCCACCCGGTGAAAAACTAGTGCGGGGAGAAAAGGTGCAGGAGACCAAAGTGTCAGAGAGAAACCGATGGTCTGGAAGAAGGGCAGCGCCGGAGGTGAAACACCTCAGACGGGTCAGCTGCAGGGGAGGAGGAAGCAGAGTCCGCTGGACGCCACACATGAAGGTGATGACTCGGGGGCAAGACGGCTCCAGCTGAGGACCCTGCAGCCGACCCCGGGTACACCGGAGGAGACGCCTCGGGCGCCACGGGGTCGCAGTAAACATCACCGGAAAGGAAAACACAAACTGAAACAATCCAGTTGGACATGACTGAAGGAAATCCAATAGAAACCTGTAAGTCACACCGGAGAAGTGTGAAGTGGAAAGGCGAGCCCTTGAAAACACACTTGGTCCAGAATATATTAACAGTTTACCAATAAAAAATCTGATAAAGAGTCTACAAAAGGAGCACAATGGAATAAGGTCCTGCGGATCTGAAAAGGCCGGTTTGGTCGCGCTGTTTGTCAAAGCTGTGAGAAACTCCTGGGCTTGGAACGGACTGGGCTGATTTTGTAACACAAAACACATTTTCCAAATAGTGGTTCTGATGTTGTGATCAACATGCGTCCTGATCAAAGAGCCCCTCGTCTTCCTCCTGCCCCTCTCATCTTCTGGGTTCCCTTGCTGGATTGAAGCTGCTCAGACACTGACAGATGATGAGTCTGATTGGTAATGGCAAACAAATTAACAGACTTTCATCAGGTCGCTCCTGATCTGCGAAATCTCTTTCAAACTTCAGGAGTTTGGTGGCAGAAACACCGTATCTGATAATCTGATATCAGAAACGCTGCGTTTGATCCAAGCAAAGAAACACAAAACTTTTCTTTAGTAAATTAAGAAAATCATCTAAAAAAAAAAACAACTAAATCTTTCTCCCAGTTTGTCTGGATAAAGTTCAAAACCTTCACTTTGAGACGAGCAGCTCTTTGTGACTGAGACGGGAGTTGAAAGAAAAGCTTTTGAAGTTTTCGGCCTCCCGGCGGTGTAAATCACGCCGGTGCTGACCTGTATATTGGCTCTTTATGTCGTGTTTACGACCGTAGACAAATCAGTTAGCCCACAGGATATTTACACCCGCTCTCTGACAGCCTCGCTTGGCTTCAGCGGTGCTTAAAGCTCACTGCTCGACAGTTAACCCCCCCCACACCCCGCCCCTTCAGAATGCAGCCCGCCGAACACATACACACACACACACACACACACACACTTTCCCAGGTCCGGTTATTTATGGCGGAAGCGTACAGCCACCTTCCGTCCAATTAAAGCTGAGTGCCGGCTTTGTGCCGCTCCTCTTCATCACTTGCCTCACAGGAGCCGTTCGGGACTCGGCGGCGGTGCCTCCTCCTCCGTCTGACCCGTTCTCCGGACAGTCTGGGCTGAGGGGAAGTGCCTCTGGATTTCATCTTTCAACTTGATTATCCCCTCGCCGCCGGACAGTTCAATTTGTGGAGTGTGACGTTGGGGGAAAAAAAAAAAATAAAGAATCATCCAGATCTATTTTCAGTCTGCGAGAGCCGCCAGTTTTTCTTTTCTTCTCATTAAACGGAGGCTTTATTAATCAGTGAAGCAAACACCGAACATGCTGTGTCTCTTCTGTCACACGTATGTACCGACTGTAATAAAACCTAGAATTATCCTTTTCTCTGCTGTGAACCAAACTCCCGACTGAAATGGATGAAAATATATTTTAGACTGTCAATCAGAGCGGGACTGTTTTTTTTTTTTTATGTTTTTTCCAACATTCTATTTCTCTTTGTCAACCAGCTTCCACGCTACCTGTGCTTATACTGATCATTCATTGCTTTAGTGCTGTAGTTCACGCTCTTGCTTCACAGTGAGAAGGTCATGGGTTCAAATCCTTCCTGTGTGGAGTTTGCATGATCTCCTCTGAGTACTCCGGCTTCCTCCTGGAGTTCAAAAACGTGCGTGTGAGGTTAATGGGCGACCCTGGAGGTGTGAAAATGAGTGTGTACGATTGCTTGTCTCTCTCTGTGATGGACTGGAGACCTGCCCAGCTGTGTCCTGTCCTCACAGGAAGCTCTGCGGCCCTGAACTGTTTCATGGTGATGGATCAATGAGAACGTATTGATGGGAACATTTTTTTTTTTCCGATAAGAATGCACCAAGTCAGTTTCAAATCTTCAGTATTTTTCTTTTACAATGATTAGTGATATAAATAACTGTTCCCTGAAGAGAGCTTGTCTCCTGTTCCTCCGAGCAGGACAGTGTGAGCTTCATCATGGATGCTGGGAGGACGTCCCAGAGTGGCCTTAACGTGAACACGGGAGGATATTTCTCCTACTGTGCTGATGTGAAAACCATAAAACCTCTGAAAACACGGTGAGGCGTGATGCACAGCCATAAAATACAATTACCAGAATTGCAGATTTATCTAACATGAAGCTGCAGTTGAAATATTCAGAAATGTTCAGAAATGAGATGAATGTGACATTGAGTGAAGCAGGTTTGCACCAGCGTGCATATAAGATGTGAAGCTTCAGCTATATAATAGAATAGAAATACTTTATTAATCCCAGAGAGAAATCCTCATATACATTAACCTGAAAACACATTCATTCCGGACAACAGCTGGCCTGTGTCAAAGTATTAGGAAAATAAATAAACTTTCTCCGAAAGCACAGATCTGAGGATTGTAAAACTGAGCGAACACACAGACCATAAAAACAGGCAGTTTGGTGAAATATGTGTCTTTATTGCATTGTTTCATGGTAGATGAGAACAACAGCATTGATTCCACACATTAACACTAAATAATATGAAGTTAGATGCTGTCGGCCTCGATCACCATGAACATCACATCTAAAGGGAACTAAAATAAATCATCATCCAGGTGAATTATTACACGATCTGATATTTATATGCTTTAAGCTGTTGTTTATTCAAAAAACCCAGAGGCAAAGTCACAGTGTAAGAACACCTGTCTGAGTCTCACCAACAGTATCTGACACTTTCAAACCTTCTGCAAAAACACGAGTGGATTCAGATTTTTATTCTCTCCAAAAACTGGTTCAGACTGTCCAATCAGATGATTTTAACTCTCATGCGCTACAGACCTTAATGATTCAGAACCTTCTGCAATTTTCTGACTTTAAAACTTTGATCCAATTGAATCAAGTCTTATAACCTGAGATTTTCACAAAAAAAAATCTATCTAAAAATCTATCGAACTAAAACTAAAAACTTATCATATTGATAAGTATATTGATATATTTTCTGTATGTTAATAGGTGTATTTATTAAGTCATGCTGTTTTGCTTTCGATGAAGCTGAATAGTTTTGTAAAGTTTGCCGACAGCAACAGGTTTTCTGTGTGGAGTTTATATGGACCAGAAGTTCTCTCAATAACCCGACCTTTTTTTGTTTTAACTTTCAGCTTCTGTCTTGACTTACCATGGATTTAGTAGAAAAAAAAAAAAAAAAAGATATATATGCAATTCTTGACTTTTTATTTACTTTTCTTTTGAACTGCGTTGGACAGTTTCATCTCTTTTCCAATTCTCTTGACCTTTGATTGAATATTTGACTTTAAGTTCAATGTGAAAAACTAAACATCGCTCGTGTTTCTCACCCCATCGTGGCCTCGACATGCCGTCACACGCTGACTCTACACTCCCTCCCTCTTAAACCTGCTGCCAGAATCAAAGTTCCATTCCGAGCTGTTTGAGTTGAAGTAACCGCAGAGGGTGGAAGGAGCTCATGAAGCGTCCTGGATGAAACCTCCCAGTGTCTCATTGCTCCTTTGTTTTCCCCGCCATACATCATGCATCTCTCCGTCTCTGTGGGGAACAATCCCGCTCTTGTTTCCAGCGCGGACACTCAGGTCTCAGATCATTAAAATCAGCGTGTTGGCCGCTTTCTGCCTCAGCCACCGGAAATCCACGTGAACAGCGCCAGGCGCTGGCTCACCCTGACGGCCTGCTCGCTCCGAGGAGGCGGCCTCAGCTGACAGGATTTAGTGGCGAGCTCGACGGCGGTGATGATGATGCATTCGGGAGCTCGTCCTCATCTGGAAGGTCAGGCGGAGGTGGCGAGGGTTCTCCGCCGCAACTCAACGTTTTAATGACAATTAATGGCCCGTCCAATAGGCTCCCTTTCAGCGGCGGGGTGAGAGGTCACTTCCCTTCGTGGCGAGAGAGGGAATGTCGGAGCTAATGTGGAGTTCCCTCACCGCCTGCACATAGATCACCGTGACGTGCCGAGGCAGGGCTGCCGAGCCCCGGGGGGCGCGACCCGCCGCGGGGGGAAGCATCCGAGCGCCGAGCGCGTCAGAACCGCAGCCTGCACCGTGGAAGCGCTGCACCCTGCTGGCTTCTCTCCTCACCTTTGACCCCTTCTGCCGCTTTCGCCTCCTTCAGCTCTCGGACGGAGACACACTTGTTGTTTGCTTTGTGACCAATATAGCAGCACGGTTCTGTTTATCAGGAAGGTAGAGAGAGTGAGTCTCTGGCTTTCATGTGGATCTCTCAAACTGCGACGCACACAGACACACTCACACAAACACAAACACACACACACACACTCACCCAGCTCTAAAAGGCAATGCAGAAATGAAACAGTTTGATGGTAATCTGCTCCAGTCCTTAACAAAACACACATGGTCGTATTATCTGTCTTTTACCTGTTCCTACAACTTTTATTCTGGACAACAAGAGCACTCTGTGTGTGTGTGTGTGTGTGTGTGTGTGTGTGTGTGTGTGTGTGTTCTGCTTACACTGTCACATCACAGCACAGAGGTGTAAAGATAGACATTTCATTTCCCAGATATGATTGATGGATAATGTTGTGTGTGTCCTCGAGAGCAGTTGAATCGCTTGTTCTGATTCCACACACACACACACACACACACACACACACACACACACACACACACACACACGTACGCACACACACAAACATGCACACACACAAACTAGTTTCATCATTCCTTTGCACTATCTCGCCACTCACGCTCTATTCTGCTGCCAGCATCACACAATCACTCTCCTCTCTTTTCCTCTCCTTTGTTACCCTGCCTGAAAACATTCTCTCCATCCAAAACTGTTTTTTCTCATATCTTTCAATCCTGCACTTCTGCTGATTTCCCCCTCATCTTGCTCCATCTCGGTCACTCCTTCCTCACTCATTCTCTCTCTCTGAAATGAGCTGTCACAGTCATAGATGATTGACGAGTCGAGGAGGACCCTTCTCACTATTTAGCTGCCACTCAACGCGCGCACGTGTGTGTGTGTGTGTGTGTGTCCGTGGGGAGGTGGGTAATAGCACTGACACAGCACTCTGTGAATGAGAGGAGAGCATCGCCGCGGCGACAGCTGATGATTAGATTGCGGAGACTCAATCAGAGAGCGGATGTTGTCCTCATCGGTTGAGGAAATGATCCGGCCCCTTGTGTATCTCCAAACGAAACTCTGGAGCCAGACTATAGAAGGGAAGCAATAATTAATTGAGGAAGTGGAGATAGAGGTGCTGGTGGTGGGAAGGAGCGGGGGATTACAACCAAATGTCACTGACAATTAATTTTCCATTGCACAAAGGCATAAAATGAAGAGAGGCATAATCTGTTCAAGTCAATCAGATCCTAAATCCCTGTGACAAGCACGATCTATGATTAAGTG
The DNA here is from genome assembly GCF_902148845.1 of Salarias fasciatus. NCBI lineage: Eukaryota > Metazoa > Chordata > Actinopteri > Blenniiformes > Blenniidae > Salarias > Salarias fasciatus. The sequence goes on along the minus strand of NC_043760.1, from coordinate 7,923,420 downwards.
GCTGCTCCGTCGCCGAGGTGCCTTAATTAATCTATTTTACCTTGTCATCAGTTTTGCTTCCTGTAAGTCGTTAGGAGGGTTCCTTTAACAGAATAACGAGGCGCCGCTCGGGCGGCCGGGGCCTCTTCGCCGCTCCAGCCGTCAGTCACTTGGGAGGGAGGAGTCACCTCAGCTCAGTCCAGAGTCCATCTTTCACCTCGTTTGCCACATCGCTTTGTCACGGTGCCTCGTTTTGACTTGAGCAAAAGATGTATCTGCAGCCTCCCGGGGGTTTCATTTACCTAAAAACCATTACTCACCGGTTAGTGATGTGGTACTTGTTGCAAGGTGTTTGCCCCAGATAAGTCACGGTGCACCCACTGCTCCCCCACAACGCTCCGCCGCGGCGCTGATAAACGGCCCATTGTGCTGGCATGTCATCATTCTCATGCATGACAGGTAAACTACAGGGGTCTGCAAGCACGGTGCACTTTATAAAAAAAAGAGGATTATCCCTTCACCTGAGCTGCCGGAGCAATTAAAAACATATCCAACACTTTTCACCCGAGCTCATTGTTTCATTGTCGTGTCACAAGCGAAACAGTGATTGGATGAGGATTCTTTAACTCGGACCCATCTGGAGGTGTTTAAGCTGTAAAACAGTTGAGCGGCGACGAGCGGTAAACCTTTTCCACAGCGGGTTCGGCTTTATTTACCCTGCTTATCTCCCCTCTGGAATCAACACAGCCAGGCCCACAGCACCGGTGTTTATTCAAACCCAGCAAAGAATAATAAGGGCTCCGGCCATCAAATCCAGAAGCCTGAAGTCATTTGTGTGCGCACTGGGTGTTTCTAATGGCTTTACAATCCCAGACCACATGCTTGACTTTTGTCCAAACTCTCACCTACCAGAATCAAGTCAAACTAATTGCTTCGTCTTCCCCAGCGGAGCGCCCTCGCTTCTTGTCATTTCCTCCATTCACTCTCCATCTACGGGGGTATTTTCAGGCCCCCTTTCTTTCTTCTTGGCCAGGACTCGTTACAAAGACCTAATTATGTTTCTGGACGTATAAGCCTCTTTGTTCAACAGCTGGCGTTGTCTATTAAAGTGCATCAAATTGTTACTACCGGTTAGTGCGGCGCACAGCGCCTGGCTCTGGCGGAGGCTGTCGCTCCCGTGTTCGCACAGCTCGTCTTGATGAATTACCATCAGCGGCCGGTTAGGTAGCAAATGATGCAAACACATTGACTGAGTGCAATGACAAGGCTCTGACGAGGAAATCAACAAGAGAATCAAGGAATTCATTTGTCAAATAGAAGCAAATCTCTTTAGAATGACAATACAATGCTGAGCAGAACGCTCTCTCCAGACAAACAAATCTAGAAACCATTCAGCTGATCGTTTTAACAGGTTAAAGCAGGAAAATAAAGCCAAATCAGTGCTTTAGACGCATGCCTGACATATCCGAGTTGATCTTCATTACGTCTGAAAAACTGAAGTTGCATTCTTCAAATATGGCGTTCTCCTGAAGATTTCTTGGAAACTACTGGATCCCGGAAAATGGATGTGGCTAGTCGCTCAACTTAGCCTTATAATGGTGATTTCTGCACAATGAAAGACAGGCATGTTGTTGAAAAGAGGAGGTGAGAAATGAATAATGCTCCTTGACTTCATAGTGGCTAGAAAGTTTACAAGACAGTTGAAGAGGTGGTTCTTCATTGCTTCTAAGAGTTGCTCCAGAGGGTCACCGTGCAGTTGCCTGGTCCAGGGTGGATACTTCATCTCGTGCACCGAGATGAAGTAACTGCAATAGATGGTAAGATGGATGGCGATATGGTGATGAAAAAAGGTTGTAGTGGAAATGTGGGCATTGATTAGGTTGATTTAGAGCCACAGAGAGACGGACAGGACCACAGCTGATTGTAAATGAAAGGACATACTGTACTCTCTTTATGTCACCAATCTGTCACAGCTCTGAGCTCTTAAACAGAAACAATCTAGTTTGTGCAAACTCACATTAGAGACACCAAACAACCAAACCGTCATCTTGTTACAAGTGAATGACCAAAAAAAACTAACAGAAAGAAGCAAAAACAAGCTCTGGCAAATATAATGCAGAAGAATTCAAAGCTCAGTAAACCACCACTGGACCACTGTGAGATTGATGATGCTGAAAAGGGGGTCACAGGAACATTAGGTGATGCAAACGGGGCTTTTTCCCGCCACGTCCCAGCAGGTAATGGGATTGTGGTTTCCTCTTGAGATGCAGATTCGATCTGTTGATGTAACAGAGGCTGCTTCTCATTTCATCTGTGACTGGTGGTCCGGCGTCCTGCTGCCAGCGGCAATGCACCATTTGCTTCGGTTCTGGTCACTTGTTCTCTCGGTCCGGTCAAATGTGATCGGTCTCAGCAGATTCTAAGATTCTTCTGCGATGGCGTCACCGAAAGCACAAGGCTCCAGAGCCCACCCCACGCACAGACCCTTGAGCTCAACCAACCCTGGTGACAAACAGTCATGTTGTCTTGTCGAGATCTTGGTCGACAGGTCCATTCCAGTGTTGTGGCTGAAACTGATAAGGCTGTCAGAGGAAGTCCCGTCCCAGCGTCACAGGGCCGGAGAGGAAACAGCGGGTCAGAGCGCGGTGTCAGATAAACTCCGGCCCTCCGCAGATAACTTCGGCCTCCAAAACTCCGTTTGCCAAAATGGCAAACACTCCCTCTGCTCAGCCGAGCCAATCATAACAGAAAGTCAGACGGAGCAGGGAGACAGCACAGCGACGGCAACACAGAGAGGGTAGTGACAGAAAAACAGGAGGAGAAGGAGGCCCGAAGGAAGAAAGATGGAATGGGAGGAAAGAGGAAGAGCAACAAATAGATGTCATATTAGTAGCGTGGGCAAAAATACCCCGAGATGCTTCTGTCAGCAATTAGGTCGCGAAAACAAAGTGAACTCTCTGTGAAGTCAACCTTCAGATAAAAATATCCACGTTTGAAACCCTGAAGTTCGAGGTGATTCTGAGAGCGTTGTTTATGAGACACATGGCGATATTTGCATCTGTAAGATCAGCTCTTTTTGGGAGGACAGAGGGACTGAGAAATACCGGAGGAGTGAAGCTCCCCGACATTTCCTTCGATCACGATATAAATCTCCTCAACAGAAGTCATTTCTAACGTTTTTCAATGTTTTTCTGCACCCAAGAAAAGCTGAGCGCTCCATCTCACGAGTTCTAGAAAGTGATGTACTGGAGTGTGTTAATCTAATATTGACGACCTCAGAGGAGGCAAAGCGCTGAGAAAAACAATGCGTGCAGGTTTTACAGATTAGTTGTCCAGGGTTTTCTGGAGTACATTTTCAGTAGTCACTCAGTTGTCAGTTCCCTCAAGACCCACTAGGACTGCCTAACACACTGACTAACAAACACACAGGCCTGTACGTCGGTAATCATTTCAAACGTTTCAGTTCATTACAATCGAAATAAATAAGTATTGATAATGAGCTGAATTTTTTTTTTTTTTTTTTTTTTTTGGTGACTGAACTCTTCTCTTCCATAAAGAACGTCTTTACTCACTTCCTATCTAGTTTCTGCAGCTCTCGACTCACCCAAGCTTAAATTAAATGAAAATTTCGGGGTATACAAATAACATGTTGAAACATTGACAGTGTTTCTGTCCGGTGAGGCATGCTCCAGACCCGCGGTGCAGTTCCATCAGGGCTTCCGTCCAAGGTGTAGGATATCTACTACTCTCCGATAGTACGATGCACAAATAGCAACAATATATTATCTCACTGAAAAATCACAATCAAGATCTTTGTAGTTTAAGACTATTTTTAGTTTTTTAGACTATTTTTAGCCTCAACTTCCTGCAGGCCAGATTGCTGATCCAGTTTTACCCAGTGGGCCATATATTTACCACCCAGGCTCTACAGGATGAGGCAGGTACAGATATTGGAGTTCCTCACCTACAGCTGAGGTGAGGAAAGAGTAATCAACACCAGAACCAGACGCTTCACATACGTCAGAGGATGACAAGTACACGGTCCTGCAAGGTGTAGGTGATTTATTTTATCAACTTCAAAAGCTGGAAAACAGGGACTAAAATTGTCAAACAAAGTAACACAAAATTAATAAACATAATGGAACAAATGCTGAATTCAAATAAACCATCAAGGAAAATACACTGAATGCAAATTACAAGAGCATCACCGTCTTACGCTGGTTTTATCCTCTGGCCAAATCCATTATAATCACACTGTTTACATGTTTTTAACTGTAGTCCAGTCTCTAGGCACACTTTAATATTGTTTGGACAATTTTTTTTTTGTTTTTTTATTATTACTTCTAACGCAAAAAACCCATTTTAACATTAATAATCATGATTACCCATCAGTATGCTCTTTAAATTTGCTCTGTCTGCTTTGTTTGTTCCACCTAAAATAGTGCCGGTGGAACCAGTCACTGCAGTGAGTTCACTATTTAAGCAGTGCAAACGTGACCTGCCGCGCTTTAGAAAGACGGATAATCATCCAGGTATTTGCGATTCTCCTCTTTGTGAAAAGCAATGATGAACAAAGGTGAAGGGTCAAACAGGTGTTCGCCGCTGCTGAGTTTGGGGACCTTGGCTGTGATTGCTTCTCCTTTGTTTGGTGTTGGAGAACACGGTCACAGAGAGGATACTTGACTGTTTTTTTTTTTGGTTTTTTTTTCTCGTACAAATAAAAGGTTGCAGCTGCAGAACAGGGCAGAATTTTTCAGGGCCTCGGTTTTATGGAGGGGTGTCAGGGATCCTAAATTGTAAAAAGAACGAACAGAAACATGAAACAATGCGATCCGAGATGAAATATTCTGAAAATGTAGTTTCTGGCTTGCACAGCACAGGAATCAAAAAAAAAAAAAAAAAAAAAAAAAAAAAGGGTAATGAAGTGTACACAGTGAGGAAACAAGGTAAGCTAATGGGATCAAATATTTGGTTTTATGCTTCATTGAAGGATGTAATCCAATTAGCTTACCGAAGATTAGGAATAAACATGAAAGAATGGTCATTTAAAAAAGAAAAAAAAGTATATTCAAAATGTGATAAAAGGCTGCAACTGTGGACTGTAGGACCTCAAGGTGATCAGTCTGATCCTCCTGTATTGAACCTCGTATGGTCTTTGGTGTGTGAGCATGTACTGTGAGCGAGTACCGGCAAAGCATTCCATTTTGAAATAGTCTGGTGGTGTTTAAGGACAGGATCATCCAAAAAATTAAATGCTCTTTCTTTTTGCACTGTCGTCTTTAATATATCTGCAGAGGAATGAGGTCAAGTAAAGCGAAAAGGGATTACTTTCTCATGAAAATAATGAAAAATAAAGACCCTGACAGTGAGGAGTCACATCAAAAGACGTCTTTGTCAGATCACTATAATCACGGGTCACTTGAGGGCAGCACGCAGTGCCAGAAGTATGATGAATGTCACAACAAGCCCTGGCTGCGGCTGCATTATAGATGATATTTCCCTGCCTGGGCGCGAGTCAAGTATCAAGAAAAAAGCAGTGATTTAGTCAGGTTTACGTGATGCACGGACTCATCCCAGTCTCTCCACCTTGACCTTGGTTTGAATGTGAAATGATGCAACGCTGCACGACTCCGTTCTGCACATGACGACGCTTGGAGCCAGGCACAGCCTGAATGAGGAGCTCGCTCCTGGAACTGATCCTTCTGTCGACTTCATGCTATAGTCGCAGCCACTTGGCGATGAAACATGCATGAGAGGTAACTTTTCCGCCCTTAGGGGTTATTTATAGCCAGGCTTATCAGGTGACTATTGATGCGTGGTTAAATCTCATTACTAGCCTCTGGCTGTCATCTGACAGTCTTGGAGACAACATCCAATTAAATGTACCCTTTTCAAAGTCATATGTAGACTGTTTCTTTGATTCTGAACTTCACTAGACTTAACTAAGCCAGCAAACAATCAAAAACATCCGAAGGACAAATTTATCTCATTAAAGATGGGAGAATTTTCTGTATTCTGTTGAAATTGAAGCTTCTTTGATTCTTATAATGACTTGATGCAGGAGCACTTCTGGGATTTCCCCCGAGGAACTCCATATGGTATGAACAGCCTTGAAGCCGACTCCAAGAAAAGAAACGTTTTGAGTTTGAGTGCTGTTTTAGTCACTCTTATAGTGGCAGAGTCAAGTACAACAGCAACAATAAAGAAAATCAGATATGATCCTCTATAACACCAACAACATCAACATCTCCATTCCGTTGGGGTTTCAAGCATGTGGCCTGCAGGCCTAGATGACTTTCAGGGGGGACATTACTAAGATAACATTCACTTAACTTCTTTAAATACGGTCAAACTATTGTTTCTTATGGCTTCACTGAGGATCAGACTGTTGTAGGAACGGTCAGAGACACAGACCAACGCTGGGAGTCGAGCAAAGACACGAGTGACGCACGAGTTCAAGCAGCAGGTCCTGTTTACACACAGCAAGAACAGTGGTATTTCAATGTGTTTGGGCCTTTTGTTTACACCTCAACAAAGCCGGACGGTTGACCGTCACAGTGTGGAGCAGAAGCATCATCAGCGTCAGCAGTGTGACCTGTTTACAGTCTGCGGCGTTCACTGCTCTGAAAGCAATGACGATGTGTCCACATGCCTGACGGTGTAAATGTGGCCCGATACTGTTTAATCAGGAGCTGTTCGATTAAATACACGAATATAAGAAGTCCATGATGAGGCGATAGCACAGGGCACTTGATGACATTTAGATGTTAAAAAATGTAGAGTTAAAAACACTTTTCAGGTCATGGGATGAACTCAGCGCACACACACACACACACACACACACACACACACACACACACACACACACACACACAAAGCTATACCATAATGATAATACAGTTTCTGCAACAGCTGTTTTTCTGTTATCCACAAGAAAATACAAACTCAATGATGCTTTTATTCTGAAACCGTTGTGTACTGAGGTCAAACTGAATTCTTCCTAAAAACTTAATTTGAACCCCACCGAGCAAACCGAGGAGCGTGCTTGAGGCTGAAGCGGAGTCGGTGTTATTGAGCGGTGAATGGAGGACAGGAGAACGCACGGCTCTGTGAGGTGATTTAACATGTAGCCGAAGCTGAGCCTCTGTGATGAGTTCAGTTCGTATTTCACTCAGTCCCTCCGCCCTTAACTGTTGAGTTGTTAACCTTTCCTCTCTTTCCTATCTCTGTGAAATCACATTAAGCTATTCTTCATTTCTTTTTATTCTGTTTTATTGTGATCACATTCTTCCTGTCACCTTCTCTGATCTTCCTGTGCTTTTTATTTTCTCCTTCTCTTTTCTGAGTGCTGTTCCTAGTCTCACAGATTGTAATCATTATTTACAGCTAAAACATTGTCTTATGTGATATGCTAATAGGTTTTTCCCTGCAGGTCTTCATCAGAATACTGAAACCTTCCGGTAAAGCTTGCTAATCACTTCTTGTTACAGACCGCCTGATTGCAAACCAGCCTTTCATCCGTCTGCCTTTTGATTATCAGCCCAGCCAGGCAGACAGATCACCTCAAGTCGTCCGTCCTGTAGAGAACATACGGAGACAGGCAGTCACCTCTGCTATGGGTTACCGTGTCTTTAGCTAATGAATGCCAATCACGGTACGTGTTAGCTTATTAGCAGAAAAGGCATTGACAGTGTACAGACTCTGTGCAAACACGGTGTCTCTCTTCATTGTTTGCCCACGTCCTCGTTACCTAATGAAGGAGAGCTCAAATACGACTACAGCATGTCCAGCTTGATCTCTCGCCACCTCCGGCTCTCTCATTAAAAACTGGACTGTCGTCTCTCAGCGGAGGGACACACTTAAATTGCCGAGCCGCCAGTAATATCTTGGCACTGTTGTTTCCTCAGCAGTTAATTTTGGTCAGTTACAAATAGTAAACAGTTTAATATCTGACTTTAAATTAGTGCGGATCTGACAGGTGACGAGGTGGAAGAAACCATCCAGGCTCCACTTCTGTTTAGAATCAAATATTCAGTAATGTTAGCATGAGATGCTGGAAGTCCGGCCAGATGTGAGGTGGGATCTTAATCAATTAATCTTGGCTATCTGTGATGCTGCCACTAACCTTAATCAAAGTAGTATTTTCAATCAGGTGCGTCTTCTTACACACATATTAAAGCCACATTCTGAATCTGCAGCCGACTGATTTCAAACCAAACCATGAGCTTCTCCTCAGCAAGGCCCAGTAGCTGTGGTACATCAACCTGATCAAACAATGTGCTTTGTTGGAATGACAATGGAGGCAGACGCAGAAGTAGACAGGAAATGTACTTTTTGGCTCAAAATTCTGGATGCTCAGTTTATCCGTAGTTTGCTAAAGGTACCTCCAGTGCCAGATTCCTTTGTGTTCTGGCCCGACTGCCCCTGAAAAGTTCCTAATCTGATTATGTCTCCAGGTTTTCCTGTATTTTTCTCCCCAGCTCTTCAATCAATTTGCAGGCCATTTCCAGTTGCCAGCGAAAGTCTAAAACAGCCATCAGTTGCGTGAAGATCGGACGGCGGTGCCTCGGTTCCTCTTCCTCCTCCGTGTTGTCGTCTCTCCGATCTGGGCGAAGGCGGCAGTGACTGATTGAAGCTGTCACTCCTAAGAGGAGCCGCGGCTTTGCATATTACCCCATTCCTCCATCACCGTAATGGAAATACCAGAGAGATACCTGGGCTGGAAGTGATATCCACACTCCAGGGCACTGTGATATCTTTATCCATCTCGCGGCTTCCTTTCGCCTGCCCATAAACGTGTCTCGTGTGGCTGCACACAGCCCCTCATCCCAGGTCATTCTCTTTACATATGGTGAAAATATGCTAAATAAAACCCCATTGTCCTTCCACAGAGCATACCTTCAAGGGCTGACACCGGGTGTGCATTTGGTGAAATATGACCTGAATACGGGAGTAAGATGGGATGTTTATTACCAAGGACGCCGGCGTGGTGTGTGTAATGGCACGATATAAAGTTACCACCTGAAAATCAGGCTCCAGCCGCAGCCACAAGGAGTTCAAGGAGGTAATCATCTGATAAAGGTCAACAATTCCTTGAGCATTTATAAACTTTGACGTGATTGTGGACAGAAATAAGGTTTGAAATTGGAAAGCACTAATGAGGAAATGAGCCTCTGGGTAAACATTAATTTGTTGTTGGTCAACAGTTAATGAACGGTGGGCTGCAGGGAATTCTGCGCTCAATGCCGAATGACATTGGTAGAGAATCAAACGCGTGGAGGGTGGCTTCGGGACGGCAATTACTGTCGCGAAAACGGCCGACCGCTGTCCGTCCACTCCCGCTCGGTGACACTGAAAGGCAGGCCGCTGTTCCACTCATCTGGCTCAGGCCTCGGGAGAGCGGGTCGCCCTCCCTCTCGCTCCCTTTTCTCGTTTCTCCATCATCTCAGTGAAACTCCGGAGCTTTATAGAGCCAAGACGGACAGCTTTTTTACTGACTCGCTAAACGCTAATGCTAGCTACCATATTTTGAGGTGTCGTTTCACTGCGTGATCTCAGCATGTCACCTTCCACAAGGTCGGCCATTTCTTCCTGTGAAGCTGGTTAAACATGAGTTTTATGTTTCACACCGTCCAGTCAGGCATCAAATGTTGGTTTTAGTGTGGTTTCTGAAAGAAAGATGCTTTATTGTCATAATATTATGAGTTTCTACAGGAAGAGACGAGAGAGCCCCTCATCTCCCTTTTGCATCAGCTTTATTCTCTCGCTGTCTGTTCTGTCCATTCACTTCTCGCCGCCTGCCTTCTTCCCTTTGGTCTCCTTCCTCTTCATCATTATTCTTTAGTTTCTCACAGAAACCGTGTCCCATGATTTATCCTTGCAGCAGTTTTTACCAGCAGGCCGGCAGGCTGCTGTGCGGGGATGTGATGGTCAGAGCCACATGAGGAAAGTTCAGCTGAGGACATTTCCGCCATAATGTCAGAACGATGCAGTTCACATTAACGTGACGACAGTGGTTTCATGTCAATGAGCCATAACATTATGATCACCTAACTAATGCTTGTACTGAAACGGCCTCAACATAAATGACCCATGTCAGTTGTAGTTTAGTATGGCAATAATACTGTAATCAATAAGTGCTATTGAGCTCGTCACTTTTGCATCTTTTTAACTTAATGGACAACTTTCAATACCAAGCACTCCAGATCAGGAACCTCCCATCAGATCTGACTTTCAGAGATCCTCCAACCCAGCTTTGTTCATTTGCTTCCAACACCACTTTGGAAACAAAGCGTCGACTTGCTGCCTGATTCAGTTATCCTTCGTGGCTCAGCAGGGGAGAGCGCTGGACTGAATTGCTGTGACTGGGATTCAGAAATCAGACCTAATCTGATGCATCTCGCCAGTAGCGTTTGTCTCTGAGAGATAATCGTGTTTTACACTTCACCTGTCACCAGTCATAATATGTTTATCAGATTGGCTAACTTAGACCATCTCAGCAAAATCTTTTACATGACAAATACTTCTTATCTGACCGAACATTAATCCATGCACATAAGTTTATTTTCATTCTTTATCCAGTTTAATGGTATTTAAGTGGAATATTACAAATATCACATTGTCTGAAACCTTAAACTGATGAAACTTAATTGAAGTATGCTAATCTACCATTAATATATTACAATTCCATGGCTGAAAGCGCCATCATGATGCTGAAGACCCTTTTGAAGGACTCATCCATTCACCTCCTGGAGAACTAAGATCATCCATCATACTAAAACATTAACCTGAGAGTAGACTGTGTAAATGTCACATCTGGCTTGTTTTGATTACACACACACACACAATGCATGCATTTTGGATTGAAGTCTGATGTTTGCTGGAGAAGTCTGAGTGTCTCCGGTGGATTTTCAGCTGCAGACTTGGAGCCTCTCAAACTGAAGCAGTCAGCAAAGTGCTGAATAACAAATCAATATTCATTCAATATTTTCCAAACTGCCTTTTATTTTTAGAGCCGTTACATAACCGCAGATAATCAGAAGAAAAGGAAGAGGTGCCTAAATAATGTCAGTGCTGACTGACTGAATTACACCATGACGTTGATCTCGGCCTCTCGTGCCACAGGAAACACTGAGCGATCGACCTCACACCAAATCAATATCACACACAGTCAAACACACATTCCTTTGAGTCTCTGTGAACCTTTGCATCATGGAAGAGCCGTCTACATCACACCGACACCAGACTTCCTGACGGAGTCATGAGCTGAGCTCGCATTGTGATCCTGTTATGAGCCTCAGGTGTTCACGACCTTCCTTAAACCTGGGCGAGACCATCTGTGGGTGAAATACAGCTAAACGTCCTCCACGTAACTGTTCAAGCTCAGACAGACTCGCTGTGGGAATCGTTCCCCAGAGACACATCAGGGTTGTTCGTTCTCTCTCCAGATCTCCGACGCTGCTTCAGCCTCGTAATGGACGGCGGTGAAATAAGGATCAGTTAATGCGTCTAATTATGTGGGTAATGAGTTCCCTCCAAAAGATCCTGTCATGTGTGGCTCTGGTCTTCATACAGGTTTAATGACACTTTTCTTCTTGGAAAGTTAATGAGGCAACAAAACTGCTAAAATAAAGACATGCTAACATGGTGGCGGTGTGCAGAAGCCTCGGCTCTGATTCCTCAGAAGTCCCAGCTTCATCCAAAGCACCCGTCTCCATCCATCACACAGAGACATGTGAGTGATGCAGAGTCACCACGCAGTTCAGAAAAACAACAGAAGATGCTAAAAACACCCAACATTAAACAACCAGACTGTTACAAAGAAATCAAGACAACAAGAGAGAAGAGTGATGTGATCCCAAATCAACCAAGGGAACATTTCACCGCGCTGCGAAATAAATCAATGAGAAAACCCCAAAACGATCAAAGTTTGAAAATCGAGAAAAACAAATTACAAACGGCAAGAAATTCTGAAACAACTGCTATGAAATTGAACATTATGCAGTATAAATGGATCAGTGATTGAAAACAAATTCAAATTGGAAAAATAAATGAGAAATATTTTTCCCTTTTTCGTCCCATCCAGACTGCAGGTTTATTCAACATTTTAACAACCTCAGATCAGCCTAACCTCATTGTTACACCAAAAATGTCTCAACCATCTCTGAGACCGGCTCACACTTCAGTGTAAAACACCGGTGCTCTTCCTTTCCGTTCTCCTCACCCGCGGCTGCGTTGACCTTGTCCTGGTTCGACCTTTGGCTTTATTTCATGTCTCTGCCGACGCAATGGAGCGAATTGAAACCTGCTTCCACTGAATCCACAGAACGCTAACTGCAGCAGACGCCATGTAGGTGAACACAACACACACACACACACACACACACACACACACACTGAATGGAGGTGTCACTTGGAGAGTTGACAAAATGAGCTAAATGCAGTTTTCATAATCCCTGCTCTCGGCCCACGGCGGCGTTCTGATGCGGCGCTCTTCGTGAGCTCCACGGGGCAAAGGTACACAAATAATGAGGAACACAAGCCAACCTTGAATTGCTTCTAACAAACGAGGGGGACAAATGCAGCAGCTGTTCGCGCTGCTCCATTTTGTTAAATACCTCTTTTCATATAGGCGGCAAAGGAAAAATAATAAAGCGACACAATTAGTGAAGCAGTGGCTATAAAAACAGGGTCTCTCAGCGGGCTAATTACCAGCTCCGTAAAGAGAGACGGGCAGAAAAGCACCGAGAGGGAACCTGTAAAGGGAGGTCAGACAAGGTCGCTCCATCTGCAAGTAAAAGCAGGAGTTACCGTGAGAGGAGAGGCTGCACAGGGATGGCCGCGGGAAGAGAAGAGAGAAAGCAAAATGGTCATTTGGATTTAGATAATCATTCTGGCTGTCAATGGCTAATTCCACGCTAACCCTCCAAGCCCCCTTTTCTCCGCGCTACATTAACTGAAGGTATTGTGAAGCAAGCAGCTTCTAATGTGCTTAACAATGCATTAAATGATGTGATTAAGTGGCTCAATTGGACGGGGGGGGGGGAGCTTTTCCTGCGCCGTGTCCGACAAAAGGCCAGCCGTGACAGGTAGGGGAAGATCTGCTCGCCGCCGAGCAAAACAACCGGCGAGACGCACCTCAGAGCCCATTTAGATCCTGATGGATGAGTGTGAGCGGAATACTCAGATTAAAGCAGAGGACAGACTCTCGCTTCAGAAACGGCTGATGATCTGTGGAGAACACTCTAAAATATCTGCACTGTTAAAAGTGCGGATGGGGAGGGCTGCTCCTCTGAGAGGCTCTCTGCTCTCAAACAACACGTGATATAAACAGAAAAAAAAAAAAAAAAACACCTCATTTCGCTTCTGCAAGGTCGCTCTGCTCGTCCAGCCACATTGATCTGTAATTTATAGACTTCCAGCAAGGATGAGTACATGGTTTATGTTTTGATCTCAAATGAGAGCTTTTCTTTATCCAGTAGTTCCTTGTATGGTTCATTCTATATAAAAACGGTAATTTCCGCGTTTGCTGCTGTCTGGGACCCTGTTCAGCTGATTCTCTCCTCCTGAGGCGGCGGAATAACAACATATAGGAAAAAGTTTACGTCCGTGAGGTTGTGCATTGTGTTTTGTTTTGAAACGTCCGGTGTAACTTCCTATAAGGTGCGTTCTCAACGACAGTGAATTTAGGAGGTGGGCGTGGCCAGATGCGTTCAAGTTCATCACGGAAAATAGGCTGTCAAAAACAGGCTGTTCTGAAGAAGGCTCCTCAGAGCCACTTTTCAGACCACTCAAATTCCAAACATAGGACGAATTTGGGGCAAACAAACTTATATACTATGTTTTTGGGCGTCCGTGACCTATATGACGTGACCGAAAAATAGCATAATAAGTCCACTTTAACAATTAGACAGGATACTATCATGAAATGCTATTACCCTTCATACTGAAATGCAACATTTCTCTAATGTAATCCATACATGTTGGTGTAAACTGTAGTTTGTTGCAGTTTTTTTTTTTTTTTTTTTTGAAAACTGAAGTTAGAGGAACTGTTGCTCTCCTATTGGTTGCAAAGTAGTACTGTGGTATAAGTCAAACATATTTGTTTTTTTAAAACTGTAATAAATAATGGTGATAAACTGAAGGGAGGTTGGTTTGCTTTGCATACATCCTCCAGACCGTGAATGAATGAATGAATGAATGAATGAATGAATGAATGATGGGGCTTCATTTAAAACTAGTGAATATAAAAAATAGTTTTAAAAAAATGATTAAAACAAAAGAGCATTAAGATTGAAAAGATGAGGAAGAAGCAGGCGCTTTATAAATCATCATGGTTTTCTGACTGTATGAATATATAAATATTTTTACAATACAGTTTTACTTTTATGTGCAAATCATCCACTGGAATGATTCGATGAGGATAATCACGCTGAACCCAACAGTTAACCTATGTGAGGATTGCGTCTTATGCGCTGGAGTTGTGCGACGGTCCATTTCTTCACTATTTCACAGTGAAGTGATCGAGATGTGGCTCAGGGAGGCTGTTCAGACTCTTTCCATCACATCAGTTGAGCTCGGTGTTTTCAGATGCAGTGGTGTTGATTAAAGCTGTGATCCAGCTCGGAGGGCCGACGACCCTCGAGGTGACAGAGTTCCTCACAACACGGCGAGGCTGGCAGGGGCGGAGGCCGGCCCGCTTCCCAAGAACAACACGCCGCTAACAACCAGACACTTTCGCCACGACTCTTTCTCTCTCTCTCTCCACACACGACAGTCAATCTTTCTCACAGCCGAGTGCTTCTAGCCAAACTAGAAAAGCTTCAAACAGACTCTCCGAGCGTGCTGCGCCTCTGCTCCCCTCTGAAGCCACTCTTGTCTTTGTTTATCGTGATGACAACACTCAGTAAAATCCAGTTTATTGAAGTGTACAAAAAAAAACCCTTCCGGGATTGAAACCGCCGGCCGGTTCTGTAGCAATTAGTCCGGCCTAACTGACGGGGTTTGATCAGTTCTGCATTATGCAGCACTGATGCGCGATGCTCCGGTCGACGTCTTCATGAGTTAATGCTGCTTTGAGTATTTAATGGATGGAGGAGGCGCACCGTGGATTCTGTCGACGTCTGATCATCACCATGTCTGTTCGTGGTCAGAAGAACGGCATGCAGGGATGTAAAGATGCTGGAGCGCGGAATAACCTCTAGTTTTTTGGGTGTGTGTCACGCTCCAGGGTTTGGTCGGGTGCTGTGAAGTCTGTTTGGAGCTGAGAGCCGGTGGTTCCAGCTGCAGCGGCTCCGTTTCTGCGCCTTGTTTTTGAGCAGCTGCTAAACAGGCAATAGACGTGAGAGAGGAACTCATCTGTCACAAATTCATCTTTGAGACAAAGCTAATAAAACTTAGAGGAGTCATTTTTATTTCTCCGCGCTGTCAACAGTTGTAATTTAAACCAACTTCACAGGTTTATCGAGAGAGAACTGATTCGTTATAGCTAAGCGGGAACGCTGGAGCGAGCGCAAATACTGCAGATTATCTGCAATGAGCTCATAAAAAAACACACAATTCCATTCATATAACATTCAAATAGCACAAAAAAACATTTGCTAACACGTTCTCCTGGGCTCACAGCTCTGTCCTCCAGGCATGACTAATGGATCACAGACTGAACAGATCACAGATCTACTTAAATATGCATCAACATCAGGCTGTCTGCAGCAGCGGCAACTGATTCCAATTAACTACCAATAATTACCACCTGTAGTCAATGAAGAGGTGGATCATTTGAAACCTCTCACACAGGCAGTTCCCGTCATTCTGGCATGAGGAATAAAGCCTGCTGATTATTCTTGCTGTGTAATTCTCTGAAAAGAAAAGGCGATGTGCCACGTTCTGGTGTAAATCCAGAACTGCGCCACGCCGGTCACAACCTGGAACGTAACCGGGCCCAACGGGAACCACGGCGCAGGGAAATTCACCCCCATTTTTTTTTTTCATTATCCTTATAACACGTGCGAGTGTAATCAAAGGATCTCAGCGTCATGTGAAGGGCTTCCCTGTGGATCCCCCAGCTGCTTCATCACGCCATGCCACTGATTACAAATTGGATGTTTTAATATCGGGTTAACCCCACATGCTTCATATTTCAGCCTCTTGAAACGTGAGACATGACCTACTTCATAAGAAATGCATTTCATTTCCGAACAGCACATGCCGAAGGTGTTACAGACTACACACACACACACGTGTGTTTTGCAGGTTTAATGAAACACGCTGGAACACATTACACACTGTCAGGAAGCTCGAGGATGAAAAGGTGGTAAACTGTACTCGAGAAATGCTTGAGAATAAGACTTGTCTGTGTGTAATTTAAAGGGGTAATGGAGGCTGAGCTGGGCTGTGGCCACCGGACGGGGCTGATGGCGGTGCTATATCATTACAGTGTGTGATTACAGCCGTGGCTGCAGGGAGGTGTTTTGGCCGCCGCCGCTGCCAGTGTGACTTATTGCTGGTTAGAACATTTTCTGCATGAGAGATGTTTCTAAATCCCAGCGATCTGGAGTGGCATCACTTCCATGGAAAAGTCTTTTTTTTTTTTTTTTTTTGGAGTGCGAGGGGCTGCCATGTTGCGTTCGCTACCTCCCCGGGACCGAAGCTCCTGGAACGGATCGCGGACTCGGCGCTCCGGGCAGGAAGACTCGGAGCTGCGAGTGTCTGCTTGGAAAAACAAGCCCAGCCCTGTTTGACCCTCCGGGTCCCCGGAGTCCGGCTTCTTACCTCATTTCTGACACCTCGCGGAGTCCGCCCGCCTCCAGACGGAGAGGAGGCGGATAACACCCGCGCAGGGGTCAGCCAACCTTTCCTTTTTTCAAGTCAACGAGACGGATAGTGAGCTGTAGTGAAATGACTTCCCCTTGTTTGTTATCTTAGAGCTTAGAGAGAATGAAAAAAGAATTTTTTTGGCACGGATCTGCATGAGACCGCCGATGTGAAAACTACCGTACGGTCCAGGCCCGGGCTTCAGAGGGAGCTTCTGCCCAGCTGGAATAATACGGGCCTGGATGACACTTCCTCCATAAACAGCGCTGCGGAGAGCTCGGAGGGTGGAGGTGGAGGGTGGAGGTGGAGGGTGAAGGGTGGAGGGTGGAGGCGGGGTCGGCGGGCAGCGAGCGCAGCTCGGAGGTCTGCCTGTGACACGGAGCGCCGCTCGCAGACAAAAGGTGGAAGGAGGGACGAGGACAGGAGGACTGCTGGCAGCACTTGAAACGCCGTCCTCACTCTGTCGCTGTCAGAAGAGCAACCCCCCACCCCCCCGTTTCAACAGCCTCTGTGAGCGCACACAAAATGCACTCAGTTTAATTACTGAGCGTCCACAAAGGATTCCAACTCGAAATTTAAGTCACAAATAAGCAATCACAATAGAAACCGGTATTTATAATTGAAGCTGAGTTAGGCTGGTGTTGTTTGCAATGTCTCAACTGTAAAATGGTCAAAGGGACCAAAAATATATAGTAATTACACAAAAAAGGAATAAATTTGAATATTTATGCAATGCATGAAAAAAAGAGTCAATAATGAGAAATAAATGTAAAACACCAAGCAAATAATGGTAGTCAGAACATCGAGAACACAGCTTTTCAATGAAAACAAAACATAATTATAAAGTAAAAAGGTCCTCCAAAATTGATATGTGAAGAGCACAAAGGAAAAATGTCAATAATTGAGGAAACAAAAACCTTGAATTGTTTACTATGACAAACAAATGTCAGAAAAGTCAATCCTGGCAAAATACAAGACATATCAGTCAAGATGTAGCGTCTGCACATCCATCCATCCATCCATCCATCAATCCGTCGTCTGAAACGTTTTATCCTGTGCATTGTCGAGGGTGACTGGAGACAAACCCAGCGAGCCGCGGGTGAAGGCACAACACAAATCAAATCCAGATCAAAATCAAATGTCAGAAGTTTTTGATGACATTTAATAATCAAAGTCAGGAAGTCAGAGCAAGACTGAGGTGTTGTGTGTAGCTGCACTCCGTCTTCCTCCAGGTTTTAAACTGGATGTCCAGAAAAAAAAAAAAGCATCTTCTTCTCATCTTAATGTAGTGACTCCAATTTCACTTAATTGTGGCTTAAATTTGCACAATTCACATTATTTTCATCCTCAGCTGTAAATCTGTTTAAAGATCTTCACTTACACAACTTAACATAAATGACAATAGCTTTCAATAAACTAAATTGAGTGTTAGATTATATTAAGTGTAAAAATGTATGTGTTGAATATAATGTGTTTTTGAAGCGACAGTGGGAGCGGGGCGGTAAACGAAATAGGAAATGACAAATAGCCCATATGCTAATTGGTTTCAGAAGCCGCTTGCGACAGCAGACGAGACCACCCACGCCTTCTTTAGCATATAAACTAAATTAAAACACCTCCCAGTGGCTGCCACGGTCTCATAAAAAAACCCAAACCACAAATTTCCCAACCGTCTCCAGCTTTATCACCTACAGTAGGGCGCAGACGTCCCCCATCATGGTTTTCATTAACTCCATATCCTGTCAAGCCTCATTCTGACCTCCTGAGAAAACCCCCCCGTGTAACACGGTGAGACGTACGCTTCAGCGAGATTGAGATCACCTGTGTCAGACAGTCCAACGCCGGCGACTCACACGGCGAGTGTTTACGGCAACGAAGTGAGTTTCTATCACATCACAGGAGATGTTTTGTTTTTCACGGCTTTGTCGGTGTGTGAGCCTTCAAAGGAGGAGGATTTATACATAAATCTCACGCTTTAATCAGATAGCTTTTGTGTGGAAACTTCATTATTTCTGCGGGACGTTCATTTTGTGCTCTGGAGTTAATAAATAGCTTGATGCACAACATCTCGGGACTCTGATCCGGATAAGGCGCAGATGGATTATTAAAAACCTCAAGCTTGTATCGCTTCACCACTAATTGAATCATTAAAGAAATCTTAATTATGTTTTTCATTTGGACAAATTTCTCTTCAGATCCTGTGTTCTTGAAGAAAAACTAATCATGTATCCATTAAGGCTTTATATCACCTTGTAAAATGTTCCTCAGACTCCAGCCCACCTATGAAGGGGCACCAGGAGCTGAGCAGGATCTGCAGCCCCACAGAGACGTGGATCTCAGCGAATCAACGTTTCGCAGCCACAGGATTGTCCCAAAAAGAAAAAGACTAAACGTCCTCAGATTTTGCCAGGCCAACAAGTCATGTTTGGGAAAAAAAACCTTCAATGTGTGTGACACAAACTAAATATTTTCATAAAATTGGTGGCTTTCTACTCTACATACACACAGAGTTCATCTCCACTATCCATGATAAAGAGGCATGTAACAGCTACAAGCTACGGAGCCCCGTAAATAAGAGCAATTTAAAGTCTGCGTGACTTTAAATGACCCGCAGATAGAAATATGATGAAAAAACATCAATATTAACAGCTGCTGAGGCCCTTCGAGGAAAAGGGTCAGACGGTATAGACAGAAACTCTCCGTTCAGTCACAGAAAATCACCTTTCAGTAAGAATGAAGTAACTTAACCTTTAGAGTCAGTGATGCTCTCAGGTTGTGTTTCCAGAGTGAAAGAGGATGTTGACAGAGGTTTAGAATGACTACTGAACCTGAGCTGAGGAATTTATGTGATTGACTCAGTGTTTGCTGAAAGCTTCCCTCCTCCTGAATAATTCAGCGTTCCCCACGATGCTTTTGGGACACACACATGTAAACGTAGTTATTTTCTCATGCAAACAACTTAGATGTGATGAAATGTGATATTGGTAAAGAAGCATGAAGATGAATTGCGATGCTGTGCAGGATCCAGGCTCGTAGGTGGGGTCTGTTCAGGGTTACAGGAAGCTGGAGCCAATCCCAGCTCGACATGGACGAGGGAACACCTGGACTCCCACATTTAGTGTCACCAAGTAACCTCCCGTGCACGTTTTCGGACTGTGGAAAGAAACTGGAGGAAACCGACTTATACACAGGGAGAACTTTGAGATGAGTCACAAAGCAAATAGTAGTTAAATTAAACTGTTAGGGAGAGGATTGGTGTTTAATATTCCATATAAATCAATAAAAGCATCATGGAGCCTGAGCAGAAAGGCTGAAGAGCCACATGCGGCTCTGGAGCCGCGGTTCTAAACCACGTCCAGAGCAGCAGCTCCCAGAAAACACGCTCAGATTGCCCACGAATACGATGGGTCAAAGATAAATTCTCAAAGGAAACCAATCAAATAAATTAATGGTATTAGTAGCTGCAGTATTTCAAAAGATCAAAGTTTCTTCAGTGAATGAGTTGTTTTTCAGTATTCTCAAAAAAACAGAGGGCCTTCTTCTGGCTACTTTGACACAATGAAATGGATGTCGATGATGATTGTAGCTGAATAGGAGTAGATTTTGTACAAACACATTCTGCTTTCCACACTGATGGAAAACTGGAAGCTTCTTTCCTTCAAACCAACAAAGTCAGGAACTGATTAAAAAGTGCAGAATTTATGACCCTGAGCTTGACTTCGGAGAAGAATTTGACCTGACAGGATGTTTTATTGCTTCAACTCACTCTCTCTTTTCATTGCATTTCACTTTTTTGACTTTTGTGTCTGCTTTTTCTCCATCTGAGATTGAATAATCATCCGATACAGTCAGAACAATCTTTTCTGAATGTAACCGAAGGCAGAACTGCAGCCATGTAAACATTTTGAAAGTACTTGGCCAGTATATTTTAACCACTTTTGAGTTCAAGCCACATTTCTTATGTGGATTTAGGCTTTCTGAGTTTGTTTTTACCTCAGTGATTTCTTATGACTTTGTGTGTTTGGGCTCAGTTTCCCTCTGGAGAATCAATCTGAGGGTATCAGCTGGCTTCTTGTAATGTTATAAATAATATTAAATATTAGACCCTCTCAGATCTTTTTTAATAACATTTTTTTGTCACTGAATGAGGGAATGGGGCAAAAATAGGCACATGATATTTTTGAAGCATTTCTGGTTCCCTCGTTCTTCTTTTTTTTTTTTTTTGAGCAGATACAGAATGTTCTAAACAACAGCGTAGTGTACGTCACTAAATCAACATCCAGCATTTTGTTGGTTAACTAACGTCATTTATGATGACTTAGAGTTCAACGAGGTTGAAGTCTTTCCCAGCTAAGGTCATTAAAAACCCAGATATTTAGATTACAGATTCCAAATGTAAAGAAAGTCTGTCATCTTTGTGTCAACATGGTGTATAAATATCGCAAAAGACCAACGGGACTGAATAACAATGAGTTAAAAAGCAATGGACTCAGCAGGCAGAGCTGAAGGGACTGAACCCGGGTCTTCTGGGGACTGCGACAGAGGTGACGGTACCAGACACTGCACCGCTGTGTGGCGTCAAAGGATCTGCGATTCAAATGGATCAACCTGGGTTCTGCAGCTCCAGAGTTGATTCAAGGTTAATGTCGATGCCTTCTGTCACGACGATACACACAGACGACGGTGAATGAAACAGACTCTCAGGGTCCAAAATGAGCGCTTCTATTATTTCTCCAGATCCTGGTCGAATCCAATAAAATAGCTATTTATTATCTGTGAATTTTATAAACATAAAGTCAGGTATCATAAACTTATGTAGGTCACAGATGTTATTTCTCTCGTCAATGGAAAAATCCCTTCGCGTTTTTTTGAAGTGAGCAAACTTGCGGCCAAGGAAAAATGTATCATAAAGTTTTACTGTGGCCATCGCGAGGATGTGGAGCTGATTGGATCCAGTGCGGCGAGCGTCTGTGAAGCCACCGGGCGCTCGCCGCGACCCGGCCAGCTGGTCTGGTCTGTCAGCCCGGAGCCTCGTCACCTGTGACCCCGCTGGAGGTCTGCCGGCTGTCCCGCTCCTGCTGTCCGGACCTTTCTCAGGTGACCGCTTCGCGGGCGCCTCCGCAGGCGGTCCGAACGAGGCCAACTGCAAACCCGCCGTCCCCGTGCAGCGCCGGTGCGATGTTTTCTCTGCACATTCGTCATAAATATTCATAAAACCGCCTAACGGCGATCATTACTCCGGTGGAGTCTCTTTGCCTTGGCAGCCTCCCACCCCGAGCGAGGCCCGCCCGCCAAAATCAGCTCCCGAACCCCGAGCCGGAGCGGCCGGGTCTGCCGTGGCGGGAATCCTCCGGTCGCTCACCCGAACGTCCAGACGGAGGCAGGGCGAGCACGGCGGCGTCTCGGACGGCCACTGAAACCGGCGGCATCACTCTGGAGGGGTGTGGAGGTGTTCCAGCAGGCCTGTGTTTGGAGGCGGACGGTCTCGCCTGCATCCTGCTGAAGGTGTGCGCGAGGCCGAAGGGAGGGGGGGGGGGAAGTCTTCCAGGGAATGTTGACTGAGTGCTTTGAGGCAGTCTGAGAGTGGATAAGGGTGAGTGCAGCCCGAGGGCCCGGCTCGCCGCCGCCGCCGCCGCTGTAAGTGCTTTAATGGCAGCCAATAACAGCGTGAGGGGTGACTGCCTGCAGACCCCCTCCTCTCTCTCTCTCTCTCTCTCATTTCTCTGTGGCTGCTGCCTGCGCGCTCAATCCGAGGCCTCCATAAATCTAGAGGGATTAGAGAAACCCCAGCTGTGGGTCGCCTCCAAATTAAACCGGGGCAGAAACCACTTAATAATCCGAGAAGAAAGAGGAGCGAGAAGAGAGAGAGAGCTTTGGTTTGGCAGGCGCACACGCACAGAGTAAATATAAATAAACAAAACTTTTGGAATAAACATAAATCTTTCAGATATGAAGTACAGTGCGGAGCAGGCAGATAAATATCAGCCGAACTCATTTTTATATTACATGACTGTTTGCTTTTCGATCAGTTTACTGAAATGTGTAATTTTCCAATAACTCCTCGCCAAGTTCTCTCGGGGCTGCCGGGAGACTTTGAAGTTGAAAGTGAGACCGCGGAGCCGCATTTCTTCTCTGACAGCAGAGATCCTGATGTGGCACACTCAGACACATCTCACAAATCTGTGTGTGTGTGCGTGTGTGTGTGTTTGAATTTGGAGAACTTCATTTTCCCCACCATCATCTGCTCCTTTATGTATTTTCCAAACGGCTGGTTTCAATGGCTGCTCCTGAACACCATCTCTCCCGGGACCTCAGAGTCAACACAACGTCTGTGTGTTGTTTTACCTTTAAAGAAATGCTTGTTTTCCTCTTTGGATCTTTGAGAAAAATATCAATTCCGTCTTTTGAGCAGCGGGAATGACAGTCGCGGTGATGGGATGGAGGCGGGAGGGTTGCGGCTCAATCCGTCGACTTTCTGCTTCCCGTAAACTTAGGGCTCTTCAGGGCTGAAGCGGTGGGAGGAGGACGAGCTTTCCTTTCCCGTCTCCTCCTCTCCTTTGAGACCCCGTGTTGGCACACACTCTGCTGTTTGTTTGAGCGGCTCCACAATGCTCCCACTCAGCGGCGGAGCGCTCCTCGGGGTGTTGGGTTGCACCTTGTGGCTCCGACTCTCCCGAGCGAGGCGGGGCGGCGGGGCGGCGGAGGCCGACAGATTAATCAGCTCTTGAGGCCCGGATTGAGCCAACGGTTGCACATGAAAGCGCTGGAAAAATGGACAGTGGATGGGTGGTTTCCCGCTGAGGCCTGAATGAGTCTGTCAGGATGGAGGGGATCGGGCCTGGACCTGCTCCTTCTCCGTCTGGACTGCGGGCTGAAAGATTTACAGTCCCGCTCCGAACAGCTGGCAAACCGAAAACCAACGCGCTGAACACAATGTGCAAAACTCACAGAGCCGCGCAAACCCTGCTAAAATACACCATCACACGTGGAGAGTCCATGAGTTCAAACATGGAAAAAAAAAAAAAGAGAATAAAACTAATTCGCTGGTGATCTGTGCAGGGTGTAACCTGCCTCCACCCACCCTGAGCTCAGACCGGCTCCACAACATCGTCACCGTCACCTGGAGCCACAAGACCAGAAGACAGAGAGCTCACCAAGCCAAGAGGACAAACTGCTGAAACGACTAAAAATGTCCAAAAGAGACAAAACGGCAACAACTAAAATCAATAAATTTTACAAAAGCAAACACAAGTATTATTTTTTAAAAGTTGTAGATATCAATATTTGCTGATCTTCTGTATATGAATAAATGTATGGAGCAACACTGTAATCAGTTTCCTCTGGAATCAATCAACTGCTTTCTATTCCATCTCTCGACTGTCTTAATTCTTTACTGGAAACGTCTTTTGTGTCTCCAGACACGTTTTAATTGGCGGAACGTGGCAGTGGCGGTTATTCTGGTCCTGGGCAGCCTTCCCCTCAGCTCTGTGATGAGACACGGCAGAGTTTTATCATATAAACTGTTGTTTTTCTTCCTTTTTCTCAGTAATACAGATATTGAAAAAGTTGTTTTTGTTTTTCACATTTGGCATTGCCACACTGCATGTAGCCACATTTGCATACTATGTGTGTGTGTGTGTGTGTGTCTGTCTTTCCCAACCACTTCTTCTGTGCTCTTCCCAGCATTATGCTAATATATGATCATTATAAATGATCCAGACTTTGGGTCTTTTTACTGTTATTGTCTAAATCTTTCAGAACTCCTGGAGTTTCTTCCCAGTTCAGGTACAAAGTCTTGGAAACGGCGGCGTGTTGAAACAGACTAAAGCAGGGAAAGTGCAGACGACGCTAACAGACCAGTAATAATGACTTTGTTCTTTTCGAAACTCCCACTCAGAGCTGCCGGCGTGGCCACGAGGCTTCAGTCGTCACAGGATTCGTCCCAAACTCCTCCGACACACACGTCGGAGGTGCTGATGGAGAAACTCGAGCGCACGGCCATCAAAGTTCACACGAGGTTCCTGAAACGCTCCCACTTCCTTCTAACTTTCTGGCATTTGCGGCCTCGCCATGTGTGCCAAATCCAAAAAGAGAGCGGTGGGGGGGTTGGGGGGGGGGGGGGGTAAGCAAACAGCGGAGATTTATTTGCAAACAGTTTCTGACCCAGGGCTGTCTGCGAGCCCAACGAATTTACACATAATTGTTTCAGTGTGTTGGAGCTGCATCTGTTTATGGGAAATAAACAACCATTAGCAGGGGAAAGGTCCTGAAATCCAATATTCTAATTGCCTGACATTATTCCATCTGCTCAGCGTTTCCGCAGGCTCCTTGATCAAGTGTCACCAGTTTAACACATCGCAACATCTTTAAGAGCGACGGCCTGGCCGACTGCAGGAAGGTTCTTCACGCTGTTCTGTTGACGCCGCTCAGAGCCACAGACATGTCGGATTCATTATCTCCTCATTCACTCTGATAAACAGCATTTCATTAGCATTTTTGTTTCAACCTGAAGACCAGAACACTTCATTTGTGGAGCTGTGTATAAATTTAGTGTTACAGTATTATGATTTATGGATGTTATGTTAACTCACAGAATTTTGCTCATATCTAAATATTTAACTTGGCGTTTTAGCAGATATGTGAGTGTTTTGATTCTAGAATATAACTGTTGTTTTACAAGCCTTCATTATGCCAAACTCAGAGTCATTACAAAGCTTTATAAGAAAAATAATGAAGGCATCTGAGAACTTCACTGCTGATTGTACTGTGTAAAGGCAGAAGTAATACCTCTGAATAATTCAATTAGCTCCTTTTTTCACGTCTCACTGAACCAAGAAACAAATAGATGTCTCGAATAACTTGAATGAAAACTGGATTTTTTTTTCATGAATTTCTACACTTCTCTGTGTTCGAACAGAACAGATCCACATGTGCAAAAGAAGTCACTGACTGGACAACTTTAGCTTCGGCGAGGGAAAAAGAGGGAAATAACAGCGAATTCCCACATCCTCCACGGATCGGAGCTACAACCTCAACTGCCGGAGAGATTCACATTACTGACTGTATTCACATAAAAAGAGTTTTTACACAATTTTGCGGACTGAGTCTCCCCTATAGCTAATATGTTAGGGCAGTGTTGAGTCTTGAGAGGCTGATGAAGAAGAGGCAGAGCTGTTTTCTGTCTTTTAAATAAATGTCGCTCTCACCAAATATGGAGAAATCTCATGAACCTTTCCTGGAACATGTGGTCAGATATGGTCTCTTTACATTTTTTCAATAACCAATAAGCCATAAACAATACGGGGACAAGCTGTTTTTCTAATAATGACATTAATAATTACTTTGTCACATTGTGTTTAAAATGAAACCTTTTGAGGAAATCCACTCTGATGTTTAGCCTTGTATTCTACTGTGATTTGTGAAATCATTTTTAGCACAAAATTAAAATCTATGGTTCAGTCTGACTCCATGAGTTTGAGATAAAAAATAAAAAAAAATCTTGAAATATCCTGATCAGTATTTCCTCATTACTTTAATGAGAGCTGTATAAATAGTCATGGAAGGCGGCACTGCCTCTCTCCCTTCAGTTCACAGCAGACTGATAAGCCTCGACAGGAGGAATAAAAACAAATAATCACAAGTCTTTATGTAATCAGTGGGGAAAAAAAGCAGTGTGTAATATATACCCTTGTAGAATATATTGTGTTTTGTGGTGTTTTAATTATTTTTTATTGTTCATGTGGAAGTATGTTCATGTGTCTAACAACAAAAAAGTGCAGCATATGAATATAAATGAATGTTGTGTCCAGATGTGAGGATGTTCCAGACGCGATCGACTGTAAAGACGGATTTTTAATTTGATCCATCTCTAAATACTGGTTGCAAATATCCTCCTGCAATGTTCGGGTATCAATAAATCACGGGGAGAAATGAAACTCGGCGGTGGGGTTTTTTTAAAAGTTCCTGGAGCCTCCGTGCAGCAGGCCCGCTAAGTCTGCCGCGCCGCTGCAAGAAGCCGCCCGGCTTCCCACGGGCTCGGCGAGCGAAGTTCGCTGGCCGTCACGGACGAGGCCCCCGGCCAGCTCCGTATGGTCTTTTCATTTGACGGCAGCGTCTCGGCATTAGAGCGAGCGGAGTTAGGCCCCTCAAAGGCACCGTTCACACTTCGGAGCCATTAGCTGGGACCCGGCGCTCGGGCCTCCTCTTTAAAAGGCCCTCTGCATCTGTTTTCCGTTTAAACATCATAAACGTGAAGTGAATATACGCCAAGGTCGTGACGGACAGATGGTGCCGTAATGATTTTCAGAGCCCGGGCCAGGCAGCGGAGCAGGAAGTGCAGGCGGCCTGCTCAGCCTCTCGCCACAGAGCCGGTACTGTAGCGAACACAGGACCTTTTCTCTCAACCCAACGCTCATTTCAACCTTCAAAGGACGAACTGTTGGCTCTTTTTTCTCTCTCTGTCGGGGAGGGGCTGGGTAAATTATGCCCAAATTGCAGCATATTCCAACCAATATTATTTACATAGCTGTCACTTCGGCTTGCTGTGGGGCCACTCGGAGGGGTTTTTTTTAAATGAATTTCCATTTTCGCTGACAGCTCAGGGCTCATCCCTGAACTGTCATAATTTGCTGTTCTGCTCCTCAGTGCTCTGTCTCTGCAGTGGGGGACACGGTGCAGCACACACACACACAAACACACACACACACACAGACTAATACTTAATTTCTCTCCAATGCATGTTTTTCATCTTTCCTTTGTGCTGGCCTCCTCTCTCCCCCCTCGCAGCTCCGTCTGCGTGGGAGCTGACCTGAAGTCAAAGCGTCAATGTCTGAGAGTCGCCGAGTTCAAACGCTCTTTAAAAAAAAAAAAAAAAAAAGACGCCGGTTACAGCAGAGATGCTGCTCCGATGGAGTCGTTCCATAAACCCACGTTTAAAGGAAATCACCGAGGAGACACCTGGCTCTTCATCCTGTCAGCGGAGGAGACGATAACAGCGACTCTCGCTTCACGGAGGAGGAGCGAGCTGCCCCAGAAAGTCACATTCCTCCGAAAACTCGCAGCAGACCGGCAGTAACGTCTCCTTTATGCTTCTTCTGACTCCCGCTCTGAAGGCGAGAGAGGAGGAGGAGGAGGAGGAGGAGTGGAGAAACACGGCTGAAGATGGGAGCCGGAGCAGAGGCAGGTGAAGCAGGGCGGGCTGTGGAGGGGGTCCACGGGGGGGGTGTGGGGGGGGGGCCGCCACGGCGCTGTCGCCTGTGGAAATCCAAACATGGTTCACGGCTGTGGAGATGAAGCGAACGCTCGGAGGTGAAGCCTGCTGTGCTCGTCTGCAGCTCGCTCTCTCAGCCTGCAGGCGTCTACGTCTCGCTACCACACTCCCCCCCCAACACACACACACACACACACACACACACACACACACACACCCCGCCGGCCCCCGACGCTCCGTCGTCGGCGTCCCGGGAGCTGACTGACACTAACTGACAGCTGCTGTGGCTTTACTCTTATTTTACTTTTTAGCTTTTGTTTTCCTTCTGTTGGCTGTTATTGTTGACAGCGTGGGTGTGTACACCCCCCACCCCCCACCCCACCCCACAGCTTTTTTCCTTTAATTTCCCCACGTTGTGTCTCCTGCTGGAACATCCAGCTTTCTGGTTGTAGCTCCAGGCGACCCTTCAAACACTGGCATGTGGGTCTGGGGCGCGCATTCGTTGGTTTATTGTGGATGGAAATGAGGGAATGTTGCAATCAAATGACTTTCCTTTGGTGTAGATTTGAGAAACGGCGCCCGAGATAACACAAACACATTTTCAGAATGATTAGCAGCAAGTCATCTCAACCAAAATACAGTAAAAGTGGAGCAGCGCCATAAAAACTGCCAGCACAAATTCACAAATTGTATTCTGTTACAAATGAATGCGTGTGTGTGTGTGTGACATTTACATCTGCAATGAGTTTAAAATGCCAATCTGTCATAAATGGTGTTTTTATAGGAATTACTTAAGTTATTTGACCATTTAAACGGCTCTGACTCACGTCTCTGCCACCCTGAGTGTCACATTACGATGTTTTCTGACTCGCAACGCTGCGAACAACGAGAACTGTGCAGCCAAGGTTTTCCAAAGAAAATGACTCGGTCCTGAACCAGGAAGGCTGAGCTCAGGGACGACTGGGGCTCAACATCGGTCTCTTTGTCAACTGAGCATGTGTTTCAGGTGCAATGTCAAACGGCACAAATGACGACAAAGCGTCAAACTTTACACATTGTTCAGCGGTAGTAAAGTGAAGGTGAGTGTTCAGGGCTGAGAGCATCTGAGGTTCAAATGAACTGTCTCACACACACACACACAATATCATCCTCAGTCAGAGCCTGAGAGATCAGTTTAAGTCACTGCAGAAGGTGCACATGCACGCCATCCTTCTGAGACACACAAAAATCCAGTTTCAGGCGTTTAATGAACTCAACAACCAAAACGTGTGTTTCACTGTGTGGCTTCTTGAGTCGCACAACAGCTCGCTGCACTATTGATCAACCCCGCATGCAGATGGTCAATATTGCAATCGCCTTTTATTTCCTCATCTGACTACACCTGAGCTGGAGAACAATACGCACCGGTGAATGTTTTGTTCTTTAAAAATTGCACTTACCCACGTTTCTTTTCCTGGCTCTTTACATTGATTGCACCTGTTTTCAATGCTGCTGTTAACTTTCAGAATCGTTATGCGCTGTAAGTCTTCACTGTGGACAAACTACTGATGACAACCTGAAACAGAAGCAGGGCTTCCCTGAAACGAAGACAAAACGCTCAGTCTTTGATTGTGACATGAATCAGGTGCTGTAAGCATTTTAAGGCATACCGACATTTAACAATCACTCAAGCAGGAGAATCAAACTCATTCTGGTTTACGGCTCATATAGCCCAATTTGCTCGTGTCCTCACAAAGGACTGCAGTCTTGGTTCTTGAAAGTTTTGGCAACCTTGGGCATGTACGAGTGTGCCAAAACTTTCCTCATGTTCTGGTTGTGTATGTTGGATGTTTGCTGAACTGGACCGTGGGTTTAACTCGTATGATCTGACTGCACGTTGACTTCCTGCCCACCAGTAAGTTACGGTTCAGGAGTTTCTCTAAAAGCATGAAATCCCTGCAGAGAGAACTCACTGCGAGAGAACTGTGCCAAAACCAAAAAGGGAAATTAGGAAAAGAACCCAACCAATCACCTTGATCACAGTTCTTTTCTGTCATCTCTTGTTTGCTTTGCCTCCCACGGAGCGTCTTAACCGATGAACTGGGGCCTGGTTCAGAGCGGAGCCTCGGCGTTCCTGCTTAAATCCATAACCTCAGTGAAGGATAAAACTTAATGACCTTAGCATCTCATTTTCTGAGGGACCCGTCTTTGGCATATCTCCTTTGAAGATCACCCTGCGAGCTCAATGGGACAGAACAGACGAGAAGAGCCACTCCGCCGTGGAATGTATAATGACGTCTAGTATTATAGCCCGGAATGGTTATAGGCCATAAAACCGCAAGGACTCGCCCATGGTCGAAACGAAGATGAGCGTTTGTAGTCAAGAGTAGGACAGTCGTCTCCTTCGCTGTCTGTCAGTCCAAACCCATTTCTTTGTCTTGTGGGAAACATCCACATTTGGACAAATGCTTAATTTTTCACACGTCTTTCCAAAGTCTGGGGCTCCAGTTTGAAGTCTCACATCTGCTTGAGCTCTGTTTACAGCTCACTTGTATGAACAGTGCGGCGTGAATCCACACATTAACTCTCCCGGCTCTCGTAGCGGGAGCAACCGGGCCACGGCGTATTATCACAGAGTATCCAGGGGTTGTAAATCACAGCTCCAGAGGCACTTCGAGGAGGCCGGAATTAAATCAGCGTTTCCTCCCATCACAACCGAAACTCAACACCGGGATGCCTTGAAACACACACACACACACACACACGCACACGCTGAGCTCACACATCCAGAGTTGTTAGCTGCAGCTACCTTCAGCCTGACTGTTGGATTGGGTGCGAGCCAATGCTTTTAGTCATAGACCCAAATTTTCACCTCACTCCCTCTCTCTCTTTTTTTTTTTTTCTCCCCCCTGCTCTGAGATATAGCCTTGGCCAAGCTCCCAAACTTAAATGGCTGATTTGCTGTGGGTTAACTGGAGAATGGGAGGGTGAAGTCATATATATTCTGTGTGGGGAGGTTAGCTGAGTGGTAGATCAATTTGGGGGGATAAAGAAGGAGCCAGATGGCCATTGGATCTCAGTCCAATGCAGATGGGGTGGAATAGCAGTAGAAGAACTGTGAGGTATTTATTACCCATAAAAGTTTGAAAATGAATTGTGTGCGACTGTATTTTAGCTCGACGAAACGAAAAACACCACAGTGGAAATTGCCCCGACGTGAGGAAAACGACCTCTTGTGAAATGAGAAACGAGCTGGAGATCGATCCAGCTTTCTTAACAAGCCCTGAGATCTTGACATGTTGTGATGGTAACGGGCCAAATGAAGAGTGTGTTATCTGCCAGTTACGAACGTGATGTATGACGCAGCAACAACTGTCCGGAGCCATTACACTAATCACACATCAGCGCTTGTTGGTAAAGGTGAAATCTCAGGGCTTTAGTTCTGTTCAATTAAACTGGAGAAGCTCGTAAAGGAAAGCAATCAAACAGCAGATCGATGGAGGCCTGGACCCCGTCTCGCCAGGCGCAGGCTCGTATGCTATCAGGCCTGCAAATCAAACACACATCCAGTTGGGACAGATGCAAGGGAGAGGACGGCGCAGGTGGGAGGGGGCAGAAGCGTGGCGACGGTGGGGGGAAAGCCATGTCGGCCGGGACGCTGGCTCTCTCCCATAAACCTGCTCAGAGAGGGGCAAAGTCGGGCTGATAAAGAGCTTTGGCTCAAGGGATGAAGGACGGGCTGACCGTCAGGACACACACACAGTCATGCCCGCATTAGCATTAACCCACAGCATCATTACCGCTGTGAACTGCCATTAAGAGCCAGACTCGAGGCCAGGAGGAGCTGATATTACCAAACCGTCTCCTCCCTTCAGTCTGCAGCGCCTGTCAAGACTCGACATCTGACAGAGGGCAGCAGCTCGAACGACGGATAAGGACACATGAACTGGGCCGCATGTTGTTGTCAATCAACTATCCTCACAGTAATTGCGTCGCCTCAGCTCTAATTATTGGTGACATAGATACAGTACAATAAGGTTCCAGCCAGAGTGTCACTGACCAGAGCTGAACGATCTGATTTTGCTGTTATCATGAAGAATGGCGTTACTCTTATAAAACGATTGGCCTGCCTGATGTCAGCTGTGTTATACAAAATATATATATAAACATGTATAAGAATGCTAAAAGTAAATCATATAGAAAGCAAATGTTGAGATTGGTTATTGCAGTTGAGGAAAAGCAGTTTCTGAGTCTGTTCTTGTGTGGAAATCTCTGCACCACCTTCCTTATGGCAGCGCCTCACGTAGGCACTGTTCATTGTGGAAAATGTACTTTATATCATTCTGTGCTTTGTTTAAAACAGCAGGAACCGTGTAGGGCCTCCAATGTGAGGAGAAGGCAGCCAGCAATCCTCTGAGCCATGTTAACGGCCCTCTGGAGCCCTTTCCTCTCAGCCATTGTACATACAGGAAAGTCAGTCCATTCACTTTTCCTTGCTGCTTGAATACGTCTGTATGCTGTGTGTGTGTGGAGGGGAAACAGAAGGAGGCATGGTCACAGGTGGTAATCACAGTATCGGCTCCAAAGCAGAGCTGGCAGTGGCAGTAATACAGCTGGAATTCAGAGCAGTGGAGATGAACTGCAAGGCCGAGCTTCCACACTTTTGGGGTTGTGTTGTCCAGACTCTGGGATGGAAGCTTTAACAGTTCATTTGTAGCCCTGAATGAAAATTCCTGCACAACAACATGGAACCGTCTGAAAAGCCGAAGGAGTGATAACTTGTGATGGTCACACATTTCTCATATAGTTGGTCTGTGATCCTTCTCTGTGTTACTTTTCTGCCATTGTAAAGCGGAATTCAATCAACATTGGATTGTCAGAATGCTGTTCAGGAATGTGAGCTTGGTTTGGACAAAGGTGGGAGCTTTATTTTGTTCCCTGTTCATGACAGTGATTTCTAAAGACCTTCAGGGAAAACTGGTCAGAGGGGCAAATTGAAAAAAAGTTCATGTTGTTTAGTGTAAGATCTTCTTCCACACCATCATGTGTGTTCAATAACTTTCTGTCTGGGCCAAAATGAGACTGTGAAATTAATTCCTTCACATGGTGGTTTAGCCTTACTACTTGTAACACAGTAAAGAGCTCAGTTATCCTGAAGGAAGTGAAGGTTGAGTCAATACTCCCCCACTCTAAGACGAGCCAGGTAATCAGACAGAGCATTGACGAACCTGCATCCTGGTCATCTATTGGGAATTGATGAGGCATCCCTATCCTGGTTTATTTCCTGGGAGAGGCCCAGAACTTACTGAAAAGATCATCTATTTCTGGGAATCACTTCAGAGCCCTCATCCTGAAGCTGTAGGTGACATTAACGCCTTCTCTGGTCTTTTTGGCCTCATGCTCAAAAATGCAGGATATAATTATATTTTTGTTATTCAGATTCTTCTCATGAAGTCTTCTCTTTATGTACACGCTTACCTTGCTGTCGCTGTATTCTCTGATTTTGATTCAGTTTTTTGTGCCATTGCTCATCTGTTGATTCTGTCTGAGGAGGTTTCTTTGGTGCTGTTTGGACTTTTGCGTGCACGCTGCTGCCTCAGACTCTGAACGCTTTCTGACTGCTGTCGTCGCCCTCGTCGGCATCTGAGCGCCACCGTCTCTGGATCGTCACGCACACTTACTCAGACTGGCAGCTTGTTTGTTTCTCTGGGGCTTTTAAACTGCTGCCTGCTTCTGGGCCTCCTGCCCGTCCTGCCAGCCAGCCACCCCACAGCCAAACCCAAGTGACCATCAACAAAGTAACCGTTAGCCTACCAGCTACAACCCAGCCACACTCACACTGTACATGCCTCCTCTGGGCCAGACATGTTTCCACTGCGATGCTGACGACAACTCGCTCTACATGACAAAGGATCCTCGCTACTTTTCTGCTTCAGCATCCACCTTGCTACCGACATCAATCTCCAAATTCACCCTCTGGCTTAGAAAATATGGCCACATCTGAAAAATTAGTCAACTATACAAAGTAATAGATTGGCTGTTTTGGAGCAATTTGTATTCTGATAAAAAAAGGTTTTTTTCCCAAACAGGACCAGAGGAGGGACAGAGAATTGACCCCATGAAAACCTTCAGTGCTGGAATCTCGCTAAATCAGCACACCAGAGTAACAGCTGTGTTGGCTCGTCCCACAATACCTGATAGATAAAAGATGTCAAAAAGATGTATTTGTTTATTCCTAACAAAACCACTCTTGGGAAATTATTCTTGTTTTCATAATCTGGTATGAGTAATCACAGATCGAGTGGCACCAGGCACATAAACATTGACTTTCTTTCTTATCCATGATGTTGAGTGTTTAGGCTTCACGGCAGAGGAGGGGAGACTGATCTGTGTTCCTTGAATTTCTTTCAAAGGACAGGAGTGATGATCAGGATTTAGAATTGACGGTCTTCTAAGATCAACCCCTGGTAAATGTGTGACTGTTTCATATATCTCATTTTTATTTTAATCGAGGAATAATGTATTTAGAAACATATTACAAGACAAAAACATTTCTACTTTATATCTCTTCATTGTGTGCTGTTAAAAGGACGGTGAATACTGTTAAGTGGAGTTGTAATGACCTGTTGGATGGGTTAAGTAGAGCAGGTCGCAGGTTGGATTCTGCACAAGGCATGGCAGTGGCCTCCATAGATGGGTGAATGGGTTAATGTGAATAATAATGTAAAGCACTTTGTGAGATGCTCAAGCAGTGGAGAAGCGCTTATATAAGCAAAATCCATTTACCGTCTTATGAATACAGTATATGGATGTTGGCAAGTCGTTGTCACAGCTGCTGCTGCGCTCTGGAGAAGTTATAGAGCAAAGCACACTTTAATGCAGGCCCACTTCAAGGATGACTCCACTTTTCTCTCGAGCTTTATTCCCAAATAAAATGTGGATTTAACAGCGATTTTATTAGACACAACACCTGTTCAAGTCATTACAAATAGCTAACCAGATATGAGGCTGCAGGTCACACAAGTATACACCAAGGCTGGACTGCAGAGGCCATAAACACTACCACTACTACGATAATATTAAAATAAACAACTGTGACAAAAGAAACCAAGAACACAAACTAGTTGTTCAGGTGAAAAAAAAAGAAGAAGCTGAGATCCAATATAAACTGATGAAATCCCACCGCTTCACCCTGAGCTTTTTATCACCACATCACTGAAAACAAACTGCTTCCAATGGGAAAAACGTCAAGGGGAATTAGGAGTCCAAATAAAAAGACAATTAAAATACCAAAATAAAACGTGTTAAGTGCAGGACGTCAGGTGCTGGAATGCAAAAATAAAATAATAAAAAAAAAAAAACTACTTTGAGAAGGTATCGTGTCACTAAGGACCAATCGTAGATGACACCAATATTTAGAGGTGGTTTTCTTTGAAATACACTGAATAAACATTAATCAGTGTTAAGATTTCACTCCAAGCATTGTTTGACTTATGCAGAAAAGGTAAACGGTCATTTAAATGTTCGTCACATATATCCAGCTGTTTCCCAATCATCTCAGTCCCACATGCAAACCGTACTGACATTAGCAGAGTTTTTTTGTGTCGGATTTTCCGAGGTGGAATAGTTTCAGACTGAAATGCAGAAGCCTAACCTGATCAGAAATGTATTCACTCGCTGATTCATGATCTTGGGGATGGAGTGAACGGGGGTGAGCTGCCTTGAAGCTGTTCCAGATGTTCAACCTTTGACGGTTCATTTACAACAACTGTCACACGCTACATGCAATTAATCGAGTCGAGCATTCAATTTACAAAGGTTGATGGGATTTTTGACAAAGTTTGTTGGACTGAACACGATCTTTCAGCAAATCCCTGCAATACGGAGGTACTGAGAGCAATTAAAGGTGCAATGTGTTGACTTTGGATGAAGCTGAAAGCACGATTCCTGCTGGAGTTTGAGTGTTCGTTTGACCGTCAGACACATTTTTCCTTGTGCAGCGCAGCAGTTCTTTCAGAGGAGGAATGTTTCTCCGTCAGTGAGACATTAAGTCTCTCGCAGCAGACGACACTTTGAAATATTATTGTTGGAAAGAGCCACCATATGTTTCTGAGCTCTGATCACTCATGCATGCATAAAAGCACATTTTCAGATTGAATTATTTGGTTAGCAAATTAATTCTATATCATAATATCCTGGTCTTTTCTTAAGTGTGCAGTGAGATCTCCAGTGCAGTATTTTTCATCATTTATGTTGTGATTTGGATCGATTTAAAAAGATCTGACCAACGACTGAAAGCTGTTTCCAGACTTCAGCGTTCATCATTGCACTCATATACACTATGTACTTTTTGAGAATGAATATGTTAGTAAACAATTTGAAAAAATAAGAACACAGAAAATCACTGCAGCAACACAGGTTAACCGGTCAGCCTTTACGCGCCAGTGTTTGAAATTTGTCATTTGTGACGCAGGCATTATGGGCAATTGGTGTTCCGGACAGGAATCAATACATTAACTTTCATCACTTTGTCAGGAACTGCCGTCAGACTGTTTTGGCAGGAAGCAAAGAGCCTCCAACTCCAGTCGACTTTAATCTGATAGAGCTGTTAAAGATTTTTTTTTTTTTTTTCCATAGAAAACTTAGGACATCGTTAATGTCTTTAAATTCTGCCAAATCTTAAATCTTTTCTTGTGTTGTACTTTTTGAACTAATTGTCTTGTTCAAATTAAAATTCTCACACAGAAATGACTCATGAGGAAAGTCGCTCGCACACATACGGATCCAAATTGGGTTTTTGGAAAGAACAAAAGGTCTCCTGAGAAAGAATGAGCGCAGTGCTTCCTCTGAGACGTGCAGGCTGCAGACAGACCGTCCAGGCCGGGTTAAGGACCCTGAAGTGGGGAAGTTTCCAACAGAAGTAAGAGGACCTGACAGAGAAGAGGCTTTGGGAAATAAAAGTTCCATCTGCAGGCTGATTTTCCATGTTTTTCAATCCCACCAGCACATCGTAACCCTCACGACAAACTGATACCTCTGGCAGTCGTCATCCGAGGACATTACAGTTAGAAACCAGATTTGCTCGGCAGGTTTTCAAACTAAACCAACATGTGCGACTTATTTACCTGGAGCTTCCAAAGTGGAGACAAACTGCAGTTGTCCGTGTGGTGCGAGCGCGTCTCGGGAGTCCTGCTCTAATCCGTGCAGATGTGCAACACGAAGCAGCAGCAGCACTTCGGCAGTGATTGCATGCTTTCAGGTTTTTTAAGATATGCACACAGCTTGCTTAGTAGCCGTGGACAAATTGTGGCGTGATCTTTCCCTGACAAACACAGACAGAGTTCAGGAGACCACACACACTCTGGCAGGTCGAAATGTGCGCCGGAGAAACTGCAGCAGGACCTGAGCCAGCGTGCGATGAGAGCGGAGCCTGATCTTTTACTGGTTTTAAGTGTGCAACATGCAGGAATCCAATAATATCATCGCTGCGAGGTCAACCTGTGTGCTCCGGTGAATTATTACATTATTTTGTGGCACAAAGTGAAATTACAGTGGAATCTCATTTAGCTTGCTAACCTTCAGCTCTTTTGCCCATTAGGGATGCTGTCGGGACTGAGGTCAAACTGGAATTTGGAGTGACTCAATAAGATGTATTTTGGTCCAAAGTGGGAATAAAATGGCTTGTTGACAAGCTTCTTCGTGTGAGGGCAGACTGGAAGCTATCTGAGTCATTTAACACACAATCTGTTGGCAAAATAAAAGCATTTGTACACCATACAGGTTTAGACCAGGCAGGAGGATGATCAGGAACAAGAGGCATCAACAGGTAATGTAACTGACTTCAAGTCATTTTCCAGATCAGCAACTTCTCCTCTTGTTTGGACCGATTCCAAACGGCAGGTTACAGTGAATGAATCTGTTGCTTTAAGGTACAAAGTAAAATTAAACGGGGGATCCTAATTAACTTGCACATTTCAGGAGATATACTGTAACTGTAAAAGAATATGTGAAGACAACATCATTGCTAATTATTCGTGTCCTGCTGAAGTGATGGCTGAATAAACACTACAGTTACTCCGGGAGGATTAAATCTTATTTGCTTCTTGCTGTTCCTTTTCAGACATGATTACTATTTGTGTTTATGTGTGGTATGAGTGAGTTTATATGCACTACTGCTGTACAGGTATGGGCATATTTATAAATGAAGCGTTTATATACAGTAAATATATTGTGCATACATGTACACATTTACATATGTAAAACAGATGTCGGATATAGCGTTGATAAGAGAGCCGTCAGATACTGTATTTCTTGAAGGTAGGATGGAGAGAAAAAAGGTCTCTAGTTAACGTAAAAAAAAAAAGAAGTGCTTCATGTTTATGACAGAAAAACCAACAAAACACAACAAAACAAAGGAAGACAGGAGAGCATTAGCAACAAGAGACGTCAAAAACAATTACTGTCAGAGACGAGTCCGAACAAAGAGCTCTTCCAAACGTGTCTCTCTAGACCCAATGGGGAGAATTCTTCTTCCCTCGAAGGGGGATGGAGGTTGAAGTCGATGTGGGAGAGACTCAGTAAGTCATATTGTGGTACAGAGTGGAAATGCTGGGTCTGGCTGGGTCTGGCTTTATATACTCAATACTACAGACCTGATGTGACGACCGCTTCTTCCCGTCTGTTTGGACCGAGGGCTTGACTTGAGGATTTGACACTCTCATAGTACTGTTAAGCCGCAGCACATATATCAGCAGAAATATTGTTTCAGTGATCCTTTAAATGACAAAAATACTCCACATTTCACCTTTAAGCTTTCGGTTAATATTTGTTGTAGCTCAGATGTAACAAAAAAAGGTGTTCATCCCACATTAAAAGCATGTGCTCAGAGTTTGTTCCAGAGAAAGAACAAAAGAAGGAAGAGGGGCACGTTCGCCACAAGAGACGTCAGAAACAATCGGCATCTCAGAAGTGTGATATTTCCAAAGAAGCCGGGAATGTGTCCGTCTGTAGCCAGCAGCGCGGCAGAGGCTCTTATATGGTCTCAATACACATTCGTCAATCAACCGAGTCACAACAGGAGGAAGCGCTGTCAGGAGACACTCGTCTGGCCTTCCATCCCACGAGGAACCGGCACAAACACACGGGTTCGGGTTACAGCGGACGGGGGGAATGCAGCGCCGCATTCCTTCACGCTCCCCTCTTTCATTAAAGAAATCAACTGCCGCGTGATTTCTTTATTCGCGTTTGATCCTCTAATCCGCTTTTTGCTCCTGTATATACTTTTGGTGTCAATAAAAACAGCATTGTCTGGTGTCAGAGGCGTCGGAGCTGGAAATGTTCTCGTCTTAGCTGTTTGTTCTCCTTTCATTCCGAGCACGGCGCCGACATCAAAGCACTAATTATGCAATAAACTATTAAAAACTCAGTGGCTCCTTCCTCGTGTTGTCAGGTGTGGGATGCTCCCCCCCACCTCCCCCTTTCTTTTTGTGCCTGCAGGTCTGTTTGGTTTGTTGTCTTTGATTGGGGTGCAGTCAGTGCAAATGAAGGGGTTGTGTCTGTGCGCCGTTGCTCGGCGGAGGCAGGAGGCTCGAGCTGGAAGGCTGCTGCTGTAATTGGCATGTAAACATATTTGCTTTCGTGATGAAGTTGTACAAGTATTGACACAGGGGAATAGCAAAGGGACATAAATACAAGCGCGTCATCGGTGTGTGGACTTTAATTTGTGGGTGCTCACATTCATGGTTTAAAATGAACCTTTTAATATAGTGAAGTGTTAAAATAAACCGTTATTACATTTTCAGCTCAGCGTGAGTCTCTGGGGGCGCTAAAGAGCTGCAGGAGGTGGAGTAGGGGCAGTGATGCTCACCTTGAACATTATTAAATGAAAGAATTGGTTAATGCCAGCGAATGTGCAGATCTTCATCTCTCAGGTCCTCATCTTGTGGTTATTCACACATCCCCACAATTGCACAGGAAATTCGGACCCCGAACTGCAACAAATTCTGTGGCACACAGCCTGTATAAGGCAACAGACAGATACGCGGATTGGGATGTTATTTTAGGTTTTTAATGCTTCACGACCCATTACCATTGAAAAAACTGGAAATGCATGTGTAGTTTTTCACAAATCTTGCCTTAAGTCCCTTTAATGATTAGTATATTACCACTGGTGACCTTCACTGTGTGCATTTGAATCAAGGTAACTTTACAAACGCAGAAGAAGTCTTTGGTTTTGGATTTGGTTTTGTGCAACATTATTTGTGCGCTGACAAAAAGCGAAGCAAAAGCTAAATTGGTTCCATTTTCATTAGAGATAGCATAGTGCTAATGCTAGCTTGCTCCTAAACTAACTTGCTAACAATCACACAAAGCATTTATGTAATTTTACTGAAAAGCTCCAATTTTTCAAAGAGCTGCATCAATTTATAAGGAGTGTCAAACTATGATCTTGTAAGATCTGTGGTTCTGGAAGGTGTCTGGATATGGAGGGTTTCTGGTCCTGGAGGGTCTCCATCCTGGAGGGTCTCTGGTCCTGGAGGGTGTCTGTCCTGCATGTTGTTGATGTCTTCTTCAAAGTTGTCAAAAAACCCCATAAGGAGAGTCTCATTCAGATTTGCTACAACTGGGAGAGACTGACAACAACCAGGATCAGAGACCCGTCAAGAAGG
Source organism: Salarias fasciatus (assembly GCF_902148845.1). Taxonomy (NCBI): domain Eukaryota; kingdom Metazoa; phylum Chordata; class Actinopteri; order Blenniiformes; family Blenniidae; genus Salarias; species Salarias fasciatus. The sequence goes on along the minus strand of NC_043760.1, from coordinate 7,882,773 downwards.
AGTCCATCTAAAACCACAGACCCTGCAGGATGGAGACCCCCCAGAACCACAGACCCTCGAGGACAGAGACCTTTCAGAACCACAGACCTTTGGGAACTGGAGACCCTCAAGGACCAGAGTCTGAATCAACTAAGTTCACCCAATGAGTCTTGATCATGTTTTATTTCAAGGTTTCAACAGAAGACCTTCAATGATGCAATATGAGCAATCTGGGGTTAAGTGCCTTGCTCAAGGACCTGAAGCAGTGACTAAATAAGAGTTTGAATTGACCCAGAATTACCTTTTATTTACTGAAGGCGCGTTTGACATCTGCGCCCCTGCATGTCATTATCAGCATCCCTCGCTCTACACCTTCATTAGATTGATCTATTCAAGCTTTAATCAGGGTTTTTCTTTCAGGTTATGCGGTTCTGTCAGCGTTTCAGGAGGTTTCGTCGTGGAAAATATTTACTCTCAGAGAAAGTGCTGAGCTGTGCAGCTCAAAGAGGAAAGGTCAAATTACATTACTGCTACATCGGCGTTCATTACATTATGCACATTGGCCCGCGAGGCACAATCGCACAAAGCTGCAGGGATGAGTGTTCAGGCCGGTAAATGAGTTTGCAGCGTCGCACTTCCACTGATTCCGTCCCTTTTGCTTGTTTTCCCAAGAAACAACTTAGAGGTCGGCGCAGGCAATGTTTATATGATTTGCAATGTTTTTTTATTGTTCTGTTTTTTTCAGGTTTTGTACATCGTCGATTCTTTGTATTTGAAATTCATAGACTCAGGACCAGTTTAGTTGTGAATATTGAGGCTTGTAATTGTATTTCACACACACACACGGTCAATGTCTGAGCTGTGGAACAACAACCTTTAAAAAAAAAAATCTGCATAAAACCGTGTCATGAGGATGCAGATTAGTTTAGAATTTATCCGAGAACTCAAGAACAATTTTCTGTGATATTATAAACTCAGAGTACATATCAACAACATTTCTTTTTTTTTTTTCACAGATCCCCAAAAAACAGGAGAAGCTGGAGTAGACGGGGTTGGCGTGCCAAATTAAACATTTCCAGGTCTCCGTTGCCATGACAACGGAGGAATTTCTGCCACAGTTTGTGATTTTTTTTTTTTTTTTTAAACTTTGGAGAAATGCTGAAGCTCCTGGTGAGTTCTCAAATGGTGAAAATACTAACTTACTGACACAAGCTAAAGCATTCGGCTCCGCAGGCAGCAATGTGAAGGTTATCTAAAGAAAACGCCCCGTCGTTCCCGCTCTCAGGGCACCAACAGGCACCAAGTTGCAGGATTTAGTGTTTTATAAAATTAGTTTTGGTGAAATTACTACTACTACTACTACTACTACTACTACTGTATGTCCATCAGGAAGGCACTGAATTTAAATTTGTTCCCAATGTATAAACGCAGAAAAGCTCAAGGCTCCTGTCTGCGTTGAAAAATAGCGAAAGAAAGTGAATTATCCCCGATCAAATGAAAGCATGGTGTAAATATGGAAAATGTAAAAGTCTGCATTGCAGTACGGTGATCTCAGCACCATTTTTCCAGCTCTTCAAATTAAATGAATAGCTCCAAAGCTGGCCTGTTTTAATTTGGTACTCTGATACAAAGGCTCTCACGTGATCCAGCTTCATTCTGGGTCAGATGGGATAATATGAGGGTTCACATAATAACCGCTCGCCTCGCCTCTCCTGTGATCCTTCCCAGCCACGTCTTGAAGTCTGCTGTCATTTCTCACACGCTTTGCAGGAACTCCATTGTTCTCATTTTCCTTTTCATGCTTTAGAATTTCTTTCTCTTTCGGTCAACGACTCGCGGCGGCGTTTGTTTCACCTTTGTTAGTCACGCAGCTCCTGTGACACACTTCCTGCTCTTTCAGTGTGGGCTGTGGGAGCGGAGGCGCGCGCTCTGGACGACCCGTCAATCAAAACGACCCTGCAGCGAGCGGTCGGTGGCTCTGACGCGCATAACTTCACCACGAGGTGTGTGGAGAGGAGTGTCTCAATGCATGTTGGGAAAACGGCTTCTGCACTTCCACTGGGGATAAATGAATTACAGAGGGAATGTGGAGGAGCAGGGGTGACGGTGCAAAGAGCCCAGCGCAGGAAACACAAGGAGGCTTCACACAATGGAGCAGGGCAGCAATTGTTATTTCAGGTCACTGTATAGCACCTTGGTATTCACAATGATAGCCTGCATCCGCTCGCTCGGCGACCCCGACGCATCGGAACCCGACTGCTGAACCACACCAGATAAAACTTTACCAGGCCGAACGTAGACAGAGGCGCTCGGAATGAAAATCTAACTTCACAGGCGCCGCCAAAGAAGCCGGCGCGCCGGCGACTGCAGCCGCCCCGTCCAAATTTTCCATTTATATTCAGACGGCTGAGAGAAAATGTATGAGTGGAGGAGCAGAAGTAATGTAGCGCTACCAGTGGAGCTTAAGTCCGCTGGAAGATTCAACCTGCTCCAGCGCACATCATTTCCCATGCATAAGATATGGCGGGGCAGTGTTTGAGGGAAGCAGGTCGCACCACTTCCTCTCCCCACTCTATTACTAGTAGCGGCCCCTGAAATCAAAAGTGATCACCGGTTTCTGATTGAATCCTTCGTCGCACTGTTTATGTATGTGTAGCCCGACTGTGGTGGAGCTCGGAAAAACCAGGTAACCTGTTCATATTGGCTGTCTGCATGTGTTTCCGCGTTTTATCGGTGTCAGAAACAGTGAAAAGTTTCTGAAAGACTCATTGTCAGTCTCTGAGCGCTTTGCTGCCAAACGCAGAAAGCTTCATGCTTCAGGTCTTCAGGCCTTCATCCAATTTAAATCAACTATCTAGGACTGGGCCATAAAGGGATAAAGTCACATATTGCGAAATAACTTCTCCTCGATAGACATGTGAAACATGGTTGAAAGACTTTTCGTGATTCATGACAGACTTTCATGTGGTTCAGAGTAAGCCGCTGTGTCTGGAATAGAGCCATGCCAGGTTAGCGCAGTAGCAGCTAGTCGCAGCACATGTTCATGTTTGTATTGCAGCACCTGGATACCTCAGCAGCAGTGATCGGCCGTTCCAGGACGCTCAGTGCACCGATCTCCCCTTCACCCCCAGAGGTCCAATCAACAAATCTAAAACCCGGCGGTGAAGTCCATATTTGCAAAATCGTCTTTACCTCTGGATTTATCTGGACTTCAACGGTGTGTAGAAAAACTAAAGACATCAGAAAACAAATACGGTGACTTGTTTTAGAGATGCTGCTGAAGAACGCCTGTGATGTGTGAAGGCATCAAACCGTGAATGTGTAACAAGGTGTTGTTGAATGTGATGGACCGAATCTAATCTGGCTCATGAAGCCGGAGGTTTGTTTGAAATCTATTCTACCTGTTGGAAAAGTTGATATAATGCTAAAAGACTCTGATGGACCGTTCTGAACTTTGAAGTCAAGCTGTGTTTTCATTTCTCTGAATTTCAGCTTGTTGCTGACCTTTGGGATGTATTTCCACTTTGACGTATTTATTCATAAATCGTTAGTGTTTTTATTTTTTTTTATTATTTTCATATTTTTCACCTTCGCCCTCTGTTTTTCCACTTTATGTGTTGCAATGTTGAGATTTTATGTAAAGCTTTTTACCGAAATGTGCACTTGTAATTCAAACTCAGCAGCGCAGTTTATGACACCGTTTTCTGCGGATGTAACGATCGGTGTAAAACTTTAATAGTCCGTACAACAGATGGGCCGGGTACCGCCGGTGCTGCGCTGCAGACCTGTGTGAAGAACAGCGGCGGTTTCAACGTTCATCAACGGACCGAACAGACTAAAGGAAATAAATAGCAGAGAGCTGAACTCCAGTTATTTTCCTGTTTTCCTCTGTGCAGAGCCTTCTGGCCATTGACGCTAATGTTAGTTGTTAAAATAGCATATAGGACCTCCAACAGCTTAAGGAGCGTTCTCAGGTGGTGCTGAATTACTCTGACTGTGTGTCGCCCAGAGGGGAAGTGACGGTCTGCAGTGGTGTAAAAACCAGGATGCTCCCAAATGCATAATGTATTTCTCTTTGGAGAATAAAACTAATAAAATTCAAACCTGTTTCTCCAGTTGACTGCAACGCGATCTGATCTGGACAAAATCTTTAACTATTCCAAAACAATCATCTGTATCACTGTACATTCTGTCGTGAGTTCTTGTGCCAGTCAGCAGCATTATTATACTGAAAAGCACATTTTTGTTCACCTTGAGCAAAATATGAGCCCCAAATTGACCTCAGTTGTTTGTGGTGAAAATCACTTCCAGTCATTTTGTATCACTTTAGGTCACTGTGCCCTGAGATGTGAAAATACAGTTAAATCAACTTTTTTTATTACATTTAGTATTTATTTCGATTTGGAATCAGAAGTGTTTTGTTGTGTACAATTTATGGATTTTAAAATTACACGTTTCTAATCTTGTTCATCTTTTCCATCCATCAAAAAGATTGAGTTTCTGAGAGTTTGACTGAGTTTTGATCAACTTATTTAATTATTAAATGAATGCTTTTCACACCATGATGCCAACACAACAACTATAAACATGACATGAACGTCTGAGTTGATTCTCATGAAGTTAATTATGTCAGGAAGCTTCACCTTCAGACGCTGAACCTTCATATGATCGACTCCCAGGTGATAATAGAAAACTTTAAACATGACAAAGTTAGTTATTGAGCTCATTGAATGATTTTCTATCAAAACTTTTCTTTGTAGACATGACCCATGTGTCAGAAGCTTTGCTCTTAATAACGTATTGTTGTGTGTCAGGATAAGCTGATCAGTTGTTCAGGCTTGCGGTATTGTTTTTTGTCCGTTTGTTGTAGTCAGTCTTAAACCGATTATCCTCGCAAACTGAGTCTGGCTTGTCAGTATGATACAGTTCATACTCACATCATGTATCCTGCTTTATGACTGCACAGTGCATGTTATTCATGCATCTGAGGATGACATTAAAGCACAGGCATTCTGTCTGTCCTGCAAGGTTTTTGGAGTGTTGGATTTCAAGGTAACACATTGAGGTGTGTTGGAACTGGAAGACATGAAAACAAACAACCGTTTCCATGTGAACAGCTTGACTTTCTTCTCCACACAGAGACCGTCCGCCGCCTCTTGATCTGCCAATAGCTCGTCTGATCACGGCTCAGTGCGAGAATGCTGATCAGATCTTTACATTATTCCTTTTAACTGATATCGTTCCATGTGAGTTCTGACTGGTTTGGCTAACTCCCCGCTCACCTCGGACTCTACGATGGGATTTCTGATCCACCTCTCTTGAATTGCCTGCTGGCCTCTGTCCCCCTTCTAGATTTGCAGATTGTGAGTATCACAGTGTTTTCTTGTTATGGTGTAAAGGTTCTTCCACAGCGCTGCCATTTTTCTGACACTACTAACAGAGTTGAGTTGCCTGATGGCATTTTACTTTTGTGCAACACTGGATATATCTGGAGCAGCCACAACCTCTGAAAGTTTTCCAACTACATTTACGAGGAGTGTTTAATGGGAATAGATTATAACTTCCATTTAAACTGTGCACACAATATGCCTACTCTGCCAATTATATTGCAGTTGTCTGAAGGGGGTCCCAAGGCTCGTTCTGTCACAAGGCCATTATGTGGAATAATTTGGCCCTGGGAGAAACAAATGAAGCGGAATGAAAATTCATCAACACCTTGTCTGTGTCGGTGGACAGTTGTTGACTGAGGTGCTGGGTCAGTGTGCTCATTCTCTCCATTACAGTCAGGCGTTAACGTAGACGTAACAGTTGACAGTGTCCAGTGACAGTCTTACTACGTCAACCAGCATGCAACACACGTCGAAATATTTGTTGGAAAAATGACTCACAAGAAAACCAGGTTTAAAAAAATGCTTAAAAAATTTAAATAAAAGAGCGCAAATAAGAACATGTAACACCTTTCTGAAAGCAGAATTGTGTGTTTTTGTTTTTTTATGTGAATATTTTGGGCTCCTGATGATGTCCTGTGGAGATGGAAGCTCCCCCTGGTGGTGTGTTGTACAGGTTTTATCAGTCGTCACAGAGCCTTTCTGTCCTTTGCAATGCGGCATTGGTGACAACACCGCATCCTTCTTAAAGGTTACCCGAGATCTCGGCTGACAGAGCAAACAGCCTGAGTCCTCTCAACAAGTGCAGTCCCTGCTTTAAGGCAGAGTGTATTGACTGATATCAGTCTCGAAGTCCGTCTGGCACGAGTCTGAAGACCGAGGCGTCATCAGCAAACTGTGTGATGCAGCAGCCCAGCTGAGGAAGAGTCCCGGTGAGGAGTGAAGAAAGTACAGGAGTGGACTGAAAACAAATCCCCGATGAGTCCCGATGAGTCCCGGCGCTACAAAGTACTGAAATACTGTATTCAGTTAGAGGAGCAGTCCAGCGACCAGCTGTTGAAGGAATATGTCAGTCTGATTCTTCTTCTCCAGGAGCCTAAGGAAAACCACTTTCACGGAGGTTTTGGGGCATTCCAGATGTTTAAGAAAAGTTTTTTTTTGCATGTTTATGTAGACATGCCTGATTGCCTAATGAAGCATATTCTTGCACACTTCCATGCTCGACCTGTCTGCAGTGAAAGCTGAGCTCTTCAGACTGAAGCACCATTATTCAATTCGTGATTAAAGCATTCTGAGCAGGATTATTTGTTCGTCAGAGTTAAAGTTAAACTCAAAGCAACGCAGTAATGACACACTTCATTGATTGGGCCTCACGTGTTTCAGGTGCTTTGCTGTAATCACGCCTGCTGCTTTACATAGTGTTGTCTTGAATATCAAAACCAGGTGGGGAAGCACAAACTGCCCAGTTTTTGGGAGAGTTTTCTGAATATTAATGTTCGGTGACTGACACTTGATGTTTTTGTTTTTTTATGTTTTTACTTTTTCATTCGTCATGGGGAATTGAGAATTATGTTCGTGTCTTTTGGTTTGCAGAGCTAGGACATTTCCTCGGCTTGCAGAACTGCTGACATAGAACCCCAGAACGGCTCATTTCTATTTAAGGCATCGCCGGCTGATTAGTAGGTCAGCGAAGCAGCCCTGCGGACCAGCCCGCAGCTGCAGCCACGACTCGGGGAAGGGGTCTGGCCCAGAGACCAGACGCAGAAATTACTCAGAAAACGCTGCTATTGGTCATTGATGATAAAATGCCTCATTGGTCTGTTGTGTCAGTCCAGATTAACAGTGAGACATAACAGTTCTGCACAAATATGTTCAGTTTATCGCCCCCGCATTTCATTTGCATGACATTAAGGCAGACCTTGACCGCAAGGACAAGGAGAGGCTCCAGGAGTGTCACGCAAAACAAATTACAATTGCCAAATGCAACAAACCTAATGAGTGTTTTGGGATGTTTGGGCTTTTGAACGGTCTCGTCTCTCGACGTTCTCGGTGACGAGTAAACATCGGTCTGCATTTCGGTTCTGTATCACATGTCCACAGTTTCCATCAAGAAGGAATGGCATGTTATGAAAACTCAATGACGTTCTGTATTCTCATTTTCCCATGAAATGTGACCACATGTGAACATAAACGGACGCCGGCTCGAGCCTTCCATTTGCTTTTATATTACGCCACTCCACTCGAGCTCCCGAGCGCAGCTGCTTTCCGTCAGCCAGGAAATTGCACCTGGAATTGGCCTTGTGGTCTGAGTGGCTTATAAGACACCTCACAGGTATGAAAGTAAATGAGAAAAGCAAAGAAGTAGCCTATCTACGTCTCTATATCCACCGCAGGCATGCTCCTCGCACATGGAGCACAAATTCCTGCCCGCTCCCGCAGAAGGTCAAAAAGTCAGGAGTGAGCGAAGCAATCCAAAATGGAAGCCAGTGTCCATTTTCTTTGGCCACAAGCACATGTAGGAATACATCTCAGATCCCCTGTCTTTTTCATCTTCATGGTTTTTCTCTCCGATTGCTGTAAATTGCTCGGGTTCTTGGTATCTGCTGAAAGACAAGACAAACTTCAATTTCACTGATCTCGGCAAAAAAAAATAAAAATAAAAAAAGTGCAGTTGAATTAAATTGCAGTGGATTTTGTTATGAATTGAGACGGATCACTTTTCTCTGTACCTACTCAGGGGTTTCTTCAGTCAGAGAATGAGCAACAGTTATGTGCTGCTCAGTCGAACCTCAGCCTCACTTTCAGAGAGCATGGAAACCTGGCCGTGCTTCACTGCCAGAACGCTGGAGGAAACATACCTTCAGTGGTTAGTGTTTGGAGCGCAGCCAGCGCTGCTCCGGCCTTCCAGTTTCAGGCCGAGAGCACATTAGGGCTGGAGATCGGATTGTTTCTGTCAATTCATCCCTCAACACGCCGGCATGCTTGATAAACCCCAAACTTAACATGCAGGTCAGGCCCTCTGCTTATAAATCTGAATTAATACCTAACCTTTTGCATTAAAATCTGCTTTTGTGCCAGAATCTCATTCACAGAGCGCTCGGGGGGATAATTCTCCAAAAATAGAGAAGGTTAAAATCTGGATACAAATCAACAGAACATGCTTGCATTTACCAAAGGTCTTAATTTTCATCTCCTTCTCCCCTCAGGAGCTGCATACATTACTGGAGCACACTCAGGGGTGGATTATTGAGCGGGGCCGCTGGGCACAGGCCCAGGGGAACTCTGACCTCAGTCACAGGAAGTCTGAAGCAGCCAGTAATATCTCCTCTTGGAAAATTCACCACACAACCCAGAAAACATGCAACGAAAAAACAAGCAGGAGGAAGACACAAATGTCTACATTTTTCAAAATGTGTTCTGTATACGAGGATTCCTCTGATAAACCCCTCGTTTCAACTGAAGGGTTTCGAGTTTGAACATGTTCATGCCAAAATAACTTCAAAAAACAACAAAACATCCCCAAACAACATGGCAACCTGACCAATTAGTGCTAGAACTGACAGGATGCAGACATTACAGTGAGATTACTACTCAGCTTAAAGTAAGATCAGATGTGTCCTTGTTTATCTCACAGTGGAGAAATTCACAGAGTTATCAGCAAAGAAAACAAGTGGAATTGTTGCACTTCAAACAATGAACTGGAACAACGAAAAACACCGTTCAAATGACACAGACAGTAGAGTATAGCTCCTTCCTCTTCCTCCGAGGCCCGTCCTGCAGGACTGAGGATGCAGAGGAGAGATTTAGGCCGAGAGGCTCCATTAAACGAACCTGGAAGCACATGAAGAGCAGGATCTGCCGAGAGGACGGACATTAAAACACACTGAAGACCAGACAGTCCGCTCTCCGTCCATCTGTGCATTTAATGCACAAACACATACAATATAGTAAGAGTGTAAAGCTTCAAACAGAGCACAAAGAAAGAGCTTGGAGTCAAGGGAAGAGTGACGACTAACTGATGTGACAACTATTGATCATACAGCAGTGAGGACACAGAATCTGTTCAACGGAAATGTTGTTTATTCTTTTTATTAGTATTCTTTTGTTGTATTTTTTAAATTCATATTTACAGTAACAACAAATTTAAGGTCTCAAAACAACAACCAGGAAATAACTAAGTGTTGTTAGCAAGCTGATTTTGAATCCATGCACATTGGTGTTTTCTCCTGACATGTGAGAGGAATCGAACTTCGATTTTCAATTAAAGTGTTTTACAGCAGTTTTACTGCAGAGACACAGTGAGCAGATTCTGTTAGTACTGTTTGTTTCTTTTTGTCAATAAACGTGTTAAAAAAGCCTGAACTATGTGGAAACATACTAAGCTTTATTTTTGATTATTCATTAGAGAAAAGGCGATCGGGAGGTTCATTAGGATGACGATGACTTCCACAGTTTAAACCAACAGCGTGAAACAGTCCAGTTTTATCTTCACTGGCAACTTATGGTGTCATTAAAATCAATAAATTATTATAGCACAAAGGGGTAAGAGAGCACGGAAATGCATTTTATTCATGTTACTTTATTTACATGATGTAAAGAAGAGGAAGTCTTACAGCACAAAAAGAAGGATTTCTATTTGAAACCTGCTGAATGATCAGGAAGCAAATTCACCCGCATGGTTTATGGTTTTGATGACGATGCTACTTCATCAGTAATAAGTTGTTTATTTATTTTTTTATTTTTTACAGCTGCATTGCTGATCTCTGGACTTTGGCTTAAGCGTTCCCTGAAACTCAACAATCCCCCGTTAATGAATCAGAAGCTGCAGGTCTTTCTCTCGACTGAAGCCCCGGGCGGCTCTGTGTTGGAGGTGGTCCCCGGTCCGGAAGCTAAAAGCGGCGACAACTCAGGAACGACAGAGCCGGGTGCGATTTACGGCTTTTCAAACACCTCGTCTGGAAATATTGATGAGAGAAGCTTTAAAGCAAAAACTCTCAGAAGGAACAAAATATCATAATTACTTCTTTGTCCCAGGGGTGAGCGAGCTCCTCGCTGAGTGTCCTAAATAACAGGAGCTGCTGTGTTTTACTCTCGTATGAAGTTTTGAGCATTATTCATAAGGAGAGCGAGCAGCCCGACGAGTGCAGACGCCGGCTGTTAGGACCAGAGTGGAGAGGACGGACGTGGTCGGGAGGAGCAACCGAGCCTCGTCACAGGATGAGTTGGGGGGGGGGGGGGGGGGTTCTCAGGCCTGCATGAGGCTCTGCGCCGCCACACTGTGTTTTCTCAGTGTGGAAATCTTCAACACAGTCATCTCAGGCTACACACTCACTGTAAAGCAGCTCAGGTGGAAATTTCTGTAGATTTTTTTTTTTTTTTTTTTACTCTTGAGACAGGCCGCGTGTTTAAAATGCAAGTGGGAGGTTATGATATGACAGAATTGTCACAGCCAGGCAAACTGCTGCGGTCCTCCGGCTGAAAATGCCTTGAGCCCGCAAGCCGTGCCCTTGAGAGCTGCTCTTAAAAACAGCGGTCGTTAAATAGGCAGCTGTGTAATTGGAATATTAGATAAACTCAAAGAAATGTGAGTTATGACAGCCGCCTTGAAGGGGAGGCAATAAAAACCTCCTCTCACAGTTGGAGAGCGAAGCATAAAGGAGGAGGAGGAGGAGGAGGAGGAGCGGTGATATATCTCCTGCCCTCCGCCGCTCTGATTTTCCACCGTGATTGGAGACTCTCGGCAAATGATGAGGGAGGCAGCTGCGAGAGTCCAGAGGCTCTGCAGGTTCACGGCAAAGTCAACACCGAGCAATCCGCTAAAACCCCCTCACACCGCGCACCGCAGAGCAGCGAGCCAAAATAAAGCCCAGCACACGTACGTGTGTGTGTGTGTGTGTGTGTGTGTGTGTGCTCTCTTGTTGACGCACCGCTGCGCGGTTTGATGTCTGAATGCTCCTGCAGCACTTCTCAACAGCATGAATGTTAATCTGTTAAATCTGGGATTCAACGCGCCGGCCTCTCCCGTGCGCGTCGTCTCCCAGCGTGTTCGTGATTAACATTAATCTGGATTTGTTCAATTTGACGTATCAACGCTATCTTGGCATGATCAAAGATTACTCTGCTTATAAAACAACATGGGTTTCAATTTGTGCTTTTTTTCTTTTTTTTTCCTGGTAAACAGAAAGGAAATCCAACACATGTTGGGAAACTTTCAGCTGCAGATCAACATATGTTTTTTTTTTTTTTTCTACCCCCACTGTATTAGTAAAGTTGTTTCCTCCAAAGCCGTCAGAGAGCTTAAGGAAACACACAATAGTAGGGAAAATCCATGTGTAGTCGCTTGGAAAAAAAGAAAAACAAATCATGACTGGAAAAAAAAAAAATATGATAATTTATCAAAGAAACAATTTAAAACACAATAACTAAAGTGTGACGAAGTAGAAGAATATACCGTGGAAGACGAGTTTGGTGTTAAAAACTGCGATAAGTTTACAGAAAGACAGAGAATGAGTTTAAAACATTACAGCTGGAGACCCAAAATGACTTGATAAAGAATAAAAACTTTTTCACCCTCAAATTTAGTTTTTACAGGACGCAAGTCACCCTCGTCTCTTTCAGCTCTACTTTTTCATCCAATCAGCTTCCTAATAGGGATTCTGCTCTTCTTAAACAACCTCAGTTTGACACAGAACAACAAAAAACTACCATTTGTTTTCATCTACACGCTTCACATGATAAGAGAGCTCCTGCTGTGCCGCCATGTTTTCCTCAAGCAAGCTGCCCATCAAAGGAAAACCATTAAACTGACGTAAGAATTTCACAAACCCAACGAACATTTGCGAGTCCACGAGCCCCGGGGCGGGGACCGCTGCGAGAGCAGACGGTTCTTCCTCGATGAAGCCGACGTGCATTTTTTTTTTTTTTTTTTTTACCGGCTTTAGATTTTAGCACCAGTTTGAAATGGGGCTGTTGACCCCCCGGGTCGGCGTGGAGGCTCTCTGGACGTGCTCTCCGTACACCGACAAGGCGTCGGCTGCGATCGGAGACGGGCGGCTTCGCTCTCACCAGCTCTCCTTCCTCTCCAGGGCTTCCGTTTCCAAGGCAGCGCCGTGCTCTTCACACGTCTTCCACTCTTTTACAGAAATAGAAAGAGATAATATACTCCGAGCAGAATGGATGATTACGGCTTCGACTTTAAAGAACATATTTGTCATCGATAATTTCCTCCTTCGTGAAGGACGGAGGATGAAGTTTCACACGTAGCCCGGATCTTTTGCAAGTATGAGGTGTCCAGTGGGTTCACTGTTGGATTTCAGCAGTTTGTCAGCTGAGGCGACAGCAAAAATTAAACCCCCATCCAAGACATCCACTGGCCAAAGCGAGACAACTTGCTGGCTTTTCATATTGTTTCGGTAAATTTCAGATTTACAGAACAAGCCAGTGTCTTGGTTTCATGTCTGCCCAAACCGGTCTTCATTAATCAGTGGACCGCAGTCTGGGCCCGGACCCAGACTCTGTCCCGTCTGCACTCACAGCTGAATCTAACGTATCATTACGTTTGGGATGAGGTTACATTTTGACCGTGACTATGATTGGCAGGCGCTTATTGAATTCATAAGTCGGTTGGGTTTCGGCACGAGGACTGGGATCGATCAAGACAGGCCGATCGCAGGCGGATGAAGGCCGTCCGGCCGTCCCTGAACAGGGACGACACAAAGCTTCGTTCTGGTAAAAGCTGCCGACGCTGCGGCAGCAGCCGGAAAAACAGAGAGAGAAAATCACTCAGGATTGAGAAGATGAGAGAGGAAAAGTGTCCTAACTGCGACTTAATGAGGAGAAATTAAAAAGTGAAAACTTAACGAGAAGGAACTAATGTTTAGAATTTCACCATTCAAAGCAAAATTAGCTTTTCATTTTATCAATTACATAAAATTCTTGTTTAGCCCTGACGATGAAGACTGTGAGCTCTTTCTGAACGGTGAAGGTTTGATCTCTCGCTGGACTGGACGAAGCGTTAACAGGACCTGAAGGCAAACCCAATGTTCAATTTACCGTTGTGTTTACATTCCTGTCCTTAACTGTGGTCATCTGTTCTGCCCTGAAACAGAGATGGATGAGGCAGCTTTTTATGGCGACGGCTGTACAGTGCAACCATTGTATTTGGAGGAATCCCTCAGGGGGTCTCAGCATACGACTCCGATGCCTCCTTGATGCCTTTTCTCTGAATATATTCCAGACATGCCTCACCATTAACAGGCGCGTTGCTTATCCTGCCATCACTGCAACCTCGACTCTTCAAGAAACAGAAGAAGGTCTGAGGTAGTCGCATTACCCCAGAGTAGTCTTGGATGTGTCTGAAATCTTCTCTTTTTTTGACAGTCAGGGTAGAAAGAACTCGGCATGCCATGCCACAAGTCCCTGAAGGTTCTGTGTCAATCGTGGCTTTTGTTTGGGCTACAACAACAAGTCCGCCGTCTCCCGATCAGTGTGGCTTGCGGACGGTCTTCAAAAGCCGAGTTCACTCAGAAAACTCCGAGAACACTGCAGCAGACGGGCCATAAAGGGAAACTCAAGTCCAAGTTGCTTTTGCAGGGCGTCACCCCGAGCAGGACTGATGCAATAATTTACTATGTTCGAGTAACCCAAACACAAAACACCTGTGACACCTTCGCAGAGGGAGTTCTCAAGGTCGGAGTGGACACAACTCTGGCTAATTGGCTCAATAATTATCGTGGAAGAATCACTAAAGAATTACCTCTTTAATTGGGCCGGTGTCCATTCATTGACCACCTGTTTAACCTTCGCTCTCAGCGCTGAGACGGCTACAGTGTTTACTGAAATGGAAGCACATTATCATGCATGGATTCCTCATCGAGTGGACCAGAAATCAGTGAGGGGGAAAAAAAAAAAAAAAAAGATCCAGAGAGCGTGCTTAAAGTGATGGTTAACATTTCTCTGGGGGAATGTCAATCAAGCATCCACAAGAACCAGAGTGGCTCCACAAAATAAACTGACAAAGAGCCATAAAACAGCAACGGAGAGCGAGAAATAACAGATACTCCAGATGGCCGGGAAGGAAAGTAGATTGAACACAGAGAGAACAAAACCGCAAGACATGGAAAAATGCACTGAAATAATGCTAATCCAATTCAAAAAAACAACCCGCAGTACAAAAGAGACAGCAAGGAGACACACACAAACCATAATGGATATAAAATAGCTGCAAAGCACATGATTTATCGTTCGTGGTTGTTCTGTGTCTCCTTCAGGTTTCTTTTGTTTCAGCAGGACAGGTGGGGAGATGCTTATGAGTCTCCCTCCCTCTATTAATTATTGAAAACGTTTGCCAAAAGTCATGCCTCCACCAATGGAACCATGTCCGTGGATGAACATGGCATCCTGGGGCTAAACAGTAGAAGTGAAGAAGATCTTCTGCTGCCTGACAGAACATCAGAACCAACTGATCCAACTGATTCATCTGTTTGGTTGTAGTCGTCTCATGGAGCGGAGGTCTTCCTCGCATCGGTCACAGGTTGGTCCGGACTCCAGGAACGGTTCGTCATTTACAGATGATCACAGCTCTGACCGCTCCGACCACACTTCAGTCAGACCGGAGGTGTTAAACAGACCCACAGCAGCCACACCGAGACGCCTGCTGACCACAGGACGCACAGACGAAGACCTCCAAGCAAAACGCCTGGCGAGCTAACGGGGATCTTAACATTATTAATTCAGTTATGACATTAAGCTTTTCATGTGTCTGTAGAACTGGGTGATTAAACTCACCTTCCATGCAGTCAAAAGCTTTGATGTACTGACTGGACGGAGACTGTCGACAGCTGTTCTGAGAGGAGATTTGTAAAACTAGTGATGTAAAGTGTAAAGTCTACTGGCTGTGTTCATGCCGGTGCTTTTTTGATCTACTCTTTACCATCGTTGTGGATGTACCTTTTGGTCTGACCTTCTCAGAAAAGAAAAATAACAGCTCCACCATTTCACCTTCCAAATTTAGATTAGGAATCTATGTTTATTTGTAGGAAGGCATAGCTGCAGTTGTATGGTGTGCTGCTGGTCAGCAGCTATGTAGAAATATGCCTCAGAAGATGAAAAAACCGAAATCAAGTTGCAAATTTAACTGTATCTAACAAATGAATGTCTGTGAGCAGGCAGCTAAACCTGATGTCTGACTGACACCGCTGACTTCTCTCCCAGGAGACCATACTGGTACATTAACTCAAGTTTAGTGAAACATCCCAAAAAGTCTGACATTTTCATGTTCAAACTTTTTTGTGTAACAAAGACAAAAAACTTTTGGTTCTGTGTGAATCTGTGGGTTTACAAGTCAAACATTGCTGTGCCACTGGTCTTCAACCACCGAAAGCTCATCAAATCACAGTTTTCAGACAAAACGAAGAAACATATAAACTTGACTGATGAACAGCAACTTACCAAGAAGCATGTAACTGCTTTTCAATTAAAGATTTATTCATTTTCAGTGGAAGCGGCGTTGACTCCTCGTTTTCAATGTGGCCCCCTGCAGAAATGTCCGCTGTCCGGTGGAGGCATTGGTCATGTTTAGGTGGAACTGCAGACATGCTCTCATTTGCATGACATTTAAAAATACAGATTTGATGCTTTGTCGTGTTTTTATGACGTTTTCTTTTCAATCAATGTTTTAGTTAACTGTATGAATCACGCACTAAACCAAAAGCAGTGAAGCACAACAGTCAGAATTGTTTTCTGATTGCTTTATACATATAACTGTTGATTTGGAGAAAAACAGACGGCAATATTTACCAAATATACTGAATATATACTCTGATCTCTGCTGAGAGGAACTCAGTAAAATTCCAGTCACATGACTCTTGTTTTTTGTCGCGCCGGCTTTACAGAATGTTTTCCAGCAGAGTTGTGATTTTGCGGCAGGAGTCCTGATATAAATAGTTGAATGTCAATTCGTTAAAGAGTTTGGATGCAGCAAGGTGGGAAAATGCTATAAATAAAATATTTACAAGGCTTAAACAAAAGTTTCAGCTTTCCTGCGATGAGCTCCTGGAAAATGTCCCAATTTTTGCTGCTTATTTTGTAACTTTTACATTTTGCGTGAGTGTGTGAAACATTAAAGGTTGTATAGAGGATTTTCCATGGAGAGAGAAATCCAGTGACTGTTAGTCCTTTTAGAAATGCTGCGCATGCGTGACCCACACCCCCTCCTCCCCTGCTCTCTCCGGAGGAACGCCTCCTCCTTACGCAGAAAGTAGCACGTAGCATGTAGCAACTTAGCATCATAGCGCTAACACATAGCTACCAACGTATCCTTTTGAACAACACAAAACACAGCGAATATGAGTAAAATCCTGCACTTGCGCCAAATCCTGTCCCTGAGCCGTCCCTGCTCTCGGGTGGATCAGAGGAGGACGGGGGAGGTTTGTGTGGAGCTGCAGGACTGGAGCAGACGCTCGGAGCTCACAGCTGATCTGTGTGTGGCTGCAGCATGCAGACGTAAACAAACCCCCCCTCCTCATCTCACTCTCCGGACTTTTCCATACAAGTCTTGTTTTAAGATTAAAACATATATTTTCGCCAAATGGCAGCACGTTGCAGCTATGATTAAGAAAAATTGTCTGATGTCTACAGGTGGAAAGGTGTTGATAGCAGCAGCAGAGCCTGGCATGGGGGGAGCGCGTGGGGGAGGGGGGTACGAAAAGGGCGTAGGAGCATGACAGCTACGCTGCAAATGTAGAGAGGTTGATTGACACGTTAGAAAACCAATAGATAACGAGGCTACCTCGTTATTGATTGGCTAAAGTAATGTTGGTTTTGCAACGTCCAGAGTTGATTAATGTTTATTTTCTTTTTTTTTTTGATAAAAACAAGGCTGCTACAGCTTAGTAACGCCATTTTTTTTTTTTTTTTAGCTTTAATTCATTTCTGTCAGTAATAAAGATCTTCTATACAACCTTTTAGTGGACACAGAGTTAAGAAGCTTAAAAATGATTGTTCAGGTTTGGTATCAACTGACAGCACTCAATACAGGACTTTCTAATTGTGGCTCTATTTCTACCCTGTGACATTTTCCAACACGGCATATTGAGCGTGTGTGTGTGTGTGTGTGTGTGTGTGTGTGTGTGTGTGTGTGTGTGTGTGTGTGTGCCCACCTCTACAAGCAATAAAAAAGAAAAACCCACATGGGCACTCATCCCTCCACCCTCAATCGTTTACGCTCTGCTGCCAAGTCAGAGGTCTAATTATGCATTTGAGCGTGAGAGTTTAATTTGCGCTTTTCATTTGGAGTGATTGGCACTCGCATAAGTTATGCTGAATGCTGTTTAACTACCGGGGAGGCAGGCGGCGTGCACTGTGCTCCCTGGTTATTCATGTTGCAGTCAAATGTATATTCATGTCCCCAAAAGAAAAAAAAAAAAACCCTCCAGTGTGTTGGAGTGAAAGACTGAATTTCCAATGTGTGTCCATATGTCTGGCAACAGATCGTCCTCTTTGTGCTTATAAATCTGCCGGTATGACTGAATGTAGTGCATAAATGGAGATGTGTGTGAAGTGTGTGTACTTTCCCAGTTGCTCTGATTGTTTTTTTCTTTTTTTTATGTAAGCACTGGGATAAAGAGAAGAAATTCCCAGCATTCTTGTTGAGAGGGCGAGGCCTCCTCCTTGTGGGGAGTGAAGAAACTAAACAAAAGACGAACTGCTTTTTCACAAACGCATGAACCCTCTGTGACAGATCACCAGCAGGTCCAAGCAGAGGACACAGGTATCGCACTGTCTGCTGCAGCAGTCACAGCTGCCTACACACACACACACACACACACACACACACACACACACGCACACACTCCCGCATGAAAACCAAATGCAGCCGCTCTTCCTCACTCCTCTTTTATTTTCTCTCTCAGTTCTTTGAAGACAAATGAAAGAGACATTTAGTCCTCACTGATTTCCTCTGAAGATTTGGTTCATCTATAAACTGTTTGAAGTAAAAAAAAAAAAGAAAAAAAAAAAAAAGTTTCAAAGTAGCCTCAAAATAGAATCGGTAAGTACTGTTATACTTACTGCTGCTGTGAATATGAACATGTCTGTAATCAGAAAGGAACTGCAATCAATTGATATGCAGGGAAAGAATTTATTTATTTATTTTGTTTTTTTAATTCCAGCCAAAACTAAATCAATGAAAAAATAAATGCAGGCATAAAAGTCCAAATATGGAGGATCTGTAAGAGATTGCTCGTACTTTGTTTTCAATAAAACTAAGCAAAAGATGACAACACACAAAAAAAAATAATACTGAAATACTTCATGACCAACTGAACCTGCCCAGCTGTGGATGTTCTCACCTGTCCTCATCTGTGGAGGTGTCCTCTGCCTTTGCCCAAAGCTATCTGTGTTTAGCTCCAGCAGCTATGAACAGGACAAAGTGATACAGAACAGCCATCCACAACCTTGTTTGCACCACAGACCAGTTTTAAGTAACTTCATCTTTCTGCAGACCAGAAGAACAATGTATAAAAACATAATATGGGCTTAAAAATGTATAACAAAGAAAAGAAGAAAAAAGAAAAATGAGTTAATTGCATGACATTGAAAGTGAAGCATTATCATGTTATATTATATTGTTTTGTCACGATTCATAGTCATGAGAGGATTTTTATTCTTAACCCTTAATGCAGGTTGGATTAGCTTCCATTAATAGACACATGCTCTTCAAAACCAAACAAGATGAAAGATGAAGTTATGGGCCACTTTTGGAGTTTTGGTTCTGCAATCATTAATTTGTCTTAAAGGTGCATTAAGGAGTTTTACAACCTTAAAAATACTTATTTTCCACCATAAATATGTTACACATTTTTAATGATGTGTACAATGTGCCCTGACATATTCATTACAAGTACCTCTAACAGCGCTAAATTGTCACTTGAAAGTTGCAGTGCCGGTCCGGCACCAGCATTTTTTGGGGGAGAATTTGAAAGGAATGACGTAATGCTCGCTCCGGCTCGTTAAGTTTTGTCTTGTCCGCCATTACTCCGCCAGATGCTTAGTGAGCAACAACTGAGCAGGAGCTTCCAGAAAATAAGAAAAGACTGGCTTCTAGCACTGCCACAGCTCCAGCACAGACTCCACCAGGTAAAAGAAACTTAAATTTTACCTGAGCGCTACTAAACGAGCGAGGAAGGAGTTCCTCTCTTCCGTGCACGCGAGCCACAGGCTGCACCACTAAGCTGCATTACGCCCAAGGCCTGCAGGGGGTGCTGTTTCGTATAAAACGTGCAAACTCCTCAATGCACCTTTAATGAAAGGTTGATCTCTGACTCTTCCCATGCAGTTCTGCTCTTCCTTTCCATCACTACTTCCAGCATCGGAGAATTGACTTTCTCATGATGTGAATTAAGTTGAAGCTTCAACCAGATTGTTTTCTGTCAGTTTACTTTTACAAGGGCTTTTCCCCTTCACGCCCACCACAAACCTCAAGCTAAACAACAGCACCGAAGTTTTTAAGAGCTGAACTCGTCTCTCTGACCGTGTTTCATTGTTCTGGGGAATGCTGAGTCAGTTGTACGTTTCTCTGTTGATGGCCACTTCATTAATCAGCGAGATTCCAAAACAGATCTGAAAGAATTTAGATAAATGAGCTAAATGTTCCTCAGAGTGTGATTAGTTTTGACCCCGACCGTTCCTCGGTCCATCACCTGAACGGACTCCCTCGCTCGCTCTCTTCTGGAGCACACTGTATCCCCACGCGGTCAAGCAGATTACCGAGCCGCTGATTCCCCTCTCCATCGTCATCCACTTACAGCACACACACACACACACACACACAACTAATTCCCTAATTAACAAACAATTTGTGAAGGGAGGAGGGAAGCAGATGATGGGGAAACAATTAAGAGAAAAGAAAAGTGCTGCACAAAGGCTTCTGAGCAGCAGCAGCGATCCTCCGTGACCCCGCCTGTCTGACAGCGAGGCGCGTTATTGTGGAGCTCCGCCGCAGTTAAACTCTTCCTCTGAGCTAATAATGGCGCCGAGCGAGAGCTGCGGGGAGTCACTGATGCGTCAGTCAGGCCTCGCTCAGCAGGGGGCCGGGGCCAACGGGACGGA
The DNA here is from genome assembly GCF_902148845.1 of Salarias fasciatus. Classification (NCBI taxonomy): domain Eukaryota; kingdom Metazoa; phylum Chordata; class Actinopteri; order Blenniiformes; family Blenniidae; genus Salarias; species Salarias fasciatus. Next base: position 7,862,299 of record NC_043760.1, on the reverse strand, counting down.
GCCACAGAGATGTGAGGCAGAGAGAGACTTGGTGTCTTTTTGTTCCTGAGGGGATTTTTTTTTTTTTTTGCTGATGATGCTTCTGTATTTAGCAGTGGCCCACTTCACCGAGTTTCACCTGCACAGAGCACCTGCTCCGCCACGCTGCTGCTGCTGCTGACACAGGGAGTCCTGGTCACTGGGAGGTGATTTAAACCTCCAGAGTCTCGGCCATTGTTTTTCATTTTACTGCTGCCTCAGAAGTCTCCAAATAAAGAACTGCATGAATGTTTTACACAACTTTTTCCGCTGTTTTAGCTTCACAAGATGGAAACAATTACTGCTCTGCTCCACTAATCTTCACAGGACATGAATCATCTTCGTATATTAATTTGTCCCATGCAAAAGCCATTTGTGTCCAGACTTCACAGATTTACAGTGTCTCACACGTCTCCCTCCTCCTCTCAGAGGACTTGATCTGAAGTGCGGTTGTATTTCTTTAGTTTCACCAGAAGCAGAGAACTGGACTGAGTAAAGCAGCTTGTCTGCATAATAAGATCACAATAAAACAAGCATGATTTCATCAGACTGATTCAAATAACTTTTATTTTTAGATCATTTGGCATTTCTTCCATTTTCCATCAGTCCTAATACTTGTAATTCGATAAGTTGACGGACAAAATGAGAGAACCGAGTGTTGTCCCGTCACTGCTTTCATATCAAGGAGGAAACGTGTCCAGATTTCTTGTGTTTGTGCTTTTAAAAAGATCTCAGCTCCAATGACGAGAAGAACATCTGTCATGGGCAGCTGAGGTGAATTCAAGATCCCACAGGCAGGTCAAAGGTCACTCTTCCACAGTGTGACAAAATACAGTCAGGTGGAGACCTGAGTGAAGCAGAAAGCTGTAAATAGAACAAACAGCTGGTCCAACATGGATGCAGGACTCCTCTGATCCGGCCTCCAAACCAACAAACAGGTGGGATCAGCAGGCGACACGGAGCTTGGCTCGGATCTCAAGGAGCATTAACATTTATCTCCTGTCAAAAAGCCAGAACTACGCTGCTGATCACTCTGCTAATCGGTGTGATAACCTCTGGAAAGAGACGGAAACTTGAGGGATTTAATATTTGGGAAAGTTTGGTAAACCCTGTATGTGGTCAAGTGTATAAATCATTTGGCCGTTTAGCCGAAACCACACAGACCCGCTGGAGAGATTGCTTCTTGGTGGACATTTTTTTTAACAAGTTTGAGGAAGAGAAAATATTCATAAATGAAATGGCATTTTAATTTTCTTGATAAGTGACAATCATAAGCAATGCAAACATTTAGAAATCATACGAATCTATTAGCATAAACTATTCTGCTGGAGGAATATGTCGATAAATCCATATTCATGAAGCCAAATGTGCGAAATCTACAGTATGTGTTAAATCTCCTGCGTCTGCCAGTTGGTCAGCTGTCATATGTCTCCAAACGATATCAAGTTTGTGTCTGATTCCAAACATGTAAACAGGGAACATGTGAACAGGGAGAACATGCAAACCTGCAAGAAAAACGGAAAGCAGCCTGTGTGATCTCGATACCGCCCCACCCGGGAGGAACTTTCTGTCAAAACATGGACGTTTTCGTCGACCGCTTGTCTCTATTTCCCTCCTGAAGTCTCCGTCGTCTGTACGGGTGAGCAGATATCTCACGGTGCTAAAACCGTCTCTCACCTTCCCACGGGTGCAAATCTGTTTGTATTTATTCCCCGGCTCAGCTGCATATGTTCGTCCTCAAACCTCCCCGCAGGTAGATTGCCTGGTGAATTATTAAATCAAGCAGATTGCCCTATCGGGGCAGACGAATGTTAGCGGGCAGCGGTTTGCCATAAAGAAGGGCGAGCTGCGAGATTAGGGAGAGTAAAAACCAGGAGATGGGGTGGAGATGTCTCGGCGAAGACGGGGGGCCGATAACATCCCCGCTCCTTTATTCATTTTGGAAGTGAAAGATAGATGAGCGACTGAATAATTTCTAATCTCCTTTCAGGCCGAGGACGGCGGAGGGGCGGATGTTTATTTACGATCTTGGACGTGGCGCTGCAGACCCGGCGTTCCCGCGGCGGGATGAGATGCAGCGGGGAGATATTGACGGGATCAAAGTGCCGAGGAGGAGCGGAATCTCATTTCAGAGGAGCGCCGCTCTCGCTCTCTCCGCAGGCCGCCGCAGCTGCGTCCGCTCGGCGGGAGCCGCAGAAAAGGCCTTTATCGGGTCTTTGCACCTCATTTTTTTCCTCCACTTCTTATGTTTGCCCTGTGCTATCTTTTATTTTCGACTGACCCGAGACCTCCAGTTTCTGCTTTATCTTCCCAGGATGTGTTCCCTGCAAGAATCTTCTTCCTCAATAGAAAAAAAGTCATTGTTGCTTTAAGATTTTGTCGGTGCTGATCCCCCTCCCCTCTTCCTTGTCCTTTCCGTCTCGGTCTGAGCACCGAGTCTCTGGACCAGGACTCTGGTGGGCCGGCTCCTTGACGTGGCCCCTCCGGGGCTCCCCTGCAGCGGGGCCGCTGTTTAATCAAGCCCCCGGCTTCAACTCCCAGCAGGCCCGGTCTCCTCTGACCTCCACCATCTGTGGAGGCTCCGGTTCACAGAACACACACCATCTATTAGACGCTACCTGTCCTTGAGCTCGGCCGACATCGCCGATCCACACAGTTGCATGGCTCATAAAACGTGCACACACACATGCACACACACTCATCACTGTGCTGCTTTCACCAGTCTCTTCCTCCAAACTCCCAGGAAGAACCAGCAGAACCAGAGGAGGAGACCTTCTGACCTTTGTCCTCAAAAGACACATCCGGGAAGGAAATATCTACCTCTCGTCGAAAGCTGTCCCGAAGACGGAGGAGACAAAAACGGCGGCGGTGATTTAGGGCAGGCGTCCAATTTAGCTTTCAGAGCTTTAACGAATCAAGTGAGATCTCTCGTTATGCACCCTGCAACAAAAACAGTCCAGTGGCCTGATTACACCAAACTCCCACAGCAGCGACGACAAACCGAAGCCGGAACCACAAGTATTTCTCTCGCGGCGCTGCTCAGTCAGCGTCCCGCCTCTGCAGATAGCCATCCGGCTCCTCGTCGCAGAGGCCTTGACCACAGCGAAGGCCTTATCAGCCCCGCGTGTGCCTCCCATCTTAAGCCCGCGCTGATGGATTTGGCCGACGCCCGATGGCTGAGTTTTAAGCAGATCCGTATCGGGGTGATTGAACGAGCCGGGGCTTTGGTTGGCCGGCGTTAGCGCCGTCAGGGCTGTTATTGCTTACGCAGGGGGAGACGGTGACACCGGAGCCGCGGTGATGGATCGGCAGGCTGAGATTTCCCCCAAGAAACTGTCTGAGATGGAAACTGGAGGACAGGCGCAGAGGGAGGGGAAGAGAGAGGACTTACAATGTGTACTTCAGGTGAAAAAGGTTTCAGCGAGCACCCGCTGCGTCCTCTAAACAGCTGCCTGTCAGGTGGAACATTCGCCATGATGACCTCTGAAGGGACGGCAGAATCTCCTGCGAAACGCCGACTGAGAAAAGATCAGCGTTTAGCGCAGTAATGCAATTATGAAACTCCCCGTATCATCCTGTGTGTCAGTGGTAAACACTCTGACCTTTAACGGTTTGGTGTCGTGACAATCTCTCCTTGATTTTACAACCAGGAACAAATTCAATCCCCCTGTCATATTAATGACAACAACAAAAAAAAAGAAAGAAAATCTTAAGGTGCTGCAGCTTGACAACAATGTAGAAAGTATCAAACCAAAAGCCAGATGATCCCAGCGTGAGCTCCAACTGATTTCCTTTGCTGCTTGTTACTAAAATATCAGTTTTAACAAAACATTTATACTGTTTGTTATAATTATTTTAAATGTGAGTATTTACTTTCTTCAATTTAATTTACTTTTTTATATAAATTTCACCTTCAAACAACAATCTAAAAGGGAAGCAGGCAAGAACTGTCATTCTCGTGCGGTTGGAATTAATTTAATGACTGATTTGAACTGTATGACGACTGTCGTCCATCCTTTCTGCTTTCACAGCAGAATTTATTTCTTCCTTCTGTGGAAAACAGCAGATGACAAACTCACTTCACTCTGAATTAGGTTAACATTTTTCGGTATGGTTCTGGACGAGATTATAGAGCATCTTCCTCCCACTGACTGCTGTAGCTTCAGATGAACCTCATGAATGAATCAGTCATTACACTGAGCCAACAGCTGCGTTGATGTGTCAAACCTGCAGTATCGCAGCTCTGTGAGGACGGTAAGGAAGATCAGTATAATTCAAGAGGTGCTAGAGAAGTAATACGCTGATGGCTGTCTGGACGGATAGAGAAGGATGAATGAGGTTTGGACGCACACGTTGACCTCTGACACCAGGATGCCACTGTGTTTGGATGAAGCTGGCAGGCAGTGGGCTGCAGACTGAGCCGAGGCAGCACCGCCGTACGACGCCGGTCTCCAGGATTAGGAGAGCCGTACGTCCCGACGCTGGACCACACGGACGGCAGGAATGCTGTCTGCTGAAGTGAGCCATGGATTGGATATCCACTGAACCCCCCCCCCCCCCCGGCACACACCAGTGGACCGGAGAGAGGGAGGGAGATGAGACCGCAGAAATCAAACTGCTAATGTGCGAGGCAGCAGTCACAGGGAAAAAAAGCTCCAATAATCTCTGAATCATCCAGTTAATTATGGAGTGAATGATGTCTCAGAGGTGAAGTACCGATATAATTACTGTGAAGCACTATGATGGGTCAGCTGATCGCACATGATTATGGTTCCAACTCTTCAATTGGATTTTTTTTTTTTTTTTTTATTAACTCTTCATGAGCATGAGGGACGTACGAGCCGCAGGATTGTTTCACATTCGGTGACTTCATGCTTCTACTCCACTTCCAGCAAATAATATGCCTATCAGTCCACGGCATTCATCTGCTAATTACTGTTTTAACGGTGCAAAATACAATCAACAAACACTGATGCGACGCTATTGATTAAATTCAGATCAAATTTAAATAATCCCTGCAGGGAAGTTACAGCTCCAGCTGAAGCTTTTGAAGCAATGAAAACAAGCACTATATCTTCCTACAGCGCACGTTTCAGTGCTTCAGAAAGTTTGAAATAATATTTGAAAAATGTTAAGGGTGAGTTGTTAAAGCTGGAACCGCTCAGGACCGTTTGCCATCAAGAGAGACGGTTCCTGTTCCAGCAGTTCTGCCTAAACGCCAGTGTGCTTTTATTTTGAAGGCTTCTGAATAGCCGCTCTCTCTCTTTCTCTCGGCTCCGACTGTTCTTGGCCTCCCAATCCAGCCAAAAATACATCAAATGATCCTCCTCAGTAGCACTGGGACACTGACTCTCCTCTTTTACCTTATTCTTATTCATCTGATGGAAATATGAGATTGGGCTTTCAGTCTGATGAAGTCTGAGGCAACCAGGCTTTTTGGGCTCTAAGCGAGGGAGAAGCCACTTCTCCGTGAGCTTTTTTTTTTTTTTTTCATTACCCGGTCTATCAGCATGGTAAATACGAGCGGTGACCTCCGGTGACCCGGCCCCTGCCTGGGATAAGCACTGTAAACAGTGTGAAGTGGCTCATGCGGCCGGCAGTCACACACCACGGCGCACGCTCAGCGCCGCCGCGCTGCCCGGCGCCGCCCACTCTCCAACCGGTCTGGAGGTTAATCTGAGAGGGAGCCAGAAAGTAAATGTTCTCGCAAGTCTCTGTGTGTGTGCGCACACACACACTCCGGGAGCTTCCATTTGTTGCTGTGGCGTGTAAACTCTCCGCCCGCCCGCCCGCCCGGTCCCGGCGTTCGGTCGCCGCCTGACGCTCACATCAGTCTCGCTGCTTTATAGCCGGAGAGGAAGCGAGGTAAACAAAGCCGGAGCAGGAGAACCCATGTTTCTCTTTTATGGGCCACAATTTTTCACAGACTTTGGGAAAAGCTGCGGTTGAGTTATGGGCGAGGCCCGCTGCGACGGCTGCGGGAAGGAACGCCGGCCGCGCCGTTCTTTAAGCAAACTTTCGCTGTACATCACGGCTCTTCCTCACCACCGGCGGATCCTCCTCCTCCTCCTCCTCCTCCTCGCTGCCTCGGCACGGCGTTCAAGGCCTCCATCTGGCATCGGCAGTCGATGACAATTTGGCCTCCGTATTTATTTCTCCTTCCTGTGCTGATAACGTTCTGTGGCACCAAGGCTACTGAGGATCTATGGGAAGAGGAACGCGCACACACACACACATACACACACACACACGGGAAAAACAAACATTTTCTAAGAAAAAAAAAAAATCCTCTTTCATCAGTCCAGTTCAAACTATTTAGTCCCCGAAGAGACTCACATTATTTTTAGCTGTGTTTTCAAAAGACCGCGACGAGCCGAGCTGCCACAGTTACATCTGGGCTGTTTTAGTGTTTGTTCCGTTATCGTAGTGAATCATGTAACACGGACCGTCTGAAGCCATGGTGCCTACTGTGGAGGTGTGTATGTGGTACAGGACACACACGAAGCTGTGCGACAAAAGAGTATTCACAATGGGGGCTTTGCTGTATTTAGAAGAGCCTCGACTTCTACAGCTTTGGTGAAATTGTTAAAATAATATTTGTTTCAATTTAAACACAAAGCTTCAAAACCTCAGAGTTTACTTGAATATTAATGGAATAATGTAAAGCGAAGTGCAAGAACAGATAAATGTTTAACTTGCAGAGAGAGGCCTAATAAAGCTTATAATCTATGTTTATAGGTTAAAGCTGTCACTCTGTGAAGGATTGTGTTTAATGGCTTTGGAGTCAGCAGTCAGAAATAGATTTAATTTTAAAGATACAAAATATCTGGTGTCCCCACGGTGGTGCAGCGGTGAGTGAGAAGGTTCTGGGTTCAAACACCAGCCGAGTTCATCCTGTGACGGACTGGAGACAGAGACCTTCATCCAGATTAGCAGGGACCTCAGTGAAGAACAGGAGAAAGACTGATGGAGGGAAACTGAACCGAGATCTCAAACCCTCTGATGTAAGTTCAGTAACAGCTTCAGAAAGGCTCCAGCTTTCCCAATAACTGCTCATTGTGTTTGGTCGCATTGCATTATATAAAAGAGGTTATGATCAGATCGGCTTTTTAATTACTCCTGTAAGAAGGCGAATGGTCGCCTCAAAGGACCGGAGCGCCGCCTTTAGATCAGCCTCTCTAATTCTTTGATGTTTCAGGGATAAAGGCTGCTGATCCAGATCAGCACATTTCCTCACGGAGCGTTGCAGCTCGCAGCGCCGGCTCCCTCCTCGCATTGTTTGGATAAGCTGGCTCTGCGAGGGGCTGCGTACACAGGAACGACGGCGGTCAGGAGGCACGGCGCGCCGCCCGGAGTGGAGCGATGCTCCCTCTTCTGGCTCCAGACGACGGCAGGTGAAGGGGTTTACCTGGTCCGGAGTAGGGAGGGATCCGTGAGAGCCGATACGTACAGACGAGGAGGTCAGCCGTGAGAAAGGACGGCCGGACACTCCGAGTCTGGCTCAGAAATCCATCACGCATCCCAACTCCTAAATGAAGCCCAGAAGAGCTTCATGAACGCAGAGATCTATGGAACTGAAGTTGTTTCCAGCAGCCGTGTGAAGAAAAACGCCTCTGTGGCGGTTTGTGTTCTCGCCGGTATCCTGCCATCTCGGAGGCCGGCTTGTTTGCCTAAAAGCCTCATTTTGTGCCATTGGCTGCGACAGGAATGTTCTCAGTTTCTGTTTATTTAGTTGACCTCAGTTTAAGCTCAACAGCCCGTAGCTGTTTGATTTATTTTCTTTCGCTTTAATATCTTAGCAATTGTGGTTCCTGCCAATTTCACTTTTAGCTGTAATAAAAAAAAAAAAAAAAAAAAGACTATTTTTCCTCTTTTCAGAAACCTCTCATCTGCGTTGCGACGGCTTCCTTCAGAGAAACGGGTCTTCATGCCACTGTACGCGTCTCAGATTATTTACATGCAGTATAGAAAAATTCTTCACTCGGTCATGAAGAGTGTTGAAAAATGTGAGTTTAGCAGTAATTTTCTCCTCATGAATGGAAAGCGTGTTTGAAAAATGGCCATGAAAAGTGTGAGGAGGTCATTTTTTCATAATACATGACTGTGGGAGACATCTGATAAAGTCAATCCCCAGCTGCATTGATACAAACTAAAAAAGTAGACTTTATATGAGTTCGACACTCTTTCATCATGTCAAGCAGGCGTTATTCTGTGGTTCTAAAATTCTCTCTGCCTTTAAAGAAGCTTCATGTTTGGTCCATTTTGGGCGTGATCTCTTCAGGGAGCTGAAACGAACCCTGCTGATTCTGCAGGTATGCTAACAAGACGCACGTCTGACAGACGCGCCGAACAAAACATGTTATTGATGGATACGAATTACTGGGTATGTTTTCCACCATCATGCAAAATACTTGGAGAAGTTTACACTCAGTGTGATTTCACATTTGCGTCTATTGCTAAAGGTGCATTATGCAGTTTGCTCGTTTTATGCGAAACACCGACCCCTGCAGGCCTTGGGTGTAACTGCAGCTTAGTGAAAAGCTTGTGTCTGTGGCTTGAGCCCATGTACGTGCACAGAAGAGGGGAACTCCTTCCTTGCTCTTTTAGTAGCGCTCGAGTAAAATGTAAGTTTCTTCTGCCTGGTGGGGTCTGTGCTGGAGCTGTGGCAGTGCTAGAAGCCGGTCTTTTCTTACTTTATGGGAGCTCCATCCTCAGTACTGCTCAGTTGTTGCTGCTAAGCATCTGGCGGAGTAATGGCGGACAAAACGAAACTTAAGAATATCAGGCCAGCGGGAGCGCGCATTACGTCAGGCTCAGAGCGATTCGTACCCGAATCACTCATATTGCTGTGCCTTCAGTGCCCTGCACAGGACAACAGGAGCGACTGCGATCTTGCAGAAATAGCTCTTGTGCCCATCAGGCAAAGGTGAAAACGTGTGTGGGTGTGAATAATTGATCATTTAATATTTAAAACTGCGCTATGCTCCTTTAACATGTTTGAGGAAGAGATGCTGCTTCATGTGAGGCACTGATCATCAAAATCCCCGCGCCTTTTCTTTTTTTTTTTTTTGCTTTTTAATTGAATCATTTGTGTTTTACTTCACATTCTTAGCTTTGATTTCACATTTATTTGCCGTAATGCTCCCAGTTGCATCATAACTTCCTCCAGTCAATGAAGAAAGGAGTGAAACCGTTCCAATCCAGAGTGTTTTGTGAGTATTTTCATCTGCTATCAGCTGGGATGGACAGCAGGTTTGGATAAAGCGGCTAATGCGTCGACACACAGTGGTTAAAAGGTTTAACAACGTACTTTACATAAGTTTATCCTGAGAAAGTTAACTTTAAGTTGTCCCAACCTACAGGTCTTGACATGCTTTGTCCCACAGTTCAAGTTTTCCATCACTTCAGTAAAGCTTCATTGTTTCTCCGGAAAGTATGTTCTTACACTGAGGCTGGAGATTCACTCTCACTGAGCAATGAGTGGAATCTGCCTGTTTTTAAACAGCTTTATAGTAGAAATCATCACAATAAGCTACTTTAACACATATTTTAAATATGAAGTCACAAACACTATTTTATTGCTCCAACAACAGAGCGGATGCTCAACACCTTCAGGACTGTGTGTGTGTGTGTGTGTGTGTGTGTGTGTGTGTGTGTAGCATGTTGAGGTTGCTAAAGCAGCAAAAATGAAACAAAAAAGTGAAATCCGTTTTTTTTTTTCTTCTTCTTCTTCTTCTGGGTAACAGGATTTCTCACATCACATCCTTCATGACGAGTGTGAATATTCAAAGGTAAAAGTTTGAGTTTAAAAAAAGCCTCTCACACGCGAATCAGCGATCCTGCTCATGATTCGGCACAAATTGCTAAAATTCTTTATCCTTAATGGAGAGGTTCACGATTTAATTTTCTTTTCCATCTCACAAGCTGAGTTTCTGATGAAGCAGTACTTCCAGAGATACGTCTTGAAGGTGGCAGAAAGGAACCCTTGAGTTCGGTTAGAGACCCCCAGTCTGTCTGCTAACAGAGCAAGCCCTCACATCTGCCACATCCAAGGATTTCAAACAAGAAAAGCTGCTTTGAATTAATTAAATGTGCATTATGTCTAATTGAATAAAGCCAAATGTGCGGCGCCTTTGGTTTTCAAGTATGTGACGAGCGACAGTTTAAGCCGGTGCACATTTCTTCCTCGCTGCACCGTTTGGTGGGAGAACTGCCTCCGAGCGAAGCGGCAGTAACGGTCCTTGTTCCTCCGAGGTCGTTCACACGTACCGCGATGTTTTTTCCTCCCATTCTGGTGCTGCGTATGGTAATTAGCTGCACTTAAGCAATTACACAAACAAAAAGCGTGTGTGAGGGCTTTTAGCTGGGTCATATTTTCTAACGGGCGGGTGAGGGAGGGGGGGGGGGGGGGGAGCGCAGGGGAGGCAAGAACAAGAAGTCGCAAGCTGTGAGGTGGAATTTCTCCTCATCTATCTGAGGGACTGCCATTTCAGCCCTTTCTTCGCCGCCTGGATCTCTCTCTTCGCTCTCCTTTTACTCGGCGCTGGCTATTGTTCTCAGCGGGATGATTTCTTTCTTTCCTCTTCAGACATGATGAAGGAGAGCGCAGTCATATCCCCGGCACAGCTTCAGCAAAACAAAGAGCTACAGTGAGGAATGAAAGCCTATTTCCATTTCTTCCAGCACACACACACACACACACACACACACACTGAGAGGTCAGAGCGATGGCTGTTTAAATAAAGCCTCAGCGTTTATTTTCTGTTTTTATTCCGTCAGATTCCCCAGCTCGTGTCCCACTCTTTGGAGAAATTAGAAGCAGCTCAGAGGTTTTGTTTCTTCTTGAGATCTGGACAAAGCCACACGATCCATGAGAAGAGAGGAGATAAAAATCAACATCCCGGGCCCAAGAAATGTCATCGAATATTCAGCACGTCTACCAAGGTCAGGTCAGCTGGTCCGAAACAATAAAAACCAAAGTAACGTCAAATTAACCCTGAAAATGGTTTTGAAAAACTGGTTTATGTGTGAATATATGGCACTTCAAGGTGAATATCCCAGAATTTTACTGACTTCTCTCAAGACAACGCGGTTCCAGGAGTAAAACTAGTTCCTACTGAAGCTCGGCTCTACTTCTGCGATCAGTGAAACAAACAGGATCAGAAACAACAGGCAGATTCTTATACTGGAATATAAACTAGACAGAGGACAAGAGACACAAGTGAGGAAGGTTCATGCGAAAAACACAAGGAGGGGAAACGAGCAGAGTTCACCTGAAACAAGGAGGATCAGAGACATGAAACCAGAGGAGGAAACATGAACGAACAACATGAACTGACAGACTACAGCCACATTACAAGGCTGACTCTGGATCAGTGATGGAGGAGGAGGGGGAGGAGAAGCAGTGAACTTTCTTACTTTTCATCAAACAAATGAAAATCAGTGGAATCAGCCTGTCCAGAGATCTGATCCCTTCACTGAAGCCCCGCTGAAGCAGCAGGTGTGAACCGTTATTCAGCAGTGATCCTGATCACCTGTGTCTCAGTGGATCCAGGAGAAAGTCTTCCTGTCCCACGGTGAGCGGTGTAATGACGGCTAATGGAGGCTGCAGCCTCCAGTCTTTATCAGTCACTCATTTCCTGCTCAGGCTCTGAGGATCTTCCTTTAATGTTATTATTATTTCATGTTCTGGTGATGAGATGAAATGTATTCCTCCTCCCTGTCACTCCCGAACTCATCTCACATTTCAGCCTCTCGGTATCTCAGAAGAAATTAATACAAATATCATTACAGTGACATAATGCATCAGATATGGTCTCAGCTGAGTCCAGCATTTCGAACCCTGTTCACTGACTTGACCCTAAAACCTGAAGTGAACTCAGCCTGGTTTAATTAACTCCTTAATATAAAACCAGTCTGGAATCTACTGTACTTTAAAAAAAAAAAGCCAATAAAACTTTAAAGAACTGGGTTTTTGAGGATTTCTCAGTTTATATGATGGGATTCACTCTGAATATCTTCTAAAACCTTAATCAAGACAGAGCCATCAGAGAGATTTTCTGCTTTTACTGAACATCACTGTCAGATACTGATACATTGACTGTTTAATATTTTAAAATTGCAACTTGGCCCAAAAAAATGTTTTCAGTGTTTTCCATCAACCAAGACTATCAGGAATAATGATAAGAATCAGGACTAACAAAAATCTGCAAATAAAACTTGAAATGGAAATAGAAATCCTACATTTTGGTGTCAGTTATAAAAATGATGATTTGCTCTGAAGATGTGAACATTTTATAGAAAAGGAAATAATAATGAGACACTTTCTAGAATGCAAAGCTGAACCTCGTGAGCTCTGCAGGCCACGTGAAAGAAATAAAGAGTTGAACAGATAGATCCACCTCTGGTAAAGGGAAAAAGACCAGGATATTATTTCTTGTTCCGCATTTGGTGCTAATAATCGACACAAATAGAAAAGTCCAGCAAAATAATTTGAGTCGTAAAGAGTAGCATCATTTGTGTAAAGTTATTCTTTATTGTTATGTCCATGCAAAACAAAATCTCAGGACCAGCAGAGTGCAAAGGCATAAAAATGAAGAACGGAAATATAGGAGAAAATAGATTTAAATGGTGGAATGATATGAGACACAAGACTGCAGTTTTAGAGTTGGTTTATTGTTCATGCTGGAACCTTGCTGTTTTGGCCCAAATAAGAATAGTTTCCAAATAAGAAATAAAAATAAAAATAAAATGTTAGCACATTCACAGTTTCTGGGTTTCATACACAGACTAGATGCCAAGAAGTTAAAAAAAAAACAAAAAAAACATTTAGTTTAAAGTTTACTTTTCACTATTTTGTGAAAAGTCAGCTTTGTTTTTCGAGATGTGTGCTTCCAGCCACTAAGTGAAATCAAGGCTGTTAATCTGAGAGCGACTGAGGAGATTCGCTCAACAGAGAACAGAGTTAGAGACGTTAAAACCTTCTGATGGTTCAAACTGTCAGACGACTGATGTCCGACCAGAACCACCATAATGTGCCCAATAATCTGCTGCTGTCTTCTCCCATTGGCTCCACTTTGACCCCCCCCCCCCCACACACACACACACACACACACACACACACACTCCCCGATAGAGGTGCATCAGCGCTGCCGAGATGAAGTAAAAACTGATGAGATTTTTAAACGAATGCACTTTGTACAGAAGCCGTCTTAACGACGGTCATATCGTCGCATCGTCTGCAAAGCGAGGGAACAGAACCGGCGTCTGACGCCTCGCATCTGTTCTTCAAATGACCGTTTACTTCAGTGGCTCAAGTGGTTGCTCGTCTTGAAACGCGAGCTGGAGGTCTTTTGTTAGCAAACACGTCTCCTGCTAATCGCCTTGTGGGTTTGCGGGGAAGAATTGCAAAAGGAAGCTTTGCATACTGCTGCCATTAATAGACTGCTTCACCATTCAGGGACTCGGGGCCTCTGACCATACGCAGGCAGGCAGCGGCACTCCATTATCACTTAATAATGTCACTTGTCAGGCCACAAATTGCAGGAGAATTTGCCTTTAAACTCGGTGTGAACATTAGTGAGAGTGATGCACAAAGGGGGATAAACAAGTGACGCTTATTTGCCGACTCCTGAGGCGACGTGGGCGGACCGTCTCAGCAGCGGCCGCCGCCGCGGCTGTTGTTTTCCCTCGACTGCCGTCCTCAATGGTCTCAGTGTTGCTCAGACTCGGTCTTTAACAGCTCAGGAGCAGGACGGGACCGGGACCGGGACCGGCCGGGTCTGAACGGCTTCAGAGATGTCGCGTTTCAGATCAGACCTCTCTGGCGAGCGCGGTATGAACGTGCGAAGCATTGTTGCTGCGTGATCAATAGGTTTCAGACAGATTAACAGGGCGGTTGGCTTTAAATGGCGAGCTGGGTGGGCTTTTGTGTGATGCTGGCTGGCACCATGGGGGAAGGGGTGTCAGGAAATGGGAAATCAATGGGAGCCAAGTGCACATCAACAGGATATTAGTGCGGAGGAAATTCCTTTGCAGATACCACCTGCGGGGAAGACGAGCCGCTTGTTGATCAATTTCTAATCAGATGGAGACGTTCCAGTGATGCAGCGGTCTTGAATGATCTTCATCCCAATCACAAGCACCAACGACCATCATGACAGCGCTGCTAGCAAAAGTAAAATAACCATTAACACACACAAGGCTATTTTCACCGTCAAAGTCCAGTTAAAGAAAGTATGGGGGATAATCACAGTGTTGAGACGCCTTGTTGGGTCAGACTATCGACGACCTGCTGGAGACAGGCGGAGACCAACCCACTATCATCTGATTGGTTGATGACCCACCGGAGCACCTGAGCCAGGCGGCAGTGAAGCACCTGAGGCACAGCAGGAGGTCCTGAAGGCGGCTCGCCTCGTGTTGTGGCCCAATCAGAGCCGCACTGAGGCTGTGAACTGTGACACTACCATGATCCTCCTGTGCTGAAGCACTTCGACAAGGAAGAATGGTGCAAACTCACTCCTGGACTCTGCAGCAGGTTTTCTTTTTACTGCCTAAGCAGGCTTAGTTAGGTATAAAATACAGAGACGTACAGAGAAAAGTTCCTCTTTCAAGGTGCTCTGTGAATATTTAATGACTGGGTTTAATAAAGACCTGAAATATTTCAGTGATTCAACCCATTATGTGACTGTTTTTCTCATTGCACCACAGTTAACAGCTGCCCCATGCAGAAAACGGCATCTTTGCAGGGTTTGCAGTTCTTTTTTTTTTTTTTTTTTTTTTTCCCAGCCACTGTTTGATGATTTTGTTCTGTTCTTTTTGTACAAAGTGTTTTGGAGAACAGAAGAGAAGCTTTTCCTCTTCAAATTTTCACGCTGCATGTAAATGTAAAAGTATGGGTCACTGGAGGTCACGACCTTATCTCCTGTGTTTGTCCTCATTATGGAGCAGGAGCACTTAAAAAAAAAAAAAATAAATAAAAAAGGCAGTTTTATTTTAACTGTAATTCCTTTTTGCAGAATGTGTGGAGTTTTACATTTCAGAGATGTTTTTTAAAAGCTTCTCACACTAAGATTAGTAGACAATATGATTTACAAAAAATGACAATAGCAGGTGGATTCTATTATACAGTGGCGGACCGTGCATTTCACACTAAGGCCTTCAGAACAGATCCGCCTGAATCAATCCACCTCTCAATAACTATTTTGTCTACAAAAAAAATGCAGATATGCACATAAGGAGTTGTTGCACAGCAGATAGATACTTGTGCAGCCAGAATAAATGCCTTTGCTGAAGTGCACAAGTCTCCTACTACATCTGTGCACATACAGTAAGCATCAACTTAATAAAACAGCAATATTATTTAGGAAAAGAGGAACATTTTACTCACCAAAACCCCGATTATTTGAAAACAAAATACATCCTCCTTTCCTTCCTCAAAAAGAGTTCAATTGTTCTGTCATATAGATTATCCGTGCGTTTCAGTCCCATAAAGTCAGGGCTGAAAGTCCAGCTCGCCCTGTGGTATTTCTGGTGTAAGTTTTATTTCTCTTCAGGTTTTCTTCTTCTTCTTCTTCTTGGGAATAATTGAGGTAGGCGACCAACAATTTAGGTGCATACCGCCCCCTACTGTATCTCTTGGTGAATGTAAATCAGAAGGCCTGGATCTGCTGTTGTTGGTGTACGCTAGCTAGAAGGCGCTGAGTCGCCAACTCGAAATCTGATTGGTTGAAGCAACTGTCTGTTTGACGCTTCACTTTACTTTACTGCGCCATCGGGAACGGACAGTGAAGGCCTCAGGCAGGCCCACCACTGCTATTATATGCTAAAGAGTATGTTATCAGCAGAAAGTGCTAACCATCAGAAAACAATCTAATAAAATTATAAAATTTGACAATGAAACTGCAACAATTGTTCAAGTTTGGTGAGACATGTTCAAATTTGTATCATGAGTTGAACAAATGGAGAAAAAGAGAAAAAAATCCAAAGAACTAAGATGTCTTTTCTGGAAGCTTTATTATATCTCATGTACAACTGTGGGTTTCAGTTCAGAGTCCTTCAGGGAACAGCAGAACAGGGTGTGGTGGAGAGCTGGGAGTGAGCAGAGCGTTACAGTTTGAACCCTTCATTGATGAACAGGCTCACAAAACGGATGGAATAAATAAGAGTTTTCACCAGTGTTGAGAATTACTGGTCTAACCTGTTGAATTTCAAAAATTCATCCTGCGACTTCCAACTCAGTGCCTTTTGAAGGTCACAGCAAAGGTCACTGAGCTGTTGTCTTACATGGTTGAGATAAGGAGGGAAACCAGACTTCCAGTCTTGAGGGTTTGATTGACAGTTGACTAGGGTGGTCAAACATGTGGCCTGTGGTCCAAAATCGGGCCAGCAGAATACTTTGAAGTGATGGTGTGATGCAGCAGAGCGATGCTGAGTTCAGCCTGTCTTCCACGTAGCTGGAGAGAGAGCGCTGTGCTGTTATTCTGCTCTGCTCTGCGGTCACTGTTCTAAAATGAGTTTGACACTGTTGCACTGCATTAACAGAAACACAGTCGCTTCGCATTATCTCGCATGGGGGCTCAAATTTGACTTTGTAATTCACTTGCTCCACACGTCCTTTGTTTTTATTTTCTAAACTGCTTAGTTTTAACCACCGTGCATCCGACTTCCTGGATTTCGATAAGGATCGGGTCAATAAGGGTTTATCCGCCAGAATGCAAAAACAACTTTTACACACAAGACGAGCTTAAAGCTGTTTAGTCACCTCCTGAAAAACACTCCCTCTTATCGGGGCAGGCTTTACTCACAGTCGGGCCCCTGCTCGGAGTCCATGTCGATCCCCCCCCCCGGCCCCTGGGACTAATCTCCCTGGCCAAAGGTCAAAGGGTCAGCCATTGCGTCCTGATCCATAGAAACCTCCCGGCTGGGATCGCTTCACATTCCACCCGCAGTGCCTCTCATTACTCGCCCTCCGCGCTCCGACCCCCTCCTTTCACAAAGCCCCCCTGGTATCTGGGTTAAATGGAAACGCTCGGGCTCGGAGGGGGCCCGGGGACTTTCTGGGGCCGGAGCTCCGCCGTGCAGTCCAGGAATAGAGACATTTTCCGTGGGCTATGAGGCTAACCCAAAGCCCAGAGCTCAGGACCTGCGTGAACCTGCTTTAATTATATTAGCTGCAGTATTTAGACCCTTTGGCCTTGGCTTTCAAAAGCACTTTAAGTCAGGATGGTTTTCATCACCACCTGATTTGCACAGGCCCCCCCTGGTGTTTCGGTGCGCCGCGCTAACCTCCGTCGTCATAACTATTTGTCGGACAAGGTCACGTCGCATTAGTCAGCGATGTGCGCCGGCCCGGCCCCCTATTTTTCATCTTCCCAGTCACGGCGTCCTTTGTAGCGAGCCGCCCCTGAGTGACAGTCGTGGTCGGCCCATATTTCATCCGGACAGGCTGGGTGGCCAGGATCACACGCATCCAAAACCACCACCCATCGCGCAGGCGGTTCAATGAAAACACACACACGGCCGGACGAAGCGCACCAGCGAGCAAACACGTGTGTTTTGTTTGTGTTTTTGCGTGTCTGTGTCGGAGCGCTCTCATCCCGTTTCCAATAGAGTGCAGGTTGGAGAGGTGGCTGTTTGGCTGCAATCCCTGTGTGACATGGTTAGAAAAAAACACATTAAATGGATAAAAAAAAAAAAAGCAGTCACCTGAAAGCATGAACGTGTAGCGCCCCGCCATGTAACGCTTCTCCGCTCACAACATTTTCATATCCCAAAGGACAGGAAAGACGAAATTAGCGTTGTGTTCCATGTAATTGCTCGGCTCTGGCAAATTAACGTGCCCTTTGTCAACCTTGTGTTTGAGAAATGCGATCCGTGCCATTTGTTTCATGTTTAAATCAATATATTTACACATGAAAAGCTCAGGCATCTCCATTAATTCCTCTATATTCCATGCATTGTGCTTGCGGCTTCCACACGGCTCATTATTAGTGACAGACACAAAAGAATGAAACACGTCGTGGTGCTCAGCTTTGCCCCAAAGTGGTGCCAGCTAAGCGGGAAACTGGAATCACGATTCACTGACAAAGATTCGAGTCTGAGCCCTAATAAACCATTGCACGTATGAAAACAGATACAAAATGGATCGTGCACACACACTGTAGAAGCTGATCTACTACCAGGCTGCAGAAAAGACTGAATCTAAAAGACATGCAAAGCAGCAAACATCATGGGTTCAGTGCATCTGCTTTTCCTGAATAAACAGCACCAACAGATTTGAACACATCATTATGATGCTGATGGTTATTTTTATGGAGCTGTGGCAGCTGTTTGTTTCCTTCCTGAAGTCTTTCCGGCGCAGCACCACCGTGTTCGGGACTGTTACACGTTACACATTTCATCATATTTATGACTGTCAGCAGTGAATCAATACAGGGCCCCAAAAACATGGACCGGGGGTCCCTGAGCAAGACCCTGGTCCTCCACCAGCTGCAAGCCGATGGGTCAACCCGGTAAATTCATTCACCCCAAAGGGGGACGGATACAGTTAAACAAATTGCAAATGTTGATTGCTTGTGATCTTTCATTCTTCAGGCAGCTGGATAAAGTGCAGAATAATTCATCACTGTCAACATCATCTCTTCACTTTACGAAGCACAACATTAACACGTGAAGCTGGATTTGGTCTATTTATCCTTGGAACATGTTTTGGATTTACCTGACGTAAGATGAGTAGTCTGTTCATTTCATTTGGCTTTGAAGTTCTGACTTTACCTTTGTACTTAGGTGATTTTAGATTTGTAAAAACTGATTTTACTGTTCTAGCAAATACACTTTTTCAACTTTATTTGTATAATTAGACTCCACTTCTAACCAAAGTTGTTTATTTAGCTGACGGTCTGTGCATAGCAACATAGAAAACAGACATCATCTGACTGTGGGTTGTTCTGATTGTAATCGACGTGCTTGACATCTAGAAATTTGGCTTCATTTGTAGTTAGCTGACTTCAGCTGCAGCTTTCTAGTGATTTAACTTTTCTCGACTTCAGCCGTGTAATTAGCTTGCTTTAGCTAACCTCACCTCTAACATTCTGCGTCTAACTTTAGACGGGTAGCTTACAAACTTTGTCTGGCTTTCGCTGTGTGGCTCGCAGTAAGCACGGACTTTCTCTCTAATTAACCCTTTTCAGCTGGATATGACACGTCGGGCTGTAGCTAGTTAACTCGGTCTGACTCTAGCCGTTTGTTCAGCGGACACTGAGCGGTGGAATGCAGAGGGTTTGACTGTCCGAGAGCTCACAGATCAAGCCACAGTCCATCAGCAGCAGGGTGCAGCTGTTGAGAAAAAGCAAACACTGAGCTTTATCGTTTAATCTACTTTTCACAGCGAATATAAAGTAGTTTCTCTTAAATTGCCTCCATATATGTGGACTTTTTCTTCACAATAAGGTAGATGTGAGAAAATCAGACTGAATTTATGTTTAGTTTGAAGGAGCGAGAGAAATCCTGACGTGTTTTTCCCCTTGCACAGGATCAACACCTGCCTTTCCAGCACTTTTCTACTCCTTCTCTCAGAGAAACTGGCACAAACAGGAATGAGAGGAGTCATTGAGATAGAAGTAGCTGTGGGGCAAATAAAAGCTGCTTGGGTTTAACAGGCTGGTGGACGGAAACACATCAAAGCGCCTCACCTCCAGCCAGAGTCGGTCTGAACACAGGCCACCTTTACATGCGAGCTGCAGACCAAATAAAGCAGAGACCCACATCAGTATCTAATATCGCTCGTGTCATGTCTTGTTTATTTGAAAGGGTGTCTTTCACCTCTTCCACGCTGGTCCTCTGTGGAGTCCAGTCACTCTGGAAGGGCTCCAGGAGAAACGAGCCAGTGGGGGTGCACGGCCTGGACATTGGCATGTACCAAAGAAAACATGACTCATGTGCATTAGACAGGGAATTAATGGGAATGGACAGATTTAAGAAGATGAAATGATCGTTCTCTTTGTTCTTGTTGCAGTCCTTTAGTGAGACAAATGCTCCTCTTGGAACAGTTGGACAGTTCAGAGTTTATTCGCCATCTGACACTTTTGGCATCTGCAGCAACGGGACAAAAATGTGAAGCAAAAAAAAATAAAATACTGGAGACACACTTCACCACAGCAGATGTCTCTTTATGTCACTTTTCACACTCGTAGCACTGTGTGTCTTCTCTGCCCGCTTTACTGCAGGCACACCATCACTGCTGTTTGTCCCCGTGCCACAGGACGCAACAGTCGGTAAAATCGATGTTGGCCGGCGAAAGCCAGACAAACAATGATTCTCAGTCTCATTTGGAGGCGATTTGCTCAGACTCCACCAGGACACTGCAATGTCCAAAGGGATTCATTAGAAAACACAGGGATCGCTAAACAGCATAATGTATAATCAGCAAAGGAGACGGAATACCTGAGAAAACTCTCAATTATGGGCAAGTGCATAAAAATGTATGACGCTCCCTCTTACATTTAATTAATGTGTGCTGCTGCGACTTGAATAATTCAGTATGCAGCATGCAATGATTTAGATTAACCCCCAGAAGAACAGGGACGATGTGGAAAACGTCAGTAAAATGGAAAGCAGTGTCATATCCAGAAAGATAATACAAAGAATACATCGAAAACATTGAAATGTGTCGTCATTTTAATATATGTCTATTTCTTAGGCAGCAGGATCTTCAGGAACAGCTCAGACATGCACATATTTGACACTGTGCTCCATCGGCTCTCGCTGAAGGTGTTTGAGAGCTCAGAACACCAACGGTTGGTGTTTTGAAAGCCCTGCTGGACATACACCGTATCCTAAAGGTCAGAATATTTATTTATTTATTTTTTTCCCCCCATTCCATTTCTTTTGGAGAACAGATTGGAGATTCCTGAGGCTGACAGCGTTTGACAGCTTCTGGTCTGTAGTTCTGTGCTCCTCCTTCCCTGCTCATGGCCGGTCAATTGACGCTGGAGCAGCATTTCAAAATTGCTGCTGGGCAAGATTTTTTTTTCATTTCCCTCCAGTTCAACACAAGTTTGAGAAGCCCTACGGCTAACCAGGATTCACACCATCCATGACAAGTTTCTGAAAAGAGGATCTGGAAGGCAAATACACCGATGTCTTGGACCGTGGATCGTGTCTTTTGGGACGCGCTGCAGAACGCCAATAGTTCAGAATCCCTTTTGCCAGTTTATCACTGAGACTCTTCAACCACAGAGTCATGCTCTTAGAACACATGTAGAATGTAGTTTGAACTCAATATATCCTTCCAATTCCTTTACAAATTCCATCCAAACTACCAACATGGCGAGTGGCAGCCTCGCCCAACGTGGATCTAACAGACCATCTGCTCTGATCTGGCTTCACTGAAGGCATCACTCGCATATGGAGACAGTGGGGACTTTAATGAGACACAGGAAATCACAATGAACGAGAAGGGAACACTGAACATGGCAGAAGCAAGAACGGAGGGGTGAGACGAGGAATGGAGTGAGACAGGACTGAGTAAACAGACACAGACTCCAGTCATAACATGAAACATGACCCTGATATGATGAGACAGAACCAGACGTGACAAGACAAGCACAAACCGAGACGTACCTCGATCAACCTGGACCTGGGAGCTTAAAAAAAACAAAACATAACAAAACAACCTTATTGAGCTATGAATTAGGGCCTATTGAGAACTCATTTTAGTTAGAACATCTTCTTGACCTTGAACATGAAAAAAACATACTACCAGACATTTGGATTGGCTCGATATTGTGGTTTTTCAGCTATTTCAATATCCTTTGTCCATCATTGTGCCTGTGATCATGACACATTCATTTTGTACCTGTTACTAGACTTGGAGTTGTTTGCTGTGCGTGTGGGTAAATTTCCTCCTTCATCGCCGTTTGTTGTTTGTAATAAACTCAACTAGGTCAAAATATGTGAAATTGGTTCAGTTTTGATTATTTCAACTGTGTAAAGACCTACTTTACTTTACTACCTAATTAAAGCCGATGGATTGGTGATGGTATGCATCACCTCCAATAAGTTCAGAATCTACTTTGATACATCTGTAAGTGTCTACTTATGTAGGTCTTTGTATCTACCTATATATATGTATCAATTTAAACCGTATATGTCTACTCAAAAGACACCTAGAAGTTAGATATGCCTTTGATGTAGGGCCTCATGTAGAATTGGCTTTGGTTAGATTCAACCAAATAAAAAGATCTTCGTTTGGATCTGGGTTACATATAGGCAAAAAAAAAAAAAAAAAATCCAAATTAAGCCACTACTAACTGCAATATGAACATAGCCTCAAATGTGAACAGAGAAATGAAAGAAATCCAGCTGCAGACGATTTTTCCAGAACGGCATTTTGTCCTCCACCCAGCATCCACATATCCGCCCATTCACCGTCGACATAAATCCCCATTTTCTCCAATTTAACATTGAAAGAAATGGTACATTGCTCCCGTTACATCAGGCAGCAGGATCTGTGACCACCCTCCAGCCAACATCTTCATTTTAATCCCAGCGAATCGAGCGTGAAGGACTTCTCCTTTGTCACCCGTTTTATTGTATTCCCTCTCTGCTCCGTCTCGTTTTCCCTCCATTTCTACCTCGCCGTCTCTTTACGTGCCTATCTGTCACACATTCTCCTGCCTTCAGACATTCTTTCTTTTCAGTCGGCCCTCTCCCTCACATAGATTACTGTGCGCCGGCTCAGGGGTCCGGAGAAACTGCCTCCTCCAGCCAGCCTAGGTGAATCAGTTGCCATGGCAATCAAACCCAAATAACCAACAATGGCATGTTAATTATGGTTATTACTGTATGACGAGTGTTCCAAGAAAATGAGCAATGTTACTTTTCTGCAGAAGGATTAAAGAAAGAAAATGTCAAAGGTGTGGCAGTTTGGACAACATAATTCATAACAGAGCCTCCGTCCCTGCAAGTGTTGATCTCAGCAAACAGTACATTTCTCCCAGAATGCTCTGCTGTAAAACCCGCCTTTCACAAGCCGGCGCTGCTGACCTGGGCGCTCATGAAAGCCTGGCTCGCACGGCGCTGTAAAACGGCCTTTTGTAAATACGCTAGAATTGTGTGGCGTCATCTTAAGGGACGAGATTAAGTGGAATTTTTAAAAAATGAAGTAAATCAACTTCGACAGCAGGAATGAGATTTAAATTCTCCCCATGTGTTCTCAGAATGTGTAAAAAAAGAAAAAAAAAAAAAGCAGTGGTGGCCCTCCGTGTGCTGCTGGTCCTTTTAACTGCTCAGTTTAGGTTTTCCTTTGTTGATTGAATTTGGGTATTTTCATTACAGACCCCGTTTAGGACAAAGCGGTGTCGAGACTGGATCTATGTAAATCCATGAAAAGGCCAAGATGATTAATATAGCGGCTTCTTCCCTTTCATTAGGTGCAATTTAGTGTGTTGCCTAGAGACAAAGAGCAAAGTGGGAGTCAACCATTGTAGGACTGCTTTACTGCTGAAGCTAATCTCCAGAATCCTCCAGGTTCCAGCACACACTCACCACATATTCAACTCCAGCCTCTGTGTTCACAGCATGTTCAGTCCAGATCAAACAGAAGTTAGATTATATTTGACCAAGAAACCATCTCATGGATAAAAATGATCTGAACGTATATGCAGTTGCACCACAGAAAGCTGGAGGTTATTTTTAACCTGGACTTCTCATCCTTTGACTTCCACTTTAATCAAGTCTGCAGGACTGCTTTCTTTTACCTCTAGTGCTTCTAAAATCAGGAAAATGTTGAGAAGTACTTGCTACTTTATCTAATTTTGATCTCAGGCCACATGAAGATAGCAGAGATCCTGATCATTCAACGTTAACTATAGAAGATCCCTCGCCATTATGGTTCAGTACGTTGCCATTATATGGGTAAACTTTTTTTTTTTTTTTTGTCATGCTACTCAACAGGTTATATGTACTTAAAAGTGCATTATATGTTGTTTTTTTTTTTTTCCGTCGTCCAGATACTAATGCACCACACAGGTCTGCTAATGTACGATAGCGTGCTGTTCAAAAGCTGGCTCTGCAGGCCAGCATGCGCCGGTCCATACACTCCGCGGTTATTCCGGCTCTTAAGTGTTTTTAGCAGTGGAAAAAAAAAAAAGGCCTTTCATAATATTCGTGTTTACCACAGTGAAGGGTTCGCCGTGAACAAGAAAAGAAGCAGAGGAGACGCAGATGAGAGAGAAAGCAGAAGGGGGATCAACAAGATGAAGCTTTGCCATTTCCAAAACGTCTGCTGCTCTCGCATGCAGCCATTACCGGCGTTAGCATATCCTTGTCAGCTTTCTGGCTAATTAGATCCAGTGGTGTTTGTTTTTTTGGTTTATATGTGTGTGTGTGTGTGTGTGTGCAAGAGAGAGTGTGTGCATGTGTTTGTGTCAACGCTACTGTTGCCAAGGCAACAAGCTTCCTCCGTTACCCCTACTAGCAGAATGCGAGCAGCTCGCCGCCTTTCATACACCCACGTCCGCTCGGCTGATGTTGGGTTCCTTGAGCGTCTGGATGGCGGCCTTTGTGAAGCCGCGAGTTTCCAGGTGAGGCGACACGCCTTGAGCGCGTTCAGAGGAAAACATTTTTCGGCGTTGCCCGAAACTCACCGAATGAATGCGTGACACAAAAACCTCCTCTCAGTGTGTGGCGGGGGTCTGGCGGGTCCCGGAGCGGAGCGGCGGAGCGCGGGGGTCAGCGCCTGGAGGTCGTGTGTGCCTGTTGTTCGCCCTCTTTTTTTTAACTGCTTTCACTGAGAGGGAGGTTTAAGCTGCTGTCAGTCAATGTCGCTCCCGACTATTTAGATTCCAATTACACCTGTCAGCTCAGTCTGGGCCCTCGTCCGTCTCTCTGCCTCTGTCTGTCTACCTCTATAAACCCTCGTAGACACTCTGCTCCTCTGTGTTCAACAAGACCATGCGCTCATTCTCTTCCTTTCTCTATTCATCTGTTACCTCCCTCCGTGTCAGTCAGCATTAGCGCCCGCTCGATCCCTCGTCTCCACTCACACCGTCAATCCGCCGCTGCTTTAATCCGCTTCTTTCGATATTAGCTTATGCGGTGAGGGATGTGCCAGATTGCAAACGCAGCGAGGGGAAAACGGTGAAGTGGCCGCAACACCTTTCTGTGGTTCAGGATGCGGTGTGGCCGTTTAGCTGAACTGACAAGAGGATGTACAACTCAGGGATCTGTGACTGGGCAGAGATGACTCTGAGCAGAGGGGTTCTGGAACACCAACCTGGTCAGAGCTACCGCTTCGGGAGAGCATATTCTGAACATTCAAAAAGAGACCACCCGACCTGGCCTCTTGGGATCAAATACTGCAGAAATACCCAAAGATACTCAAAGACGAAAGAGTAGCTTTAGAAACCGTACATTCATTTATACATTTTTCAGTTTGAAGTGAAAATGTTCTCCATGTTCTACATGACATCTCACAACATGCTTCAGTAAAAATAGTGAGGGAGCCTTGTTCTTTTGTGCAAAAAAAAAATGCCTCAAAATCTGACTTAAAAGGGAAATTTTTTTTTCTTTTTTTTTTTTGTGGGGGGGGGATCAATTCGGTTTAACTTTACTTATTTAGTGCCAAACAACACATTCATTTTGACATGAGAAATATAAGCAACCACAGAAACTCTAGATAGAAACTAACAGAAAAACACCTTTGCAGAACCAGACTCAGCAATGGAGACTTTCCAGTTCCTCGTTTTGCTATTTGCTATTCTGATTGGGGTTCGGGGACGACCCCCCCCCCCCCCCCCACATTCAACCCAGCACCAAAGACAGGTCACCCAAATTTGTTTTATATGTTCTAATGTAAAAATATAAAGAGTGGCTGAAATCAAAGAAGAGGGAAATGAGAGACAGCAAATTCTTCAATTTGTTCCCCTTTAGTCCTCCTCATCCTCCTCGTCTTGCACGTCTTGCTGAAGAGCTGATCGTTCTCACTCTTCTTTGCAGATTCAACCTTTATTCCACCACTTCCCATCGGTCACCAACACGACACACAGAGCTCGAATTTCTCTCTCATCGACTTCCACTATGAGAGAAATGTCTCATTATAGATTATGACACTGATGCTCGGAGTGGAGCAGTTGATGTTTGTTTGTTTGTTTTTTCATATCATTGATTGATCGTAGGTGTCTAGCGTCTGGTTTGGTTTTACTGCTTAAAATGCTTGGTGTTTTTAATATCTGAGGGAGAATAACAGACAAATTTTACTCTGACAAAAAGTATTTCTGGAGACATTCTTATTCATATTAATTGTTCATTAGAATTAGGAAAAAAAAAACAAAAAACTCAAATTTAAAGGCCTTGATCGATAACTGGCTAAATGTGAAATGACTGTTTGCTGACACACAGCCAATCAAGAATAACCCTCTTTTTCAGAAGCCTCAAATCAGGTATTTTATCCGTGATGAATAAAATCGAAATCCAGATCTTCCTGTTAAGAGTCCTCTTCTTTCTCAGTAAAAGTCAAAGTGCTCCAATATCAAGTTACAGAGAACGGCTTTAGGAAGCTGTGATAGTTTTCTGGATGGATGGGAGGATTGAGGCTCTGCTGGCAGGTAAATCGATGGGGCGTTGGGTATTCGACGTTGTGAATGAACAAATGCCCTCCACAGAGGAGTGGACACCCGGAAGAGCGAGAAACGCAATGGATGGAAGGACAAATGAAGAGAGGTCTGAGTCGCAGGACGGTGAGCTGGCTGCAGGAATGAATAGATGGATAGATGGATGGATGGATGGATGGATGCAGGAAGGCAAGGGAGGCTGCCCCGCGGGAGAAAAGGCATTAATCAGGACTGGTGACAGTTTGAGTGACTATATCCTGTTCCTCCTACCCCCATCCTCGGAGAATGACCGGACTCCGACAATAATGAAAGAAACTCATTAGAAGCTAAGAGACAAGAGGACTACGCATATTATTTAGTTTTGTTCTGTGTCATTTTAGTGTTTGTGCTCATCCCTCTTTTATTATATAACTCAGCCACCCACGCGTTGGCCCTACCGACACGCACTACCTGTTCCAGCCCGCGCCATATGGTACCGAACCACCAGCGGTCCCCTGAAAACAAAAAGACCAGGTCACCGGAGGGTGAGGCGCTATTTAGAGCCTCACGTAACCATTTGCTTGCACACACATGTAAAAAATAGCAGCATGAATAGGGATGAAAGCGAGGACACCGAAGTCCTGATGTGTGCGAGCGCCGCTGGGTGCAAACGCTGCTGGGCTCCATCTGTGGCTCATAATGTTTAACACATTGGAGGCCTCGCTGCCACAGCTTCTGCCTGTCCATAAATCACACACATCTGGCCCGCTGAGCCCCTGCTGCTGGATGCTGGTGGCACAGAAACACACACACACACACACTCGCACACACACAAAGAGGGAGAGCCAATGTGTGTAAGCTCAAACGTTGACCCAGTCACACACAAACTCATTTATCACCGCTTGACTTGGATCTGCATGTGTTTCGGTGTTTGGTGCCCAAAAAGATTCCCGTTTCAAGACTTCTAAGAATGACAGTGCACCGGCTGCAGCAGCCTCCCCGTCTAGTTGATGTCCTGTTTTGTAATTGTTTGCTACGTTCTCATAAATCTGGTGGATTTGAAAGTGATTTTTGTCACCAACTTATTTTGTTGTTTGAATTTTGCTATGAGTTGCAAAATTACGTTATATTCTTTAAAAAATATATATATATATGGTGAAACATATACGTGAAACAACGTGTGTATTGCTTTCTATTTGTCAATTTCATGTTAAAAAAAAGAGCCTTGCTGATGTGCAGGAAAAAAAAATACATTAAAAAAAGTATACAGATTGACAACGTCTCTCATCCAGTGAAGAAAGATCAGTCCAGCCGTTCAGCTCATAACCATGAGGTGAGGGAAGGGATGCACCGCTCATTTAACCACATCTGTTCGTCCGATCCTCGATCAGTTCTGGAATCTTCCTCTGGAAACGTCACTCAGCTGAGGATCCATCACCTGTTGACTTTGTTGCATTGTGCATTCGTTTCTCTTCTGTTGCGCATTTCCAGACACTCTCCGTCATAATGTCATCGATCAGATTCACATCAGCGTCAATAACACCATCAGATGCATGAGCCAGGACAGTTCCTCACACACACAGACACACACACACACATCTCTCAGCTGTTTAAACGTTGTTCCCACCCTCATGCAGTGTGAGCCTGAGGAGTGATGGATTGTGGGTAAAGCCCACTCACCCAGCAGGGGCGCAGAGCAGCTAAAAGTGTCTTAATAAGATTCACTCCTTTCACTGGCTGCTTACTTAACCTCAATCCCGTTTTAGGGGCATGTAATGTGTGCGACGTGTGTGTTGCACTGAACCGTGATGCAGCCGGGCTTATTTTTGAAAGCCGCGGCGCTCCGTCTGCCGCCGCCGCCGCCCCTCCAGCCGGGAGCTTCATTCACTCGCCACGCAGACGGAAGAAAAACTCGCTTCAGTCCACTTTGATTTCCACAGCTGATTCGGAGCAAACCGGGTGACATGCAAATTGGAAAGCAGTTCCTGTACTTGATATTTCAGTGAGACAAGCTATTAGTGGAACGACGT
The DNA here is from genome assembly GCF_902148845.1 of Salarias fasciatus. Lineage (NCBI taxonomy): Eukaryota > Metazoa > Chordata > Actinopteri > Blenniiformes > Blenniidae > Salarias > Salarias fasciatus. Next base: position 7,833,660 of record NC_043760.1, on the reverse strand, counting down.
GGAGAATTTATTTGTCATGACAGATGCAATTTAGCCAAAGCCTGAGCTGCCTCATTAGGAACAATGCTCACGCCCCCCAGGTGCCGCTCGGTAATAGACTTTTATTTGTCGTTCGCCCCCCGTTCTAAAATTAGCTTCTGTCGATCAATAAGTGCAGGTGATTTCCCGACGTCTCGCCTTCCGATCACGATGCTGCTCGGCTCATATCTGTGTCGCTTGCTTTGTTGGCCGTTAGCGGAGTTTTAATTTGTACGCCGACGTCTGTCTGTGGACGGCTCGATCGACGGCGGAGTCGCTCGGCCTGCAGAGACAACGGACATATTATTCCAAGTCCTCTGTCATAACCCCCCCGTCCTGGTGAGGAACACAATAATCACCCCCATGTGATGGCTAAGTGGGGCATTCGGGGACTCCTGACAGCCTCCCACCTGCCTTGATTGATGATATTGTTTAAAAAAATAAAAAGTGAAAATAGTTGGGAGTTTTCTTTTCTTCTTTTTTTCTGCTGAGCGAAGACGGAGGCGGCCGAGGTTGGGTCGGCGCGTCTGGTGGTGGTCCGCTCGCTGCCCAAAAAGTCACATTCCACTGGGAATAAAGGATGGCATTGTGGAGACTAATCCACTTCAGCCTGCTTTCCTCTGCTGAGTTTGTGTGTGGGAGAGAACATCAACCGTGTTAACTCTTCATTGTGTGTGTGTGTGTGTGTGTGTGTGTGTGTGTGTGTGTGTGTGTAGTTATTTTTTCCAGTTTGTGTATATACAACTTATTTAAAGGCTTTGAGAAAGCTGTTTATCTTTGTTTGATAAAGCTGTGTCCAAAAAAATAACTATTTGTACAGCAAATTAAACGCTCTGTGCCCAGTATAGGTATTTTTCTTGCTGAATTCTGCACACAATTCCACGCCAACCCGCAAAGTAGCATGAGCGGAGAGCTGGATGGAGAATCCTGCAGGTGTCAACACATTTCCTGAGGGAACATTTCATGTGGCAGAAGACGGTAAGTGAAAAGACTTTGTCACTGAATATTGATCCGAGGACAAATATCTGGATTTTTTACTCTGTAAAACCTGCTACTATAGCTTCGACCTCTGTGGATGGAAATGACAGATGTAACACAGAGACACATCATTTTCGCACCAAAATCGTATTCGACACAGCGTGAACTACAATTTGACTCATTTTACTGAGTGACTGACAGCGCCAGCATTACCGCTACCCTGAACTGATGAGACGAGGCTGTGCGGACGGGACTGCATCGGAGCGTGAGCAGACAGAGATGGCCAGAAAGGAGTTCAGCACGGAACTCGACACCATGATCCCATCGACAAAATGCCAATGGGTGTGTCTGCTGATCCGTGGACTTTTCCAGTAAATCTGCTCTGCAATGAATTAATGAAGCTCATGATGTGCACAGTGTTGGGCTCATTAAATAATCCTAATCTGTCAACACCTAGTGCTGCAAATGACGGACACCGCAGCTAGAAAGAGCAGAGAGTCTCTGCCCTCTCAGTCCGACTTCAAAACGCGACGTGCCGATAAACTTAGACGGTAGAAGTTTGATCTGTTTCCAAGAGTCTGTGCTTGAAAATGTTGTAAATTCTCCAAGAGTTAACTGTCAAACACAAGTGGGACAGCAGTGGGGATTTATTGTAGGAGCACTTGGGATCACATCATCGCGTCAGTCATGAGTCAATCATGATTTATGGAAATGTACAGTTTTATGTCTGTATTGTATCAGTAACGTCGACACATGCTTAAGTTTCACGAGCTTTCAGAAAGAAAATCAGTGGAATCAAATCAAAAACCAAGATACAAGCAGATTAAGCACTTTATCTAGTTGGGCTGATTCTATTGATTAGTAAAGACTGCATGGCAAGAGGATCCTTCATTCGCTGTCTGCTTTAACTCACATCGAAGCTGCAGTCGGCAGCATTCTGGATCGAGGGCCTTGCTCAGAGGTGACCTGGCAGTGAGATTCAAACCCTGAAGCTTGACATATATGTTGCTGATTAAGATGAATTGGTTGTCAGACCTTTGGCATAAGACTAAAAGATCGCATCATGTCAATCTGACTTTGATCACTTGATGAAACAACTTTAACTGAACACTCTTCTCCAGAGCTGCATGACGGCCATTTTCACTGAAATCAGGCCTATCGGAATAAAAAGACTCAAGGCAAACAACTTTAGGAAACGTAAGTGTTTGTGTGTTCCAGAGGTTCCAGGCACATGCCTAAAGGTCTCCAGCAGCTCAAGAGGGTGTTTCTGCTTTGTGTCAGTTTGTTTCATGCCTGGATTTGCTCCTGAAAACCTGATAACTGACGTTCTTCACACTCAAAAGTCTGCTCTATCAGCTGATGTGTGGCAGACCGATCGCCACACAGGAAGAAAGTAATATATGTCTGTATATCAACATTGTATGATGTGTTGTCTAATATTTGTGGTCTGCATTAATGAATTTTCTTTCATATTTCGGAGTTGCTTCAGGAGACCCATGGTGCTGCTTCTTGGGGAATTGGGTACCGATGATCATCAGCACTCAATACTTTGTCAAGTTTTTGCAGAGTGAGTTGGTACCAGCTCCCTGTGCAAATGAGTGAGTGATGGATGGATGGACGGCATCAGGCTTCATAATTCAAAAGCAGGAAGTGTAAACAGAGTCTACCTTCTCTGTACATGTTAGAGAGGACATGAATGTGTACTGCAATCTGTTTCCACTGGTCGGCTGTGGCTAAGTTTAGGTTCCATTAGTGATGCTTTGATTCCAGTCTCCCCCTGCCCCCAAACACTGAGGCAACCAGGAGGTGCCAGGAGTCAACAAGGAAATACAGAGGGTCAGAGTTTGAGACAGTTCAACTAAACACCGTCACTGCCAGATCCTAAATCCCAGTTGTGTCCATATAACTGCATTTATTCTAACTCAGTGAATGTTTGTAACAAATCTGCATTATTTCCTTCATGAAAACTTTGAAAGTGAAACATCACCTGACGAGTACACCTGATACTGTAAGAATGTTACTTGTTCTGTTGATCTGGCTCATGTCTACAAACTTCTCGACTCTTCTTTCAGCGGAAACTCACGTGACAATAAGCTGAAACTCACAACATCGTCTCAAGGCACATATGAGCATGTTTTCCAATTTGACACACTTTACAGGAGCTTCGGTGATCCGAACACAGCAGCCGTCTGCTGCTCTCCTTCATGCTGCTTTCTCTCACACTCGCCCTTTCTCCTCTCAGTACCCCCCCTCCTTCTTTCTCATCTCTCATATTCTCCTTGTTTCATCACTGCAATCCTTTCTGTCTTTCTTTCCCTCTTCCCCAAGTGCCTCTCCTTTTCCCTTCATTCATCTTGCTTCTCTTTCAGCTGGCCGAGTCCTTCTCAGCCTCTCTTTTCTCTTTCTCATCCACCACTACCCTCTGCGAGTCTCGCTCTCGCTCCTTATCAGGGCCGGGGATGAATGGTGAAAGGTGAGCAGGCGAGGCCGGGACTCAAACCCGATGCCTCGTGTGTGGGAACCTCATTGTGGCCGGCGACTCAGACGGGGGAGAGCTAAGGTATCGCACTTCTCCCCCGTACGCTCGATAGAGCAGACCCTCTCATCTTTCCCCCGCCCTGAATGGCATCACTGTTACCCAGCGGCCCGGGGGGGGGGGGGGGGGGGAGGAGGACGACGACGAGTGGGAGAGTGATGCATGACCTGACAGAAACCAAGACGAGGGGGATATTTTCTTGTCTGGAGCATTTTCAGATTCACTTTTTGCTGTTCAAACGATCTGCTGAAACTTTTCTAACAGCGTTGGGTTTTAGCGGTCGTTCTGCTGTCAGTGATTCCTGGAACTTATTCAAGAACGATGCCGTGCACAATGTCTGTTAATTATCACATCTAAAGAGACTTAATCAGATGATCATTCTTGAGCTGAACTGAAAATTATCACTTGATTACAGCTTTAGGTTCCTGTTTCCAAAGACAGTACTGTTTCTTTCGAGTTGGCAAGAATAAAAAGTAACTAGTTACTCGGTAAAGTAACAGTTAAAGCAGTTATTTTCCAGGAAGATGCATGTGATGACAGTAAAGCTGGTATCTAGCAGCAACATTCAATTCCCGTGGCATTGATACTTCTCCGTCGCTCGCCTCCTTCAGATGACCTGGATATGCGTGTTCCCTCCAGGCCAGAGGGTGGCGCTGTGAGCACAGATGGCCGCGAGCAGCGGCCTGCTGGAAATCGACACGGGGCAGTCTCCGGTCAACAGACGCACAATGTACATTTGTTTTCAAGTCTTTCTGAACTGAAGGAGAAAATAAAAGGCTGCAGTGAATTTGCACATATTCATTAATACTGTGTCCACCCCCGACACACACACACACACTTGTTCTTTATTTGAAATAACACTTACCCTTCATCGTTGCACTGCTGACCTATTCCATTCTTGATCAATCAACCGTGAACTTACATGAAACGTATCTAAGATGTATGCAAATATACCTTGAACACAACAAAGCACAAGCAGCTGAAGAAACAACAACAGAGCTTGTTATTCACCTGCAAAGCAGTGAAGCTGAAGAGTAGCTGTCTGCGACACTCAGAGCAACCCTCCAAAATGACAATGCAGCATATTAGCTCCTTTTATCTCTGCACAAAGAGGTCGAGCAGTCAGAACAAGTGCTCGACACAAGCCCCGTGGAAAGCAATCAAGTGAGACTGTTTTTCCATCTTACAAACTTGGCACAGTCTAAGAAACATAAAGGAGCTTTAGGTCATTAGGCTACTAGCCCTGACAGATTTGCATAAAAGCTGAATCACACTGCTCCCAGCTCGTACAGTGCTCTTTGCAATTATTTGCTGGCACGACCAAATCAACTGAATAAACTAACAACAGAGAACGAAAGAGCTTAAGTCGGCCGCGGCAGCCAGTCTGAAGCAGACAGTTTGTCCTTTTAGATCATGGAGATTCTGACCTGTTTTATTGTGAGTGTAGACAGACGGGGCAGACGCTGAGCCACAGGGGGTCTCTTCCATCCACGCTCACCTGTCGGCTCACATTAAGTTCTGCACAACGCAAGTTTAGTTCTTTTGCATTGGTCAAGCTGAGAAAAATGGTTCCCACTCCTCCAGAACAAAAACTCTCCTCCCTCTTAGCATCAATTATTCAAAGAGGAGTCAATTAGGATTGAATAATTTATCTTCTGAGTGTCAATATTTGGTAAACAATCTCCTGCAGCTTTTTTACAATTCCCCGAAGTGTTTGACTGCGGCTGTGAACGGGGACAAAGTGTTGGCTTTATAATCAGCACAGCTCTGGTGTTAATTAATAATCATAAGAGTCATATTTACTTAACCTCATCTAACAAATTCACACTCACTTTGAGTCATCTAAAATTCTGGTGAGATAAATTTATTGTCCTCATTTGACTTTAGAAAATCCTGGTCTTGCTTTCTTTCATTTCTGGCCTTCCGCTTCTGTAGGAAACAGCTGTGCAACGCAACTCAACAGGAAAACACCAGAATGTGTAGATTCCCACATGATCCATATTTCAGCATTTATTCCCTGCAAGTTAATAATAATCCTAAACGCAAGCAGTAATGTGCACGAATGTTTGTTTTTGATGGAATAATGGGCATGACTGCTGTGTATTCAGTGGAGCAGTGGTTAGCTCTCCGGCCTCGTAGCGACAGTGGCTCCAGCTGAAGGCCAGAATGGGCTCTGGAGGGGTTTCTATGTGGAGTCCAAATGTTCTCCCTGTCTGCACATTTGAGGACAATTGCTGTTACAAAATTGCTGATAGATCTGTGCGTGTCTGTGTGTGTGCGTGTGTGTGTGTGTGTGTGTGTGTGTGTGCCTGTGACCTGTCGAAGGTGTACTCCACATTCACCAATTGTCAGCTGCGATTGGCTTTAATGATCCAACCCAGAGGAATTCCCCCAGAGGGGTTCTTTTAACAAACCCATTGCAAACTTGCGTACTCTCGGTAACAGACAGGTTTTCATCAACCTTCTTATCAAATGTAGTCAATAGAGGTCACAATGTGTGCTTCCATGTACAATATTAGATGGACACTTTATCCGGAGTTGGGTTTCATACGGCTGGAGTCGATCCCAGCAGACCTTGGAATATATTCAGAAATACATATCAGGAATGTTATTAAAGTTCTACAGTATATCATGAAAACAAGGTGCAAGCAGGTAGTTTACTACTGGAGGAGATCCTGAAGTGTCAAAGACATGTACAGTATTTCATATGCAGTGACATACATCCTTGAGGACTGTAAACTTGCTTGTTTTTGAGGCACAGCTACAGTGGAACACTCAGGAAAACCATTCCTTCTTCTGAATAAGTGCTTGTGCAGAATGATCATGCTCTTCCCCTTTGCTTTTCCTTTTGTGGAACTCAGTTACAGTAGAGCTAACATCTCAAGGCGAACAGCTCCTCTTAGCTGTGGCACTTCATGCTGATTGAAGGTTGCTTCTTTTGTCTCCAGGTGATTGGAAACTGCCATCAAGACCAATTCAACTTCTTACAGCTTGTCTTCCTGAAGCGCGACTGCTCAGTTCTAGTGAACGGAATTAAGCGAAATACAGTATTTATGAACCGCCTGCTCCGATCTGTGAGCCTCGCCTCGCTCATGAATATGAACAGAGACAACAGTGAAAACAGAGGATGCGGTCAACAACGTGGACAACGATAAAGCACCTCAAAACAAGCTTTGAGGGAGAAAACCAATCTTTCCAGTCAGCTTTTGGGTTGTTCTGTAGCTTCTCTGCTGAGTTGAAAAAGAAGTTTGGCCCCGATTGTAAAATCATGAGCTTGACATTTTAATTCACTGTCCTGTCATCAAACATTAAATGCATTGTGGAAGCTCAAGCAAGAGTAATATGGAGACAAACGGGGAGCTGAAAATAAGGTGACAGTCACCATGAATAACAATCCTGCACTTTATCCAGGAGCCAATGCCTTCAGCAGGGAAAGCAACAGTTGTTGTGGGATTTCCGTCCTGAAGAGTCATTGTAGAAGTAGACAGACTGATGTGGTCCAACACTTTAGCTGCTTTACAGTCTGAATAGCATTGCTTTTTAAACCCTGTTTCATCTTTTGGTCTGACAGAGGTCATCCAGGAGTCCCTCTCACCACCGACTCTCAGCTCTCACTCAATGAGCATCACACTCATGCATTCATATCCAAAGCTGACGTTTGCAAGAACAACCACCTTCATTAACGTTCTCAGGCAAATGTGCAGTTTTCACCGTCTTTCCATAAATCTTTTGATTTGAATATCCTGAAACAAAACAGTTAAAGCTTTAATAAGAGCAGGAACTGTGTATCTGTTGCCTACAACAGGACAAGGTTTACTTTTTTTCAATCCATCTGGAATCTGTGTGTGTGTTATATGTGTGTGTGTGACCATAAAAAGACAGGAATGACATGCTATCAGGAATAAAAGCTTGCTTAGTTTATTCAATTAAGAGATAAGGTGTGTGTGAAGTAAGTGTCTATAAAAATTTAAATCAAATGAAATCAGCTTGACCTTGCAGGGCTTCACCCCATCATCATGCTGGGTAAAACACTGGAGTTATCACGCTTATGATTTAATGTCCTGCACACATTTCATGACCAATCACCATCCCGCCCTTCACCGGATTTAAACTACAGACTCAAGTTCACACTCACTGCCCGGAGCACCGTCTCCAAATGCTGTTTGACCTCCTCAGCAGGGCTGCGTTTCTGTAATATTGATGAGCGTGTTCTACAGTTTAGGGATAGGCTGCAGCTGGAGTCCAGGCCTGTGAAAGTCAGCCGGCCGGTCTCTCTGCGGAGCCGAGCACGGATGACACCCTGCGGGTCAGCGGTATGGATTAACACACCGCGGGGAAACCGCGTTCCGGGCGTTTATGTGCCAGACTGGAATCGATAGTCGCAAATGACAAAAAAAAAAAGTAAACTTGCTGCTCTCTCTTAGCGAGAAACCAAAAGCAGTTTGGAGAACAATGTGCACATTATGTCAGCTGCTTCTCAGCACTAACTTTCGCATCAGCGCCCGCAGTGAAGTCTGGAGACGGTCGAGTTCAGCGCCGCTCCTGGGGAACCGAGCAGTTGTTTGGGCATTAGGGAAATTACACTGTGCAGTTACAGTGAGTCGGCGGCTGATAAGAGCCGCTATTACCGGGATAAATGGATTTATCCCTAGCTGTGTGGAGAAGGAACTTTCTTTGACATCTCCGCATGTGACGAGGAGATTACTGCTCCGTCAATGTCTTCCGTCCGCCTTTCTTTGGGTTTCTCGTATTTTTCACCAGTATCCAGAGCCGTTCTCCTCTGCTGGGTATTTCCTTGGTTGTGCGGAGGCAGTCGTTCTCCTCCTCTTCCTCCTCCTGCCCTGCCTCGCTCTCCTTTCTATTTATGTGTATAATGAAAGCCTATAATCATATTCCACACACCCACATACTGTATGAGGCTTTAAGATTATACGTCTGAGCCGCTAAGAACAACAGAATCATCATATTAATGGTAGTGGCGGAGGATCCTCATCATTGTTGCAGTAATGTTTATAATCTGCTCTGTCTATCAAGCTTGCCAATTATTTCCTGGATTGACTAATGTGGGAGGAGAAAAATAAGATGCAACAGCTGCCGAAGGCCGCCGAGGCACAGAATGAGCAGACGACGGAGGAAAATTCCAGAAACATGCAATGAAAGCTCCTCGTTTAGAGGAAATACCAGCAACCAGCAGGACGCTGCACGGGACCGTGGTCAGGGACTCACATTTAACTTTTAGTAATAACTTTCAAAGCTGCTTTTAACCTAACATATCCCACATCTGCTTGGAAAGTTATTTAACTGTCATTATTTTGTGAAAAATCAATGTTTGGGGGAATAAATACCAAGTTTTTCTCTATAAAATTGATATTGTTGTGAAATAGTTTGACAAACCCAATCAAATAACAAATATTAGAGGTAAGAGTGGGTGACAAAGAACAAAAGAAACTTTTTTTCCCCCCTCAATTGCAAGTTAAAACAGCATGTAAATAAAAAAGAATCAATTAAATGAAATCAAATCAAAGCAATACTATTAACAATTTGTCCAAACGCCAACATTAATTCCAACAATAACCTTGTTTTTGCCGTTACTTTGCAGCGTGTGATTACGGACATTACAGCCCGCTCTGTATTGTGTGGTTGTCACTCTCCTGTCATTTTCTCCTCTCAGGCTGCTTCCTTCTGGACTGAAATTGTCAAATAATTGCAAATAATATTCTCTCCTCCTCGGGATTTAATCCACAGCTGTGTTTATACTGGCGGTGCAGTTTGCCACTCCAAAGAAAAGAAAAACAAATGGGATATTGAACGCTTTATTGACATTTATACAACAATTAGTTTTGACAGTAGAATGTGATTATATGCGAGACACCGTAGGAGTGCTGATGTTCAGAGGAACACTGGGACTTTTCACAGCTGCATTTCTCCACCTCGCAGCTGTTTCACGTGTCATTAATATCACCGGGAACGAGTCAACTCGCCAGCCGAACAGCAACGGCTCAGGCAGCTTTTTAATTTGTTGCTCAGGCTGGACGTGAAAAGGAAACTAAACCGATTCAGAGAACAGGATCCTGAAGTGATGTGCACTTTTTATGTTAGCAGAACAGTTCAGGTGTTTCTGTTAGAGAACACAGCACGAGTAGAAAAAGAATATCACACATCAGCACATCTGAAGGTGTTTAATGGAACGAAATGACCAATGCCGATATTCATCACAGCCGCATGACCTTAAGAGTGATCATGAAGAAATGAAGGAAAAAAAAATATATGATGCTCATTAATCTGGAGAAACACTACTAACTGTTTAGAGTGTTAACAAGATGATCCATCTAACATCAGACTGCCTGAGGGTCGGCAGGAGAGCAGAGTGTAAAGAGAAACTGGTTCTGTTAGTTTTTTTGTCACTTCACTCTCGGACGACAGATCAAATCGCACAAGTTTGTTTTGATCCTCCAAGACATGAAACCCATGAAGACATATTCCATAAAAAAAAAAAAAAAGCCTTTAAAATGTTGCGAAACAGATGAAAGCTAACTGGAAAGTTGTTTACTGGGCTCGGCACCGGGGCTCTAACATCTTCTTTTAATGCTCGGTAATTTCCTGAAACATCTGCGCGCTCTTTCAAACTGTGCGAACTAAAGGATGATTCTCTTCTGCAGATTACCACATTCGATACTCGGCTGAGATTCGCTCTCTTTTTTTTATTTTGGCATTTGAATAGAGTTGTTGGCATTGAGTCGACAAATCCTGAGCACCCCAAGCAGAACAGTGCCGCTCACTGATGTGTTCTTAATAGTTTTTTTTTTTTTCTTTTTTTTTCTTTACACAACAATGGAGCTCAGCGGAAAAAAGATATAAAGCTTGAATGCAGAAGACCTGTCAGTGAGATTGAGTCATTGTTGGTTCGGACCTTTCATGATGTGATTTGTTTGGAGTTGTTTTCTCTCCCCGTTCCTCAAAGTGTCAGGTAGTGATGTGAAATGAGCGCTCCGCTCACGGCTGACCGACGTCGCCTCGGCATGCGCTGAATCCAAACGGGCGACGTCGTCGTCGGCGCCGCCGTGGCTGAGGATATGCGGCGAGGATATACGGCGTGTATATTTACCTACGTGCGCGTGTGGGATGCGTGTCGTTCCCCGGCCGCTGGAGGAGGCGTCCCCGCCCCGAAACCCAAATAAACAGGCCGACACTCGGCCGGGCCTCCCTGAACGGCTGAATGGCCGCTCTGTGGGGATTCTCACTGTGGGGTCCATCGTTTAATGAGAGTCAAGCTTTGAGGCTTCTGCACCACAGACGGATCAAAATACACTTCCTCTCTTTTTTTTTTAAACACCTCAGCTGTCTCCGAGTCACTGACTGACAGAAATCTCTCATTTATGCGGCTGACATAGTAAACGGAATAGTACCTGATCGAAATGTTTGACTCAAAAGTTATTCAAGAAAGTGTTTTGCACTATTCCTTCTTTGTCTTCTCTTTCCTGAAGACTCCTGCAGTGATCTGGTGTCCAGGGAGCTGCTGGGGGTCGGGGGTTCTGTCTCTAAACCAGTCTTTCAGCAGCGGGGCTGCAAACCTGTGAGCCGTCCATCACGAAGCCCGTTTCTGTAACCGCAAAGCCGACTCTGCTCCACTTCAGGGGGAAGCAGCAGTTTGTGAAGCTGGGGAATTGTTCCTCGTCATGTTTGGACATTTCAAAGCGAGCGTTGTCAATTTTGCTCAACATGAAAGACAGAGGAGTTGAAATTCCGTCTTGCTCGCCGTCCTACAGCGTCGACATACATAGACATATATATCACCCACAATAAAAAACAAAATAGAGAAAATATCTCATCCAAAATAGAGAATATCAAAATAGAATTGAAGTAAAAAATGAAATGTACAATACATAAAAATACAATCCTAATGGCAATATATAGATATACCTTGAACATGTGCAATATATAATCCAATGCACCCTGAGCTGCTACACAGAGGAAGTGAGTCCTGGTTTTATCAACTGGAGCCTCCATTTGGGTAAATCAGCTCATCCAACTCTTCCTCCTGCAGCATTATCTGATTTTTACTCACGCTGTCCCACAAAATCCTGAATAAACACGCTCCCTTTATTCTGCATGATGGAAAGTGATTCAGGCCCGGAGGCAGCTGAGCAGGACCGTGATGCTCGCTCCACTTCACTTTACCGAGGGCAGAATGTTGTCACGGTGTCCACTGACTTTTTATGTCTGCCATTTTTTAAGAGCAGATGATTCTCATAGAGAGTATCTCTCCAAGAGGGGTTTTTTTTTTTTTTTTTTTTTGAAGAAGCTGCAGTGGAATGACCCTTGACTCACATCTGGCTTTATTGATGTGACTTTTGGTTTAACTCTGCACTTTTTCTTGTATCTTTCTTAAGTCATAAGCTAACAATTGAGTTTTACACAGTGAAGGTTTAATGTTTTGTTTTTTCGTTATTTTTTTAAAACATGAAATCTGTTGTTTTTTTTCCCTCCCCGTTTGTTCTGGTGTTGTTTCTGAGACCTATTTTAATTAATTCATTTATATACTGTATTTAGATTTTTTTCCTTATGTGTATTTTCGGGTGTTCATACACTTTGCATTGCTTCGACAGCTGTTGTAGATGTTTTTGCCTTTAATTCAGGTTTTGGTCATTATTACAATTTCTGTTTCATTTTTTGACTTGAATTTTATTTTTGGATTATGCATAAACATTTTTGTGTGTGTCATGCTGAGAAGCACAACGAAAATAAATAAAAAGTTGATTTAAAAAAAAAAAACATAAAATCTGATTAAATGTGTGTGTGCTGCTGTATACTCCTGACAGCACGGACTCCACTGCACGTCTGAGGATGTGCTGTGATACAGTCAGTACATGGCATCTCAGACCACATTTACCATCAAATTATGCAGAAAACTTCAACATTTCCAAGGTGTTATACACCACTCCAAACCACATATTCCCTATTTTCTTTCCTCATTTATTAACAGTAATATAACAAGTCAGTAAAAGCGAATGTGTTTCTATAAATTAATGTGAACTAAGATGTTTAGACTCCATAAAATGTCTTGTACAAGTATTGTTTCATGCAGGGATTTTACTCAATTACATATTTAAGTCCTAAAAAAAAATTATTACTCCATCAAATAGACAAAGACTGTCTTACTTTACAACCTCTATACTTTAAGTTGCACTTGTTTGATCCAATGATGATGTAGAAAAACCTATATTTGAAGCACCTTACCTCAATAAACAATCTTAATCTTACAACAGAGCAGATCAATGTATTGGCAGCACAATGTGCATCAAAACATGAGACGTTAATAGGAAATGTGGTTTAAGTACCTAATAATGATCTTTAATCACAGCAACGTGAATATTATTAATTTGTTTCTTCCACTTGATATATTTATTTGACAAACAGATATAAGCAGTAATGTACAAACTGCAGTTACTGTAAGAAAGCTCCACATTCCACAGTACAACAGAAAGATACTAGTCTTATAATTTCTTCCATATCTTCAGGGCTTCAGTGATTAATTGCAGCACTGAATGACCATCAAGGTTACCCCAGCTTTCTCAATGCGTTAGCCGTACTTCGACAAACGTCTCCATTATCGATTGTGATCTGTTAATAGGTTTTTAACAGAGCTTATTACGAGTCTGGACTATTGGGGGCACAGCCTCGTTTTGACATGGAAATTGAAATTGTGTCAAGTGAAAATCGCACTTGACACACTCGGCGAAGAAGCTTGAACAGAGTCGAATAAAGCATATTAAGATCTTGTTTGCTGGTTCTTGCGTTCTGAGTGAACACAGGTTTGAATATGATTGCAAAAGGTGTCCTGTTATTTTTCCAGTGTTTGCTATCACACATTACAGTTAGATTAGGATCACTGTGTCCTGATGTTTGACTGTCTAAAGTGATTAAAGCACATAGCATGAATTAGAAACTGATCTTAAGATGGAATCATGTGGCCGCCTCCAGCTTTGAAACACAAACAGGAGATTCTGTGATGGAGTAACCGAGATGAGAGACTCACCATCAGAGATCAGACGGTTCAGAATCCAAACAGTTCAAACGTATTTATTAGAATCAGGGGACATCGAAAAGCCTGAAGAACAAAAACAAAATCCACATTCAAACAACCAGGAGTCCAGGGGCCTCATTTAAGATCCATGTGAAGAGACGGTTCTGAATTTTGTCTTATAAATGAAATGTAGAACATGTGTAAGTGCAAAATAATATGTATTTATCAAACGTGCGTATGTGGGTCATAGGTACATCAGTTGGTCATCAGGGTTGATGAATCTCACTTGCTCTTAAACATCGGGCTCATGCATTTTCAGGATCATTTGATTCAGAAACGCCTCTAATTAACCCTACAAGACAACGCACCATAGTATTTGGGTTTTTTTTCCTCGCTTTTCAATCATCATGTCGAAGAGACGAAAAAGAGAAACTTTTCTGAAATTAAAATCCAGGCACTTATCGGTGACGTTGAAGACAACGAGAAAATATCGTTTGGTTCATTGAATGTTGGGAAACCAACAAAAGCACAAGCGCTGCCTGGGATAATGTTACCCCTTGCAGTTAATTCTGTTGGGTCGGAGCAGAGATTGGAAGCAGAAATTTAACAAAAATTGGTTTAATGTTAAAATCGGTGCCAAAAATCCCAGAGTGGACAGGAGCTGGATGTGCTGGATGGCTTCACTGCTGCTTGTCTCTCGCTCCAGTGCTGAGTGTAAATCACAGCATAAATCCAATTTGTTTTGGGAAGCGGTACCTACTAACATAGGTCCCGATCCTCTGGGTGCTCTGGTGTGCCCGTGCACACACACTCACACTCTAACGAAAAAAGCAGCTCTACGTGCTCGGCAAACAGATCAGCCACACTTTGAAAACTCGTCCCCTGCAGAGAGCATGGTTCACCAAATCTTCCAACAGAGCAAGATGAGCCGTGGCACTTATGTACATTTCAAACAGCTGTCACAGCTGTTTTCAGAGCCTTTCACATCACAAACAAAACATCTGTTTAACAAGATGAAATAACCAATTGAGCAATTTTAATTAAAGCAAACAGAGAGCATATGTGTCCTTTGAGATTGTTGAGCACCTGCTGTGACACTCCTAATGGTTTTCTGTTTCACTATTCTACAGCTAGGTTGTGTGTAAAAGCACTGTCAGAGTTGTGCGTATATTTCCGTACATTCCTAAGTATAAGTTGATAAATTCCAGACTTTGCGTGGGAATGTGCGTACACACTCACTAAACACACATCTGTGCACACACACACTGATAGATCAGTTCCCAGGAGAGAAGGGGGCAGGAAGACTTCAAACAAATGAAGAGACAATCTGGGAAACAACAGGTGAGTGAATGTGAAGACGCAGATCAGCGATAAGGTGCAGGTGAGAAAACAGGAAGTCAAGCAAAAGACCATGTAATTAGGCTTTGCTCCAACATAAAAACAGGAAGTGAGACCAAAGCACACCTGTCAGATTCTCTGGGTTGTGTCTTCTACAATGTATTCTAGAAAGTCCAACGCTAATGGACCCAAACCTTGGAAATCAAGGAAACTGTCAGTTTTCCAGATTTTCACGAGCTCCTAGAAAGCGTAGTATAATGGATCCCTTTTATTTTGGCCAACCTAAAGAGGATTCACAGCATCACATCAAGAAAAAGAGGGTATAGATTTAAAACCACAACTCAGAGTTGGAAGAAGACTACTGAATGTTGTAAGCGATGCTACACAAAGAAAACTGAACTCTATTCTCAGCTGTGTGTTGTTTGGGCTAAAAGTGCCCACTGAATCAAAGTGTCGACCTGTAGAAGGCCACTGCTTTTAATATTGATGTAAGACCCACTCAAATTAAAGCTGACACTCAACACTTTAATGGCGTATCGATTATTTTTGAGAACAGTAAATGTCAGTCTCTAAATATTTGCAGGCTGCCTGTATTTTTGGCAGACGGCAGTGTCGCTGTGTGTATTTGAAGAGGTGTGTTCTCACACTTGGAGGTGATTTTAAACTGTTTATATTGTATCAAAATAGACGGAAGGCCCGTCATAACTGAGTCAAACAGGCATCACGTTAATTGAGTCAGAACTGACTTGAGTAAAGAAGAATAAATCAGGGGTTTATGTTATTTATGGGACTTCTACACTTCGCCCAAGTTAGGGTCAGATTGTTGAGAGCTGACTGACGGAAAAGGCCCACAAGGGACCAGCCACAAGTCTGCCACAACACTAAAGACAAAGCACTGTGTGATTTTGGTCTTTCTCGGGCAAACAGAGCAGTGTCTGGATTTCTCTTGTTCTGTCCAAAACTGTAACCTTTAGCTGACATGTATGACTCTTTTTTACAGCTGTTTGTCCGGTCATGCTACTTACATCAAGACAGGACTCATATTGAAATATAAATGAATATATCCAAATGTGACCACTACGCATCACTGTAGGGGAACCGACTGCTGCTACAGTACCACAGAAAAACCTCTGGTACTCTGATATCTGACAGCTCGAGCTAAATCCCACCAAAAAGAGACAGCTGAATTTGAATCGGTGCATCAGAAACAGAGTTCAAAGTGTCTAGTGATGAACTGGACTCAAACAGAGAAACAGCAGCTGCTGGCAGAGAATTAATGAAAAAAAAAAAAATGCTACACCAACGCAACTTATGCTTTTTCTTCATCACACATGTTTTGACAGAACCCCTGGAGGCACTGGTTGGTATGTAGATGACAAACTCGTTACACTAGTACGGATGGCGGACAGAAGTTGATTCAACGGGAGGATCACTGTGTGTAGTTCTGTAGTTTGTTGCACTATGGAGCTTGCAGGCCTGCTAAAACCACACAGTTTGCAGGATAAGACAGACGATCACATTAATGCCTAGGAAAAAGTTAGTCACCAACTATGCAAAAAAGCCAGTCTTCACATATAAAGACCCGAGAGCTGCCCATGTCGTTGAGCACCTGCTGATTCTGCCAACTCCTGCTAAAAAGCAACAAGAGAATGTCTTTAACTCTCTATTAAGGGTCAGTGTTTGGCTGACGGAAGAATGTTTTTAATCTTTTGATTGAGACCACCAGTCCTGAATGAAAGTCCTCTGAGCACACAGTTAATCAGGGTTAATCCCACTCATTACATTTGAATCAATCTAACAATTTAAAAAAAGAAGGAAAAAAAAAAAACCCTTTTTCTTTCTTGGAGCCATTCTTCTTCTTCTTCCTGTTCTTCGCACACTCATGAAGACACAAACATCCGTTCACTCCTGGGGCCAATTAGTCAACTTGAAACGTCTTCATTTTTCATTTGAGTGTTCAATGATCAGTGTAATTGGAATTAATAAGCCAATTTGGTTTGGCAGAGACGGGGGTTTTGGGCTCTTGTTTGGAGCACCCTCACGGTCGGTGACGGGGGGAGGAGACCACAAAACAAGGGTCTCATTAACTGGGTGCATTACAGTCAAAACACATCACCTTATTAATCTTCCACTGTCTGTTATGAGGAAGATGCATTGGGCTCGTGTTCATGGTCTGCGGCGCTCGCCAGTGCATCCCAACGCACACACTCTCCATACGTCTTCCGAACGAGATCAAGCATCTGTAGCTTTGGAACGAATTCTTCAGTTCTTTGAGGGTCTCTTAAACAAAGATGTCAGACGGCACTAATTACAGCATTTCTGATTTAATGACTGCAGCTAAAAGACTCCCAGAATGAGATGAAGGATAAAACACAATGATCATTAACTGTGCTCCTCCCTTTTCCTTGATAAATGTATTTTTACTGCAGAGAGAAATCTTAATCAGAAGTGGTTTGTGTAATTTGATTGTATTTTTATGTGACTTCCTCACAGAAAATCGCTGGAAATTACAGAAATATCCTCTTTGCCTCCTATACACGAGTGAAGCAATCACTTGTCTTGCTGAAAATCATCTGGCGCGCGTCAGAAATAGATGCGTTTCCTTCTCGTCTTGATGTTGTCAGCTTCAAAAACATGAACCCCGACAACGTTTCTGCAGAGTTTTCAAACCAGACAACATGCGTGCACAACAACATGGGAGCTCCAGCTTGTGTGAAACACAACACGACACAGTTTAGAGCTGCTTCTGTTTCTGTCCACGCTGAAACAATGAGAGCAGCTCTGTTGCTTCTGGTGGAAAAGTGTCTTCCAGAAACAGGCCATGTGTTCCAAACGTTTGCGAACAGCATTGATTGTGTTGCTGGCAGATTTTCTGCACGCTGTGATACGATGAAGTGTGACGAAGGGTCAAATAACTTTGACACGCCGCATGATCAATTCAAGCAACTTCAGCAAGATTACAATGAAAAACACATCAGCATTGATTAAACTCTGATCTATACTGTGCAACAGCATGTGCGCCTGTTGTGACATCTTGATTGTGCCGTTAGTGGTACGAACGACAGTGCCTGTAAGATTTTACAGGCAGTATCACCTGAAGGTCTTCTGAAACTCTGCTTTACAAAAGGAACATCAATATGTCTCTTTTTCAATGAAAATATAAAATGTGTATTGATCACTGCTGAGAATTTGGTGTATTCAAGCAGCAACTTGTTAACCTCGAAGTGTAACGTTATCTAAAACATTTTCGATCTTTTTTTTTTAAAATATGCTTTAAAAAATAAACTTCCATATATCAGAGATTACAGACATGAACAGGATACAAGACAGAACTCTGCTGACTGAAATATAATGCAGAAGTCAACAAGCTGCTTCAACTATTTATACGAACATGAAGTACACTAACACAGATTTATTGTTTTATCGTTATTTCTGATGGCGCACTGGCAGTACTGTTTGAGTACTCTAGTAAGTGATTCAGCCATCACAGAATAAATGAGGGATGTACAGAGGATGCAGGCACTCTGATGTGGACACTAGCATGACGTGGCCTTAGACTTGTTTCCATTGCACCACACTGAAAAGTCTAATTTGTTCAGATCAGGCTGAAGCATGGCTAATTCTCTTATTCTCTCTTTACAAAGACTGTGTCAGATCTGTTCATATTGTGGCCCTGCAGTCTCTCTGTGCGCTCATTCAGTAACCTGAAAAAGGAGTCAATACGGGGACAGACCGAGTTACCATCCAGGTTAAAACTCAGGAGGTGAACTTCAGACGTGTCGCCGTGCGCCACAGAGTCACTTCGTGTCATTTCCAGCTCATCAATGATGCACTCCACAGCCTCAAGGACACCTTTTGCTTTGTCGCCTCAGAGAAAGGGAAATATAGACCGTGAGCTGGTTGGATGATCATATGAAGTGTTGTCGAGTTACCAGTTATGTCTTTAAATGTGAGGGGAATGTTTCACTAGCTACTGAAAAAAAAGGCAACTAGCTTCGTGGAAAAGCAAGTTGTGGATTACATTCAGCACAGTTTAACTATAAATTTTGTGTCAATCTGATGACTGATTAATCCTATAATCTGAATGTTCGTTGAAGTTGCCTCAGAACATAAATCTTGATATTCCGATTTGTTCACGAGATTCATTTTTCCCACGATTAGGACTATGTAATTCCGACACAATGTCTCATCTGGGAACGTCTAACACAATCAAGTTTCTGTTTGAAGTTTTCTGCACATCACTACTTTGTGTTGTGTCTTAATGAAAGACGATGCAAGTTGTTGTAGAAACGATGAGACTACCTCTGTTTTTCATTAGTGGAGGTATCGCTTCACAAGACAGGGTTTGAAGGGACGTTTCACTAGAAAGCTTGCACTCATTCTCACTATGGGAGGTGGCTTCCTCCTTTTATCTTTAACCTTAGTATACTCCTGTTGACAAAGAATGTATGCTCTCTCTCTCACACACACACACACACACACACACGGTCCCTGGCTCAGAGTAATCTGAATGGACACGTTCACACTGCTTCTCATTGGGATGCCTCTGCACTGCCCGGCCTCGTTCTCTATATTAAAAACTCCATTCCTATCATTGTCAAAGCTACAAACAGATGGCTGCGAATCTGCTCGGCTCTCGCTGAGGTCATGTGAAAGCTGCTTTTTTTTTTTCCCCCCCTTTTCAGTTTATTTTGGAGACGATAACTTCATCTTCCTTTCTGCGCAGAGAGGATGTCTCTCATCTACAGTGTGACACATCTTTGTGAGGGTGCAAGATTTTTTTTTTTTTTTTTTTTGCTGCTTCACACCATCGTTCTTCGCACTCTTTCTCGAAGGGGTGGTGTTGTTCTGTGAATTTGCGCTCTCAAAAGCATTATAAATAACCCTGTTCGTGGCGAGTGGATGACTTTCCCATCTGTTGCAGTGCTCTGACCGAAGCCTCCGTCGCTCCCAAATGTTGCAGCTCCGGAAAACTCATGAAAATGTAAAGACGACGGGTATAGCGCGGGGCTCGCACCATATGCTGGAGCAGGGGGAGTCATTTTTGATTTAAGGAGCTCCGGATAGAGAGCATTTCCTTATGCTCAACTATAATAACCCTCATAGCATCACAGTTGCATTATAATGAATGAAAATTGCAATTAATACAGTTAAACTGTGTTGCCATTCCCTTAATATCTGCACAGTGTAACCTTATCAACCGACATTCCTACATTCAGTGATTATTTATGAGTTTAAGTTCTGGTTTGAGCACAATATTAAGACAATTACAAAAAAATTAAGTGAAAGCAAAATAATTTTGAACATTTAAGAAAATGTTAACTTTCTAAGCAACAGCAAAGAGAATAACTTGAAATAAATTGCTCTCTGTGGAATTCACTACTAAATGAAAAATGTTGAGCATGTTTCTGCTCATATTTATAGGCCAGGATCTGCTTATTAGCCTTACTTACTGCATGTTCTTTTCACAATATCTGGCTCTGAAACCGTATAAAACCTCTGAATGGCTCACCTTGTATGAGCAGTTACAGAAACAGATACAAGTTGGTATTTACTTATTCAAAAAGTAGAAGTAATGTTAACAGCGGCTGCCAGTGAGCAATTATAAATGCTCAGGGAGTTCAGATGAGATTACATCAATCAGTAGGAGGAAGATGCTCTATGATCTGGATGTTACCTCTTCTTCAAATAATCACTTTCACAAAGTAATGACGATGAGAAAAGGCTGCAAAGGCAAACTAGCATATATCCAGACCTGCTGATGCTAACCACACTTCCAAGTTAGGATCTTCTCCAGTGAACAGGAGTTAAGTAAAATAGTAACAGAGCTGACAGACGAAGAGGTCAATGATTACAGAGCATGGCAGGAGATGTTTCTTCAGGGACTTTCGATTATTGTTCAGAATGTACCGAGATCTTTTATAATACGTCTGTAAATCGCTAAAATGATTAAGTGAAGGAGTACCAGAGTGATTCTGATGGAAATAGCAGTTATGAAGGCAGTTTTAGAGGATTCCAATCAATTATCCACGTAAGTCATCGAACCTCCAAGCCACTTCTGAAATGCTATACATGAATCTTGTTATATTTAAGTACATTATGTTATTCTGAAACTGACAGTGGATGTACTTCTGCTCAGTGTTCCATCACCTGGCCTCCACTCTGACTTGGTGTTGAAGCAACTGCAGGCCGCTGCAGACAGAAGCTCATGTATGTGTTATAGGATGAGACAGGGCTGCAGCCCTTCCAGACTCTGAGGAATCAGAGAGGGACGGACTGGTGCGGAGGGCGAGAATAAGTTGGGCTGAGACAATGGGCTCCAAGCTCCCTCTGGCTCTTCCTGTGCTTGTGTGAATCAGCCCTCCGTGTCCTCGCCGCTCCTCCCAGCCCGTCCTCGTCGCTGCGATTGGACACGGACCGAGTCATTTCTCCTTTCTTGGATGTTCCCTCCTGCACAGGTGACGCAGGGTCAGTTCAGCAGGAGCCAGTGGCTCCAGCCGCTGGTAATGAGCCCTTTCTTCTTGTCAGCAAGTCACGCAGACAGATGGCAGCAACATAATGACAATGAAGCGCTTCCGCATTAAAAAATACACTTTTTTTTCTTTGCAGGAGAGAAGATTGCAGAGCAGTGAAGCACTTAGCAAGTGAAGCACTTACTGTGTGATAAGTCAGAAAAAAGGCTTTAAATAGACGCCACAGAGATCCAGCTCACGTTGGAAAATGAACACTTTTGAAGCTATCCACATATTAAGGTATACGTCTCTGAGGAATGACCGAGCTTCCCTTACCGTCTGGATTTGATTCCAGATTCTTTCTTGAGAATCGTGATCCCACAGAGTGATATGAGCAAATAAGAGGGCTAAAAAGAATTCATCCACAACTCGAGCGTTTCAGACTTCGTAAATCAAACAGATTCAGATTCCACGGGTGCAAAATCAAGTTTATACATGAAAATATTCAATGGATCAGACCGAAGTGCTTTAGATGTAAAACTCTTCAATTTATCCTTAAAACTTACAGGTGATTGTTTTTCCCCTCTTTCCAATTTTTACTACCCCTGGGGCTACGACAAGACTCCTCCACTTCAGCCTTGGTTTGGGAACTGAACGCTATCTCCGCCTGAGACATTTGATGAAAATAAGACAATAAAACTGGCCTGGTCTGGAATCCAGCGACAGCCGACGCGATCTGGCTTCATGCATCTTTTTCCATTTGAACGAGACTTTATTGCTCTCCGTGTTCCTTCATCAGAGACAGATCATGACGAATAAACCAACCTTCACTCGGTGCGTTATCTCCTGCTCGCCGCGTTCCTGTCGTTTCCAGACTCCTTCTGGGTGTCTGGAGTTTCAGCTCAGCTTTTTGTTGTTGTTCTGATGAATGGAGGAGGACAGAGCATGACAGAAATACAGTCAAAGCAGATGGCTCTCTGTCTCAATTCTTCGCCCGATATTTCATCCACCAGTAAAATTCCTCAGGCGTTGAGAACACTGAGGAGACGGGACGTCATTATTTCCAACTATTCCTGTGCTTCATGTCTTCATTATCTGACTAGACAGTGCCAAACATTTATTACCAGTGTTCAGTCCATAATTTATACAGCTCTGGCAATATAACTAGATCACTCGACTAAATCTGTGATGATAGTCAATCAACTTTTAGTATTTAGCTCCGTTTCATTCCCGTAAAATTACAAACACTTGGTCTTGATGCCTGTTGCACCACGACTGGTTATCAAAAAGCCTCCAGTTGGATTCAAACCGGGGAGTTCGCCCGTTGTTCACCGTTGTTTAGTGATGTTGCCGTTTGCTGCGAGCTTGTATTTGTAAAACTTGAACTCTCAACTGAAGTCCTGAGTCAACCTGAGCTCCCTGACAGCGACTGCCGAAGCACACTGGTCATAAATATAAATGACAGCATTAATAAATGATAGCCTCCTATTCAAATCCCTCATTATGCATGCAAATAGGTTTAAAGGGGGAACACGTGCGGAGATCGCTCTAATGTGCAAAGTGTAATTGTTACAATGGTGCTGACCTGAGATCATTAATATTAATTATCTACATTGTCTCAGTCGGCTCCTCCACGACGCCGATGACCTCCGATATGAATGGGTTTGATTTGAGTTTTCATTCATGTGCAAAGTCTTCGGAGCTGATGATTATGTGCTGCTGAAAGGAGACACTATTCTTGGCTATTAGGCTGACACTCACCGAATCCCATTACGGCTTCCTAATATCCATCTAAATTCATTTAATCATTGAGATATTAAGGTTCAAAATGGCAAAACTCTTTCTGGCTCCTTCTGACATTTGGAGAAGTGAAGGAGTAGACCCTGAAGAAGTTGAAGCAGCTCATCTGACTGTAGAGACAGAATGATTCAGACAAAACCAAATACATATATTAACACAAAATACAAGACATTGGCATCACTCTGACTCTAAAAGTAACATTTTAAATGTGTAAAATAATTTGTGACAGGCCATACTGCTTGAAAATGCATAGAAAATCCAAAAAATTATAAATGTATTTATTAAAGACGTATTCCTATCACACATAAAACACATTTTGGAATAACATACATTTGATAGCACCTGGTTTTGATTCTGACTCACTTTACTCCAGTCACGGTTTACAGTTTTACCATTTATAGCGGTCAGTTTTAAACCGATTAGAATATATCACTGTTCTCCATATGCCTTTAAAATATGGCTTACTCGTTTGCTTCACACGGGAACTATAACGCTGATGTTTTGATTGTTAGTCCCAGTGTTGATTGATACAGTTGAAGAACATCTTTGCCATTGTTTGCAATTCGAATTGGAATCTGGGACTGTGACGTGAGCTGCAGACGACTTTTACTCAGAGAAACAATGAGGTGAACTCACTGAAAAGCCACCAGAAGATCCAAGAAAACATATTTGAAAGAGCATATGCTGTCTTCTGGCATGGAGGCGAAGCGTGACGGGATGTCGCAGTCTGGAAACATTCACTGAATGTGATGGTTTTCGAGAGACGAAGCCGTCCTATCAGAGTGACTGTGAGACTCCCACCGCAGCTCGGCGCAGGCTCTGCCTCTCATCGGCAGCGTTAGGATGTGATAATGAGCAAACACTGTAATCCCACCAATTAACTGACAGACGCACCGTCCCCCACATTTCCTTGGCTTGTCTGTGTGAGTTTGATAATTGGGAGTTTGATGGCTTCTAACACCAAATTTTCAGCATGCTTGAGATAAGTGTTGGGAAATGTCAGAGAACTGCTTCGATGCTGCGTCTGGATTATTTCACTTCTTAAAGGGAGACTCAAAGGTGGCTGGCAGTGCTGACAACGCTCGCAGAGCGTTCTCACATCTAAACAGCACCCAGGTTGTGATTTTTTTTTTTGTCTGAGTCTTTCACATTAAGTTAAACTCTAAAATAGCTGTATGGAAATCTTCTCCAACAGCGTCACTGCTCAGGAATTCTCAGACCGCATTCAGTTCAACTTTTCATAATGTATGTGCACCGAAACACTTTGTTATGGTGCTACTGATCAGTTCACTGATCCAGGCGTCTCAGTGGAAACACTGGTTTTATGAGGAACCGAGCCCAACATCCCATGATGTGTTTCTTTCATCAGGTTTCACCAAAATTGGCTTTAAGTTGAGATTTTAGTCGTTTTGTGTAGTAATTAGTTGGTTTTGTGAAAATATAGACACTTTAATCGCATCTACGCCACCACAAAGGTTAAATTTAAAGGTTATGTTTCTGTTTTACTTCTCGTACAACTCAGGATTCGGCAATATGTGGCCCCTGGACTGAAATATGTTTGAACCCTAAAACAAAGATAGAAAATGACATTTAAGTGATTAATTTAAAATGTCACCAAAAACATTACAGCTGTGCCACTTGCTTTTATTTTCGAGGTAAAATTCAGCGACAAACACCTGTCAGTGCTGAAGTGTTCCAAAAAGAAAATGTGAGGTAGCTTTATTGACATTTGAGGGGAATATACACCTCATCCTTTCACTGATAAAACAAAGTGTGAGGATGAGAGGAGTGGAGTCAGAGTACAGGACAACACTTTTATATATTTCAGACTTTTTTTTTTTTTTTTTTTACACATTTTCAACCAGATCAGGCCAATTTGATGTGATCATTGTGTGAACTGGCAGTTTGTGAGTGGATGGGTGTGTGATAAAGATATAAATAGAAAAAAAAAACTCACTTTATTTTCTGTAAAATATATTGTACAGATTGTCATGTGGGTATTTTACCTCCATATGCATTACATAATAGTACAATAACCATTAAATCCCCCACAAACAGCCTGGACACAGGCTCTTCAGAGCAGGGGTGTCAATCATAGAGACCGTGGGCCAAAACCGGCCCCCCCAGGAGGGTCCGATCTGGCCCGCAGGATCAGTGTGAACAGGACAAAGACAATGACTGAATGCTTCCACTAGACACAGTTCTGATTCAGTCTTATTTACTGGATGTTACAACCTGTCATTAAAAGTAGACACATGTAAGCAGCGTTGCAATCAAAGCTGCACAAGGCCAGTACGACGGAGGCTGCAAAACCCTGGAAACAGACAACGGTATTTTCTAACAAAACGTTCTTGAAGATGGCATCAGGCTGGGATTCCACTTATATACACAATATGTATTAGACTGTAGATACAAAAGCCACAAATCTTAAAACTCGCTCACCAGTTTGTCATCTGCATGTGTTCAGACTGTGGGAGAAAAGCCATGAATAGAGAGAACAAGCAAACTCCACATAGTCAATAAGAGCACCTCCAGTCATATGTAAAGGGTGCATATGTTCACCATTCTATTTATCTACGTAAGAATGAAAGCAAATAAAGTTCAGCATGTTTTCCAAAGTCACAGTCCAGGAGTGACAGGAGTCCCTGAGGTCCCCTCCAGACCGGTCGTCCTCCATTGCTTCTCCTGCCAGTTTATAAAGCTGAGCATCACAGCACTTCCACCGCTCCCCAGTATAACTGATCGGGCCTGTTTAACGTGGGTTTGGGGACGGCACTCTGTATTGTGCTTTACAGGAAGAGGAGCGGCTTCATTTCAACCCTGTTCATTTGGAAGTTAGGTGCTTCCCCACTTGACGGCGGCGACAGAATATTCTGCCCTCTCATTATCGATTCAGTTTCTTTGTTCATTTGTCCTCTTCTGGGCCATTATTACTTTTATAGCCGTTTTTACGAGCCTCTCGTGGCTGCCTACCAATTAAGCTTTGTACCCCATTAAAAGTACTCACAAGCTGACATAAGTGCTGCGCTGCGCAGGATTCCACACCGCGGCCGTCTATTGTGTCCCCCGCACCGCCTGCCTGCCGCCCGCCTATAAAATATTAACACCTGCGACACTCCAACTCCTCCGAGATCCACTTAGAAATCCATACTGCCACAAACACACCCGGCCGACGCACCCAGCAGCCCGGCCTGCAACGCCGTCTGCAGCTCCGTCACTGCTGCCCGGCTGAATTATTCATGAGCCGGAGAGGGCGCGCATCCCACTTTAAATGGGCTCAGGAAACGCCTTTGATTAAGCTTTTAGTTCTGGTTTATGACTCATAAAGCAACCACAGCGACACAACTGTAGGTTTGTCACCAACCTTTACAATAAATATTTACAAAGGTCAAAGGTCAGTAAATGCATGATACGCTGTTCTGAAGCTGGAATCAATAAAGACACCAGGGGGTTATTGGACTTTTTCATTCTTCCCGAATGGTCAGTTTTGGAATCATTTAAAGGTTGAAAAACATATTGATAGAAATGATGCCTTTGTAATGATACCAGTTGGTTTAATCTGTGAAACTCAAAACAATAGAGAGCAAAAACATTACATTTGTCTGAATATTAAACATTTAACAAGCATCATAGCATGGATTCTGATTGGCCAGCATGGCTTTATGCTTCACGTTACACTGCCCCTATAGGTTTGGGATGCTCACAGCAGCTCTTCACCCGGTTTTTATTTCAATTTGTGTAAATGAAGATTGTGTTTAGCAAATGGAGAAATGTCAGTTTTTGTAAATACTGGTTATGTGTAAATGTGGCCACAGAGTGGCGGATAGCACTGATTGATGATGAATCATGACAAGGTGTAATTGATAAGTCTATAAATAGTGCAACAAATACTGTGCAATGGATGCACTGGAACTGCTTGAAGATTACAACAATAGCACATTCAGGATGAAGAGAGATTTTAAGGACAATAAAGATTTCCTACTCCATGATAGAATATATAATGTTCTGCCTAAAGCTTCTTTGGGTTATGAGAAAATGCAATGAAACTGTTTTTTTTGGTCTGGGATGTTGCAGCCATCCCTAAACACATTGATGTCGGCCATTTTGGATGGCGATGGACACTGTGGGTGAAGAGGCCAGAATTGAAAGGTACTTTTCAGTAATCTCCACTTTTCTAAACATATTTGGCGGAATTGACTGCACTCACATTGCGATAAGGGTGCCGAGTAAAAATTTATTTTTCTATATGGACCATAAAAATGTCGACACAATAAATGTACAAATTCCTGAAATTCCTTTTGTCTTTTTTGCCATGATTGAGGGTAAAATGCCATTTATCACAAGGCTTAATTACATGCCAAAACACTCCTGAGGTACTTTGCATTGACCAGTCATGGTAGAAAGGTGTGTGTCGAGGGCGAAATATGAGCTGAATTCACCTGAGCAACCTTCAGTGTACAGTTTGGTTTATAAAAGGAAGAAAGTGCATGCAAGTATGCATGCACAAGCTTTCATAAATCAGATTTTAGGTGCATTTTTAGCTTGGATCCTACACAATGTTTTATAAATGAGGCTCCTGGACACCTAACCTGGAATGACTATTGTATGTTTAAAAGTTAATGTCGGTTTGTCTCTTTCTTTTGCCGTATAAAGCTGACGTTCAAGCACAGTTGTTCACAAGCTCACATTTCTGCGTCGATCGGGAAAACATACGCTTTGTTAGAGTGAAGAATTCATAGACACTTCACAGAAAATACCACGGACTCTTTCCATCAAGCTGTTACCACGTCTGGTCGCTGGTGTTAGAAAGGGTTAAAGTCTTTCAGGCTGCAGCAGCATTTCAACATTTTTTTTTTTTCGAAACTTGTACAGTATGCCATGCCACGAATCAGTTTAATAAGGAAGTCTGTCTGAAGGAGCGCTAACAAATGCCTCCTGCTGGGAGGCGGCGCTGGGAAAAGGCCCATCCATCAAGGCCTGCGAGGACAGCCTCACAAATGTCTTCACAGCACGCTCTCTGTCTGCCAGCTCCGAGCCCGCTAACTGAGTGATCACATCCCCACTTTGGGAGTGAGTGCTCCTCTTATTTGATGGATATAATTAAAGAGAGATATGTAAATGTTCCAGACCACCAACCTGGTCTTGATCTGGAATCAAACAACACAACAGCAGAAAGAAGCAGCGAGAGCTGTTGTTGTTTATGTTGTCGTCCAAGATGTTGCTGCAGTAACTCCCTTTCTCCCGCCTGACAAAATGTCTGTGCTGTTGTGCCAGAGCTGTGCCTTGCCTTAATTCACTTAATCAAGACTCTCCTTCAGCTTTCTGCCGATTGTTGGAAGAACGGGGATTAGAAAGTTGCATCCGGGCTTTGTGGCTGCATAAATTTCCAATTTCCGATAAAGGGAATTACTGTCACATTTACTTTTTTTCCCCCGTTCCCAGTACCTTTGTTTTCAAGACAATGGAAAGTAATATTCTACAAATAATGTCCCATGCCAAAATCATTACAGACAATGGTGTAATCCGCCTCATACCTTTGCAAAAGAAAAAAAAAAAAAAGAAGAAGCAGTGGAAATATTAACCATTATGTTTCCATGGCAGACACTGGCTGTGCTAATCCTCTCTGTTATACAGTCTGTGTACATCAGAGTTGAATGGTTTCGTCCTGGCCCGGAGCCCAGGAAGTCAGTGGCTCATCTCCATCCTCCTTAGAGAGACCCCCAACACACACACACACACACACACACACACACACACACACACACACACACACACACACACACACACACACACACACACACACACACACACACACACACACACACACACACACACACACACACACTGCTCTCTGCACTCTCTTTCTTCCCAATTCTCCGCATCAGTCAATCACTTACATCCAGCAACCGGAATATACTCACAAAATCAAATCTTTTTTCCCCTCTGACACACACACACACACACACACACACACAGACCCACACACACACACACACACACACACACACACACCCTTGAATAGACCTGGCTTTATTGTCAGTCAGTTCCTGGCACCTCTTCTGTCCCTGCTGTCACCGAGGCTGAAGATCTGGGTCGCTGCCACCTCGAACCCAGCCCCTGCCTCTCCTCCCCCCCGCCATCCTCCCTTTTCTTTACCCGTCTCCTCGTCTGTTTTGCACGGGGGGCGTGAGAGGAGCCCGTCCGAAGGATCTGGCTTCCGTGTGGCTCCTTCATGACGAACGGCTATGTGCGTGCATGATTGTGTGTGTGCATGTGTGTCGGGGTGGAGGGAGGAGTCCGTGTGAACAGGTTCTGTCAGCAGCACAGGCGTGAGACGGGCCGAGAGAGAGCAGGGACGGCACAGAAGGGGATGACAGAGACGGGGCCCGAGGAAGGGAGATCCAGGCCGACCGCACGACTCTGATTCAGTCCGACTCCGACAGTATCTTGTTGTCATGGGAACGTAGCTAGCTGGTAATTCCACCTAATGCTCCAATCTTCTCAAATCCAACGAAACTGTCAGACAGATGAGGCGGGGGCGGAGGCGGGGGGCAGGAGTTGGGAGAGCGGCGTCAGAGCGCGGCTCCGTGCAGCCCGGCACAGCAGGGCAGCGCACACTTCACTGCACTGCGCTGCTCCGCAGGACGGAGCGGTGCCAAGCAAGACGGCACAGCACACGACGGGGAGCTGCGAGGCACAGCACTCTACCCCAACCCACCCACAACTTCACTGAAGACTTAATGAGAAAAATACTTTTGTTTTGATAGATCAGGACTAGGAATGACCTTCTAATGACCTTTTATTTATGAATGCTTCCACATGTTTATGTAGGACTGAGTCTGCAGTCAGTTGCTTGGCAGCTGTTTTTATGGGAAGACTCCTGATGGAAGGATGAAGCAGCTGATAACTGTGTCCCCTCATGGTTAGAAGATTTTGGAGTGTGTGAGTGAATGTGATATGCGATATTGTCCCTGTGTGTGTGTGTGGTTGTTTGTTAGGCCTGTGGAGGAGATTCGGTCTGTACAACCTGTAAAACATGAAATGGTTATTATGATAGACTGAAAATGACCGAATGTGTCCAGTTTCACTCACCCAGCATCCAACTGGAGGTCATCAGGCTGGCAGTGACCCAGACCCGCTTCAACTTCTACGACTTCTCATGTTTTATCATCAAGAGGTCCTGTCGAGGACTGTGTCTTGTTGGCAGAACTTCTCTTCATGAAGTTTGCGTCGTCTTACTGGACAGTTTTCTCTCGCTACTCCGCCACTTTAAAAGCATCCGTGTTGGCCGCATGTGTTGGGGAGAAAACTGGCAATGAAGAGGTCCATATAAGAATGTCTCCAGCTCTAATGGTTCTCTACAGAGCAATAACTCAGCATATAAAAGAAACAGCAGCAGGAAAAAATGTTTCAATACAGGAACAGATACATTGCCAAATCAAATTTAATTGCAAGTATCAAACACATAAAATTCAGGACAGTATTGGAATATTTCAGTCTCATATATATATGTAGATTCCTAAAACCTTGTCAGCCTGAGAATGCCTATAGAATGGATCACATTCATCCATTTTTGAGGTAATGAAGAGGTCTAGGTCAAGTGGTAAAAACAATCTTTCACAACGGCAGAACGTGTGCAGCTGGATTTAGCCAGTAAGCCTGAAGACAGGAAATGTGTGCATTGTGCAACATGGAAACATCATTGGCAGAAATCTGATAGTAATAGATGTTTATACGTGAGTTTATATATGAATGTCTGGAGGACACAGCCATCATGGACTTAATCGCATTTTGAAGCGCAGCATGAAGTAGTCCCATGAATAATGACTCAGTGGCCATGGCATGCAAGCGCTGGAAAAGAAAAGGGGGGAGAAGCAAAGAAATGAAGAGCAGGGATTGATCTCTTGGTAGATAACTCAGACTAAAACCCCCAGAATAAAGATGTGTTACATTAAGCATCGCTCTGCTATCATTTTGTACAGATGACATTTTGAAAAGGCCCAGTGTTATAAACACAGATAACTGACTGTAGTGCAGGCAGAGGGGAGGCTAGTGGATAATCCCTCCAAGTTATGTACTTCAGGTCTGAGTTTGTTTCTTTTTTTCCCACTGCCATTCAGTCATACAACTAGCCAGTTGGCCAACCAGCCAGTCAGTCGGCCAGCCAATCGGCCCAGAGTGCCACTGGTGCCACTTAAGAATCATGGGAAAAGAATGTTCTCAGCTCTTTTCTGCTCTGATTATATCAGATGTGGAGGAAATGGAGGGACTCTGGGTGGATGCCAGCCGTGCAGTGCCCTGGGGAGAGGAGGGGGAGGAGGGGGGCAGACGGGGAGAAAAGGGGGTATATGAGAGTGAGAGGAGAAGTAGGAGATGGGGACAGTACGCTTTCAGAAAGGAGGGAGGGAAGGAGGCATGGGAACGAGACAACTGGGGAGCCGAGGACCTCCAGGGACCAGAAGGTTGGAAGAGGGAACAGCGTGATTCATCGGAGTGATCTCTGGGCCAAGGACCAGCAGAGGGTGGATGCAGAGGGGGTCGTTGGTTGTAGCTCAGATCGGGACAGATGGTAAATGACATGACAAGACTTTTTTTTTTTTTTTTTTTTTTTTCCCTCCTTCTCTCAGGCTCGGGGACATGTCGCCCTTATCAAGTCAGCCTTGCCCATAACATCCTGCCCCGAAAGAAAAAAGAGCTCAGACGGAAGAGAGGGTTGGTGCAGAAAGCTAATGGAAGACGTGACTAATCATAAGATCTATGATAAGAGTACAGTCAGCAGTAACCATGCCAACAACCTTGAGTGTATGTGTGTCTGTTTTTTTTTTTCATTTTTAATAATGATAGCGAGTCTGCAGCAAAAAGACGCTGAGCCAAAAAAATTGGTTTAAAGCACGCAGTGGTACAGCTCGGGTAATTAGCCACCAGTAATGTGATACATCACAGTCCTGCTGAGAAGATGTGGTATTAGACATGGGGCATTGAGTTGGGTTGAGTGATATCAATGCAGTAAATGGATGTTGCAACAATACATTAGCCTTCACTCTTATTTAAGAGCTGAGTGGTTTCTTGATTTAATTGCTCGATTCGGCTTTTTGTAAAATGATATTTGCATCCTGGCAAGGTCACGGCGTATCACAGGCCAAACCTGCCGTTAGTAAAGAGGAGAAAGTGCATATACAAGTGTAAAGCGACACTCTGGCGTTGTGGATTCCTTCACAAGCTGCATTTGAAGATTGGGTACAGAGGGGTATTGGGTACAACCGCAGCTTTGCCAATAAGCACCATTAACTTCTACATAAATTATGTAGACATCAAAAGCAATGAGGATTACACAACATAAGCTCAAAAACTGAAAAATGCACATCTCTTCACAGCTTGGTTAGTTAAAACTATAGAACTCTGATCTAGAACATCGGGTCGAACATCCCATTGGCTGTGTCATCTGGCTCCCGTTTTAGCGTGTTTGCAGGGTCAGCTGGTCAGGTTGTTCAGTCAACTGGCATGTAAATGTCTCAGTCTGCTGCCTCTGCACACAGCAGTGGCCACAAAAGACTCATAAAACATTCTCAGTATAGTCCGACATGTCACAGAACTGGGGCGTCTTCATAAAACAGGTCAACTATGACCTTTCTTGTCGAGGACGTCAACGCTTTTGGTCGAGTCCAGTTTGTTGCCAGTGAACTTCCTTGGACATGAGCCGGGGTCACTTCTGCCTTGGCTCTGTTCAGATCCACAAAAAAAAAGGTGAATGCAAAAGCAGAAAAAAAAATCTTTAATGCAACTTTGGGTGAGACCATGCTGCACATGTTGGAAGACAACCTTTTGTGCATCTCCAGATGCATTTTGCTACAAAAACCTTGGACTTTTAAGTGGGAAAAAAAAAAAATCCTTGAATGTTTTCGTTGGAAGCCTGAGCTTGTTTGTATGCATGAAGCTAAAGAAGTGAGCAGTGTGTGTGCGCTCAAACATGTGCTACTCAGTCAAGATAACTTTGAGAAGGATGGAAATAATGGAAAGTATGCATCTACCCTGTGTTGGACCAATGTGTTAATTTCTTCTGTCATTTTTGGTCATGTGTATGCTGTTTAACAAGCAATTGTATTATTAAATGCTACTTTACATGTCCCTTTAATCACACTGTGGGATGAAATTTTCAGATTTAAATGTCTGATACAAGATTCATCCGAACATGGAAAGTTTGAAGTGTACTCATATTTTTAGAGAGGAAAAAACTATTTAAATCGGTTAATTAGGTCATGATGTAAAGTAACAATCCCTCGGTTATTTTCTCACTGGTTCATCTCCGTATCATCCACCGTGCAGCATAATGTCGAAAACTGAAGAGTTTCTGCTTGGTGTTTGGAAAAGAAGTGCATGGGAAGTGAAAGTACTGTGGAGCAGAATGTTCTGCGGTCATGCGGCGTGGACGGAGTGGACGGAGTGGGCTGCTCAGAGAGATGCAGGCTGTGAGCGTGACTGCCTGTTGTTCCTGGAGCTGGCGCGTCGGCGCTCTGCGCCTCCAGTTCGTCTCCGTCCGGGCTGTCTGCTCACGCTTCGTACGGGCGCCGTAACGCCGTGAATCACAGTCAGCGCGGCAGATGAAACTTCCATTCCAGGGAAGCAAAGGCACAAATGGAATGTTAGTGAAGAGCAATAGCACAAACAGCGGAGTGCAACGGTCATGCCAGAGCGTGGGTGGCTGTGTTGTTTGAAGAACACAATCATGAGAAGTTTTATACACTCCAATAGACTGTCGGGGCAGATTTCACAGGCATTCATTGTCCTCTGTGGACCATCCATCCACTCCGAGTCCAAAACCGCTTTCTCTGCTTTGGGCCGTTGACTGGATTTCATCCCGGCGAACCCTGGAGAGTTGTTTCAATGCTATGGCCCAAAATCCAGCAACAGCAGATATGGAAAGAGGCACTGTCCAGCTGAATAATGTGGCACAGAAGTGCTGCTTCGACTCATAACTTGGACAGACGGAGGCAGTAAATGCAGCCCATACCAGACAGCACTGCATGCCGATCAGGTTTCCTGATATGCATCAGTCTGCATTGGGAGAAACTAATCCTCTATCTGATACGCTGTGCAGTAATGGCCTGTACCCATAGGTTATTCACTTCGATAAAAGCCATTATGAGAGCCACTTAACCTCTCGGTCAATGCTGTCTGTGTATATGTTAGAGAAAATGGGATGAAAACAAGACAATAAGTAAATAACATTATAGAGACAAATGTAACTCTGATCCACCTCTGAACAGCGATGAAACTAGAACACCAGTGCCAGGTATGAACACGGTGGATGAAAAACCACCAACATTTTTAACCTTTGCAAGCTGAGCAAGGTGAATGTAAAATGCATTTCCTTTCTTTGAAATTCCCCTTTATCAAACATTTTGAAAGTTTCCTGGAACAAATGAGAGCTTGAAGTGACGGGAAACAGTGAGCCAACCTCCATGATAGAGGGAAGAATGTTCCTCTCCACAATCCCCTCAGGTGGGGATTAATGTGGTGGAGGACCGTGGTGCTAGCCGGACCGTGGCAGTTCAAGCTGGAGGCTCCAGGATGTGAATGGCTCCGGCTCGTGCAGCTGAAGCAATGGGAATGCAGTCGTGGGAGTAAATGTGAAGAGGTAATATTAAAACTCACAAGAAAACCATTACTGCAGCAGAATAAGTGAATGCATGCTGTACAGACACAATGAAGGCTTACAAACAAAACATCCCATAGTTAAAAATACAATTTTGTTCTCTGGAATCTGAGAACATCAAATCAAATCAAATTTTATTTCATATACCACTTTTCATATTTATAAAAATAACGCAAAGTGCTGAACATTAAAAGCAGACATGAAAACCAGAAGAATTTAAAAAAAGAACACGCCAACAAACATTATGCACGCACACATGCACACACGTACACACACACACACACACACACACACTCTCCCATTATGTTGCACAGAGCACAGGAGACATGGCATGGCACTGAGCATCTTGGGAAAACACTACCAGTGGGGCCATCCACACCAGGGGAAAGCGAGGGTCATTAATACTGGGGCTCCAGCGCTTGACCCCTGAACCCGCCAGACCAAGGAAACCTGCACACCGAAGTGTGGAGACCCCCAGGCCCCCCAGGACCAGAGGACCCAGGCACAGTAACCCCAACACCCGGTGTGAAGGACCCCCCTGAGGAAACACTGAAATTAAACAGCTAAAACGTGATAAAATATGATACGAAATTAAAATAAAGCATTAAGATAAGATTACAAAGTGAAAAAGTAAAACAAGTTGAAAGTGCATAATAAAATAGAATAAAGTTACATAAATAAGAATGGAATAAGAGGACTATAAAAGGTCAGTTAAAAGCCTGATTAAAAAGGTGTGTTTTCCACCTCCCTTTAAAAATATCAACAGTCTCTGCGGTCCTGAGGTTCTCTGACAGGCTGTTCCACAGGT
Source organism: Salarias fasciatus (assembly GCF_902148845.1). Lineage (NCBI taxonomy): Eukaryota > Metazoa > Chordata > Actinopteri > Blenniiformes > Blenniidae > Salarias > Salarias fasciatus. The sequence continues at coordinate 7,798,053 of NC_043760.1, read as the reverse complement.
GGGGGCCGTAGTGGCTAAAAGCCGCCTCGCCATGAGTCTTGGTTCTACCTTTAGGAACACACAATAAGGCACTGCCAGAGGACCTCAGGGCCCGCGAGGGTCGATAGGGTAAAAACAGATCAGCTAAATAAGAAGGCGCAAGGCCGTTAAGACATTTAAAAACTAATAAGAGAACTTTAAAATCGGTCCTGAAGCAGACAGGGAGCCAATGCAGCGACTGTAAAACTGGTGTAATGTAAAACCGGTGTAATGTGGGCCCGCCCCCTGGTCCCCGTCAGTCCGCCTGCGGCTGAATTTTGTAATAGTTGTAGGTTAAAAATGTTGTTTTTGGGAAGACCAGAGAGCAAGGCATTACAGTAATCTAATCTACAGGAGATAAAAGTTGCATTAGCACCTCTGTACTGGCCTGAGAGAGAAACAGACTGACTACATTCTTAAGATGATAAAATCCAATCTTAGTTATGTTTTTAATGTGTGGAATAAAATTTAGCTCAGAGTCAAAAATCACGGCCAGGTTCTTAACCGATTGAGCTGGTTTAAAATCCCGTAATTTAGGTAAAATTTTCTCTCTCTGACCTTCGGGACCGATAACTAAAACCTCGGTCTTGTCCTGGTTGAGCTGCAGGAAATTCACTGCATCCATGACTTGATGTCTGAAACACAGTTAAAAAGGGTTTCTATTGGCCCTGAGTCATCAGGAGACACGGCGATGAACAGCTGAGTATCGTCAGCCTAACTATGGAAACTGATGCCGTGTCTCCTGATGACGTCTCCAAGTGGAAGCATATAGAGATTAAAAAGTATAGGACCTAAAATTGAACCTTGGGGAACCCCACACCTAATTTCATGGGTTCCTGAGGAACAAGTATCCATACTTTCATAAAAACATCGATGAGATAAGAACTGAACCAGTCAAGAACAGTACAAGAGAGGCCCACCAGGTGACTCTATTTATTAAAATGTGGTGGTCTACTGTGTCGACGGCGGCACTCAGATCCAGCAGAACCAACACTGTGAGTTTTTTATTATCTAAGTTCCACCTGATATCATTTAAAATCTTAAAAGGGCCGTCTCAGTACTGTGGTTCACTCTAAAGCCAGACTGATGTCTTTCTAAAATGTTATTTATCATTAAAAAGTCATTGACTTGGTTAAAAACCAGTCTTTCTAAAACTTTACTTAAAAATGTTAAGTTGGATACTGGTCTGTAGTTATTAAGAACATTGGGGTCTAAATTGCTCTTCTTCAGAAGGGGCTTCACCACCGCCGTTTTAAAGGCAGTGGGGAAGACGCCCGTCTGAAGAGAGCTGTTCATGATATTTAAAATCTGTTCCTCCAGGAATCCATAAAACGACTTAAAAAGTGGTGTGGTGGTAGTGGTAGTGGTATATGAAAATTGTCTCCAATAATGTCTGCCAATGAAATGAAATAGTTTTCTTTTTTTTCTCTCTGGCGTGAGAGGGGTTGAAGAACTAGCAAGAAAACAGGAAAACTGCATGTGTTTCTAATGTGGGTGTGTTTTAGATGTAAAAGTACATGCTTTTAGTCCTTCTCCACTTCCTTGTATGTTGGCTGTAGCAAATGGAGAAAATAGATTCACTGCTTATCTTTAGCGGTGCGTTGTGGCTGCAGCTCAACCAAAACGTAGCCAAAAAGCATCCAGTGAAATAAACAGCCATCGACTAGACTGAGGGCTGTTTGTTGCCGCAACACTTTCAAGTGAAATCTGAGATTTTTGTCTGGTTTTTCGCCATCATAATTCATGAGTTGTTCTTCTCTGCTTCCTAACACGATGCAAACAGCGAGCGACGCTGCCCCCAGCACTTCCTGTAGTGTACTGCAGTGAGAGATGTTTGGTGTGTGTTTATTACACAGTAATTTAGAACAACGATACGTGCGTTGACGTAATTCATTCTGTTGTCTAATCGTTGCAGCCCCAGTTCTGTGTCACAAAACTCTTCAATATCTGTACCCCAACGGGATGAAACAGTTTATCTGGACAGCCTAAATGAGATGTTGCTGGACCGATTTAGAGTTTGAGCTTAGCTGTCAGCTGTGGGAACTGCTAGTAATACAATGCTTGTATGTTGTTCATTTTCTGTGCAGTGAAAACTTCAGAGTAATGAGTCTTCATTTCCAACAACACCAGAGTTGGTTGTTCTGTGAAACCGACTTTCAAAATGTTGCCTTTGAAGTCATCAGGTAAGCAGAAACATCAAAAACCGGTGTTTTCCTGGAGGTTACATTTTCAAATATTTTGTCCAGGAGCTTGACGGTTCCTCAGCACAATAACACTTCCCTGATGCCTTAGAGCCTCAACACAGAACCACACATGGACCAGGAAATCAATACATGGCATTTTTTATGGCTCACTAGCAGAGTCTGACTGGGTTTAATTATAAACTTTGACCTCTGGAGCTGCAGAAACAATTTGCCCGGCACTCTGGTAATTTCCACTTTCGCTCTTCTACATATTTATTTTTCTCATGGCATTGTGCTTTATTGATTTATACAAAAAGTGCTTCATGCACACAAAAAAAGGTCCGGAGAGAGTTTTCTTTTGCTCTGAGGAGTTTGATTTGAGTTGGTTGCTGCCAAATTATGAGCTTGACTGCTTTTCACCTCTCACAACAATCCATCAAGGTTTCCCAGTATTCCACACCTTACATATTGTATATGGATCGATCTGTTTGCGCCGAGTCAAGCCAAGTGTTTCTGGAGTCATGAATATGGCGCCGATTTAACGGCTGCTGGGAATGACGACTCAATGACAAATAATCAAATTACCTCTCCAAACAGGTTGTCGAGTGCGAGTCGCATGCTGGTGCTCCTCCAGACACACTGGTCTCCAGAACCACGCTCAAGACCGCAGGAAATACAGCGAGACTCTCCTGTGTGGATCTGCAGGTGTTAATATATAATTAAAATCTTGTTGTGAGTGAAATCTAATGGCGGATGTGTTGTGTATTTGGGAGGTCGGGAGTCGTTATCATTGTAATCTGGAGGCAACAGCTGTGCAAATTGCCCCCGACCTTCACATCAGGCCCTGGAGCAGGGCTTCTTGTTGCTGGGCTGTAACTTCAGTGTGTGTGCAGTAAAAGAGAAGTACAGTCGGCAGCAGGGAAACGAGAAATGAGAAGGTAAAGTAAGCGAAGAAAAAGTGCTGTCCTGCACAGTTTGGCTGATATGAAAAGTCTGCGAGTGAAATATCCAGCAAAGTGTGATCATGTTCTCCTCCAAATGAATCAGTCAGCTCTGAAAGGACGAGGGACTCCAAGTGGCTGAATGATTCACTGCCTTCACTGTTGTCGTCGCAGCAGTTTCTAAACTGACTGAAAACTTTCTTCTCCCAAGCTGTGACTGCTTGACACGCTGCTCCAGACGTGAGAGAGAGAGAGAACGTTATGAGTAATAACTGAATATCTGAAAACACGCACTGCACAAAACTGTAAATGGATAATTTCCCAAACCCTCAACTACTCATTTATTCATTAATTGTTTTAATATTTCAAATTGGCTGTCTTTTTTTTTTGTGCTTTTGGAAAGGCTCACAGCAGGGAGGATCCATAGGTATCAGCATGGGATGATTTTCAGAGACATCAGGGAATCAACCTGCGTGAATAACTTGATATCTAACATTTAAACATCTAAAGGCCAGATGAATTTCCATCAACTTGAAGGCAGATAAAAGAAACATCAATTTGGTTCCATTTTATATTCACCTGTTTAGTAACAAACCCAAAGAGAAAGGATTGAGTCTGATGGTGGTGGTGATGGAAAACATGAAACTTGCATCTGGACGACTTTCCCCAAACATGTCAAAAGCTGAATTTGTCGTCCAAGACGTGAAGGTGTGTTCAGCATAAGTTTTCAGCATCAGAGAACAAGTGAGAGGGTTCAACAAAGACAGACGCTTAATGAAGAGGACCCCTGAGAAAAAACTCAATTCAAGTCATTTCAATTTAATTTCTGTAGCATCAAATGTAACATATCAAGGCACTTTTATAGAGAAAAAACAAAAATTCCACATGAGTGAGTCGAGTAGACGTTGAAAGGAAGAACTCCTGTTTGATGAAGAGTTATTCTATTGAGCTGAGGAGGATTCAAACCTGGTATTGTTCAAAAATGCTTTAAAGGTGCATTAAGAAGTTTTACAACCTTAAAAATACTTATTTTCCACCATAAATATGTTCCACATTTTTAATTATGTGTACAATGTGCCCTGACATATTCATTACAAGTACCTCTAACAGCGCTAAATTTGTCACTTAAAAGTTGCAGTGCCGGTCCGGCACCAGCATTTTTTTGGGGAGAATTTGAAAGGAATGGCGTAATGCACGCTCCGGCTGGCTAGGTTTCGATTTGTCCGCCATTACTCCAACAGATGCTGAGTGAGCAACAACTGAGCAGGATCTTCCAGAAAGTAAGAAAAGACTGGCTTCTAGCACTGCCACAGCTCCACACAGACTCCACCAGGTAAAACAAACTTAAATCTTACTTGAGCGCTTCTAAACGAGCCGACGGAGTCCCCCTCTTCCGTGCACGCGAGCCACAGGGACGAGTTTTTTCACTAAGCTGCATTACACCCAAGGCCTGCAGGGGGCGCTGTTTCGCATAAAACGTGCAAACTCCTCAATGCACCTTTAACAACTATTTCAAGTGAATATTTAAAAGATGTAGTTAATATTAGCAGCAGCTGTAGTCTACTAGAACGAAGTGACAGCGTTTGCTGTGAAAAGACCGCCTGAGTCAGTGAGGCGGTCTCTCCTTCTGACCGACTCAACCCAGTCTCCAAGGCTGATTTCGGCCTCGTCGCACTCGCTGAACATTCTGGGCGAGGCCGTCCGTTTTAGCAGGTGCAACGTAAGTAGTAGGAAAGTGACGGAAATTTCAGTCACACCCACGTCGTCCAGAGAAGAGTGCTAATCACGGCGAGCAAAACCACCCGTGTGGGCGGCTTTTAAAGCCCGGGAAATATTTTCTCAAGTAGCACTTATGGTGAAACGTCTGGCCCGAAGGAACACAGAAACCTGTGCTAAAATCAGACCAGGAGACCAGGCCCACAGCTAAAGGCTTCTCACATCAATCGTGCAGACCACCTGATAATTTCATTCTGAAAAATAGAGTGAATTTCTGGAGCAGTAAGGAATTCAGTGGATGATTTATGACCGAGAAAGTTGGAATATATATTGTATCTGTATAACAGAGAGAACTCGCCACTCCAACTCAGAGTGGTTGACCTTTCAGGAATGCATTTATAAAGCGTGTTAAAAAAAAGATACATGTATAGACCATGTAAGGGTGCTCTTCATAGTGACGCCAGATATTCTGATAAAATGTCACGCCTGCTTTAACCATCAGAATATTCAAGAAGACATTTCGTATGACAGCAGCGGTGAATATATGCGCGTGTTATTCTTCACCGCTGATTAAAACCTCGTTAGTGAATCAGCTTCAACATGAGGGTGAAGTTTTTAAATGGAGATCACTCCCTCAATCAGCTTTGACTTTAAAGGCAACTCCAAATGTTTAGAATGAAAACAAGCATCACGTCTTCAAGTTTTACGGATTAAACAAGAACATGCAGGTGAAATTATGTAAACGAGTCACTAATGATGTGACCGTGGTTGCAGGTTTCTAAACATAAAATCCAACTAAAATCCAGTTGATGCAGCGCTCTCTTCCACAAGGCGGAGGTTAAAGTGCCTGGTTCGCATCGTCACACACTCCCAGGTTTAAGTCCAGATCTCATGCATCAGCAGTGTGTGTGTGTGTGTGTGTGTGTGTGTGTGTGTGTGTGTGTGTGTGTGTTTAATACATACACAGACCTCGAGCACCGGCAGCAGGAATGGAAGCCCCTTCACCCCACGAGGAAGCACAATCCATCTTTTCACAGCATTTCTATCAGTCTGGATCTTCCTCCTGATTTCATCATTTCATTCTAATCTCTTCACAGGAAACTTAATCTTACATTTTTCTTCCCTCTTTTCTAATCCTTCTCTTTCTCTCCCCTCTCCTCTGTTGTGTTCATCTTTGTCCGTGCTTATCTAACCCTCATCTTCTCACCCTCCCTCCCCTCTGTGTTACACTTTTCTTATCCTGATCCACTCATATCCTCGTTTTTTTTTTTTTTTTGTCTTTTTATGCGCAGTATCAGCGCCATCGCTCCCTCTCTTTACATCTAATGTCACATAGAGGGGAAGATAAGAGAGGCCAAGATGATTTATGTCCGATACTATCCCTCCATTGAGCTCCATTTAATTCCGGCTTAGTGAAATGTCATAGATGTGTGATAGTAATCAAATCATACATCACAGGGTGCTAAAATGTCACTTTGGGGGACATGACAGATCTACTCTGCCTCGCGCCACACTGCGTCTTTGCCTCGCAGACACATCCGAGTGGGAAATGTTTCACATTTGCAAAATAACCTTCCATTTTACATCCATCGTTCACAGCGAGGATGGAGTTTTCAGCACATATTCATTATGGATGAGTCCATATACCAGACGTAACTTTGTGCGTTACGAAAAAAAAGGAGCTGGGAGTTTTGTCGGGGCGGCCGTTGGAACGAATAATCCTGTTTGCAGCCGAGGCTTCGAGGGTCAGGTGGCGAGCGGCGACGGATGCCGACTGCTCTGCAATCAGTTGTGACAAACAAATTCAGGCACATGGGAGGAGCGCGGGGAGACAATCAGCACGCCGGAGTGATTTAATGAGGGATTTTTTTCCTGTCGGCTTCGCTCGCGCGCCAGTCCGCGTGGAGATGAGCTCAGCCTCACACCCTCATTTAGGAAGAGACAAGGTGATAATTAAAGTCACAGCCTTGGCGTGTGTGTGTGTGCACGTACGGTGTGTGTACGCTGTGTGTGATGCTTTGACCGTGACTGTGAGACAAGAGCGAGTTACATCTGCTGGTGTGTGTGTGTGTGTGTGTGTGCGTACTGCCTTAACACAAAGTTATTCCATCTGCAGGTGTGTTAGCGCTGCTTAATTCAATTTCTCCGACACTTTGATGATGCTTTCCGTCCCTGCACTGCGTCTGTGTGCTTTTTCTCAGTTCTGGAACTGGTGCGACCGCATGAAGCAATTTGTTGTCTATTTTCAGATCATCTGTGGATCCCTCCCGCATGCAGCACTTTGCTGCTGATTTCTGCGATGCCTCCTGACGGGCCCCGCCAGCCGCTCCGCCGACATCGCCTGTCATCTTCCGTCCTCCCGTCGCTTTGTGTGCAGGTTCAAACAAGTCAAGACTACAAGAAAAATAGTTACGGCTTCAGTCCAACTAGAGGATGGGAGAGTTTAGAGGTCGATCCACGGCGGGGTGACGCTGGACCGGTCGAAGCTGTCCAACACAGAGGGAAACATTCACACCTACAGGCATCTTTCATCAGGTGGGAACGTCTTTTCACCCCTCCAGGACAGAATAAGCATTAAAAAAAAACAAAAAAAACCGCTCCAGCTAGACAAAGTGTAGCAGCTTGGTTTCATCTGAAAAGAAAACCAGAATTAAGATGAGAGTGTAGAGATGTTATTATCTCTGTTGTACTTTTAGTTTCTACAGTCATATGCTTTCCCGTTCCAGGTCAGTTTTTAAATATAGCTCATTACATTTACAACAAGCAGGATTTTTCTGATGGCTATCAGAAGGTAATAGGTGTCGTCTGTTAAATATACTGTTTGAACATGTCCAGAATGTCATCTGGCATCATCTTTGTTTGATAAAGGAGAGTTTTCGCACGTCTTCCAGTGGGTTGAAGTGTTGGTCAAGAGGCTGAGCTCCGAGTTTCTCGCAGTGATGCGAGCAATTTAACGACTCAATCAGTAAAACTTAAAGAGTGACGCAATATTTCCAACTTAGCTCTTGAGAGCATCTTCAGTTTGACTTTTTTGGAATCGCACTGCCTTCATATTGTCAGGACATCTTGCTGTTGGGTTCCTGTCTTTAGTGGGTATATCTGCCTTCTTGTTCAGACTATTGATCCTGTGGTTTGAAACGTCTGCGTCCAACGATGAATCTGACTTCTCTGCAGTTAAGACTGCAGTTTTGACTGCAGATAAAGAGTGATGGAAAATATCATTTTGACTGATGTGTTTTTGGTGTCTTCAAACAGAGAAAAATTAGATGAATAGCGCAAATATTGGCAGAGTTATTAGCTGTGACATGTGTGGCAAGTATCTCAAGACACCCTGTCCTATATGGGAAGAGTTCAATGAATACTAACAAAACATCTGTGAGAAAAGAGGGATGCTCAAACATGGAAATAAATGGCATTATCTGAGCTTTGTCTCAGTTTGGATGACTTATAAATACAATAGATTTATTTTACTGTCATACAAATGAGCAAAATTAAACATCTCAATACTTGTCCTTTATAGCCTATTCCTCTACATTTTAAACATGTCCTGCTTATGGATTCCATTTGGAATTGGGAAATAAATGTAGGTTCAATGCTGATTGTTCAAAATGAAATCAATCTGAATTAAAAAAAAAAAATTCAAGTATGTAAGCGCAAGGTTTGAGACAAATCTCTCATGAATGTTTTCGAATTAGTTTGAAGCACGTTACATTTAAAGGAGATCCTTGAAAGAGCAGAATGTAGCGGGATTGTAGAGAAATCTTGGTAAGACCGTTGAAATCTGCTGTTGTGCTTGTAGGAAACGAGCCGGCCTGTGAGGTCTAATGAGCTCTCAGGGATCCACTCCATGCCAGCAGAGAACAGACTCAACAGAAGGAATATCTAAGTATTGTCTTCCACCCTTCCAAGTTCGCAATGTGTTCAAGATAATGACACTGTTAGTTAGAGGCTTTATCTCTGATATCTTTAATAAAGGCAGCAGATTTCAGACTCCTTGGATATGGAGCCAGAGATCTGAAATCCGTCGTCACGTCTCCTGCTGTTATATATTGTGTTTTTTTTTTTGTTTTTTTTTTTTTTTTTCCTTTTTTTGTCCTGGTGCATCATTCTTTTGTTCTGGTGGAGCAGGGAAGCCCTCCTTTGGTTTCTATGTGCGGTAGTTTAAGCCTGGCTCCCTCCTCTGGTGTCACAGCTGTGGATTAGCTGCTCCTGATCCGCGGACTGACGAACACAGACTCGTCTTTTTTCACCGTCTTGGTCAACCTCTCATAGAAACTTCCCTGTGATCCGTGCGTGACATGTCATCTTGTAACAGACATGGTTTCTGACCTACAATTGGACAGACTGAGTACCACAGGAAGTCAACGACTCTGGCAATCCTCAGAAACTGTGAAACAGTACATGAAGGATTTTGGTCTCTGCGATGCCTGGCGCTCTCACCACCCCACTGCAAGAGAATACACATTCTTCTCTTCAGTTCACCATTCCTACTCTAGATTAGATTATTTCTTAACTAGCAGCACACTGATGAATGACATCTCAGAAATCAAAATTCATCCCATCGTCATAAGTGATCATGCACCAGTTTCATTTACTCTCAGAAATAAGACGAATAAACCACCAACTAGAAACTGGAGATTTAATACATCATTACTTAAAGATCCAGAGTTTATTAGCTATCTAACGAGAGAATGGTCTATATATTTAGAAAATAATGACTTGCCAGATACTTCAGCATGTGTTCTTTGGGAGGCAGGGAAAGCAGTGATGAGGGGAAAAATAATTTCCTTCTCCTCACACAAGAAAAAGAAAGAAGCTTCAAGAACTTTAGAATTGGAATTAAGAATTAAATCGCTAGAGGAGGCTTATCATGTCTCCCCACAAGAGAACATACTGAAGGATATAAGGAAAGCTAAACTTGAACTGAATGAAATTCTAGATAAAAAAACTCAATTCCTGATCCAACGACTCCGTTTAGAGAACTTTGAGCATAGTAATAAATCTGGAAGATTCCTGGCGAATCAGTTAAAAACAAACAAGGAGAAAAACACGATTTCAGCTGTTAAAGATTCAGAAGGAAACATCAGCCATGACCCAGACAAGATCAATAATATCTTTAGAGATTTCTATCAAGGATTATACCAATCACAAATAGACACAACAGATGAGGAAATTAATACTTTTTTTAATGATATTAACCTTCCAAAATTGAAAGATGAAAATAGAAAAGTGTTGGATTCTCCTCTTTCACTGGATGAACTCCATAAATCTCTGCAGGATATGCCCAACAATAAAGCTCCAGGTCCAGATGGCTATCCAGCAGAATTCTATAAAGAATTCTGGACCATGTTGGCTCCCACTTTTCATAAAATGGTAATGGAAATAAAAAATAAACGAACAGTACCCTCAAATATGAACTTAGCCAAAATAACTTTAATACTTAAACCAGGGAAAGACCCCACACTTCCGTCTAGTTACCGTCCTATTTCATTAATAAATGTAGATCTCAAAATAATCAGCAAAGCCCTATCCAGAAGAATAGAAAAGGTAACCCCGCTCATAATACATCCTGACCAAACAGGGTTCATTAAAGGTAGACACTCATCCAATAACATGCGCAGATTAATTAATATAATAGATTACGCTACAATACACAATCTGGAATCCATAATTATCTCTTTAGATGCTGAAAAAGCTTTTGATCGAGTAAATTGGAAATTTCTATTTGGAATATTAACCAAATTTGGGTTTGGAACGTCTTTCATAGATTGGATTAAAATCTTATATAACAACCCAGCTGCATGTGTGAAGACTAACGAGCAGACTTCTTCAAGCTTCTGTCTGCAGCGAGGAACCAGACAGGGCTGTCCACTCTCTCCCTCACTGTTTGCCATCTTTATCGAACCTCTGGCAGCTGCTATAAGACAAAATAAAGACATCAGAGGGATCCTGGCTAACAATAAGATAGAACATAAAATAAGTCTTTATGCAGATGATGTATTGCTTTTCCTGCAGAACTCTCCATCTTCTATCTCCCAGACAATCACACTTATTGACAAATTTTCACTAATATCTGACTATTCTATCAACTGGTCTAAGACTACAGCCATGCCTATAAACTGTGATTTACAAAGTATACCCAATGCTACAATCCAGTCTGGAAACATTAGATATTTAGGCATAAACATTTCTCCAAGGATATCAGAACTTTTAAAACTAAATTACGTTCCGTTACTGAAATCAACAGAGGATGACCTCTTACGGTGGAGACGCTTACCTATATCTCTTATGGGGAGGGTTGCCACCATTAAAATGATGACTTTACCTAAGGTTAACTATTTATTTTCAATGATACCAACCAAACCATCGTCTGGCTGGTTCAAATCACTGGACTCATACATATCTAAATTTCTCTGGAAAAATAAACCATCACGTATCAGTTTAAAGACGCTACAACAGACTAAAGACAGAGGTGGACTAGACTTGCCTAACTTCAGTAATTACTTTATAGCCAGCAAGCTGCAATATATCTCCAAATGGCTTAAACCTAACAATTTAGATGAGCCATGGCTGGATGTAGAGCAAGCATTATGTGAGGATCTAGTTATCTCTGACCTGCCATTCATCAGTCCCACCATCAAATCCCATCGGTGTTTTAAAAGTGTCAACATCAGCTCCTCTTTAATGGCTTGGTGGGACTTTCTAAAGCTAACCAAATCTTCTCTGATCCCGTGTAAACTCACACCCATCTGGAACAACCCGGACATCGTGCAAAACAAAAAGATGATCAACTTCACTCAGTGGAGAAATAAAGGAATCAGCCAGCTTGAACATATCATTGAAAATGGCAACTTTCTATCATTCAATACTCTCATCTCACAATATGGAATCAGCAGCACAGCATTTTTAGAATATCATCAACTTAAATCTATCATAGGCAAAAAGTATACCTTTAATCAATTGCAGGGACAGCTACCTCTCGGGGTCGAAGAATTCTTAAACCTCAGTTCCCCAAAGTTGCTATCAAAGATATATAAAATATTATCAAAGGTAGAAGACGAAATCTTCCTTCCGACCTTAAAATGGGAGGCTGACTTATCTAACAACTTTGACCAAAATGCGTGGTCACAAATATGTTTAAATACTTTCAAAATGACAAAGAATTCAAATATACAACTAATACAATTCAAAATTCTGCATAGAATTCATTACACAGGACGAAGGATGTTCCAGATGGGTCTATCACAATCTGATATCTGTTCACATTGCAAGGATAACATGACTGACAACTACCTCCATGCCTTGTGGTCCTGCACACCAGTGCAGAGGTTCTGGCTTCAGGTGTGTGAGGACCTGTCAACATGGTTCACATGCAATATCCCTGCAACTCCCACACTGTGCCTTTTAGGTGATCTGGGTGAAATTAACATGTCGATAAACTCTGTCTACATGGTTCTCACCATCTTGTGCATCGCAAAGAAAACTATCCTTGTAAATTGGAAATCCAGAAATAATCTGAGTAACGGGCAGTTTAAGAATCTTCTATTAGATCATATCAGCTTGGAGACGATGTCTGTCTGTTCAGAGGATCAATCAGCTGAATCTGGTTCCCTCTGGTCCCCTGTGATCAGCTCCATCACTTAATGTAAGGGGAAGATGAGGGCCTCTCCACTTTGAGGGTCGGTTGTTGGTGGGGGGGCCTGATGGCTGCAGGTGGTTGGCACTGTCTTGGGGTCGGGATCTGGGCAGCTTCGCTGGGGGCTGTCTTCGTGTTTGGTTTGGATTGGGGGTGGGGGGGCTGCCGGTTGTTGGGGCTGTCTGGCGGCGGTGGGGCGGGGGCCCCGGGGGGCCGGGGTCGGCGGGTGCCGGTTCATGTCCGGGCGGCCAGGGTGTCCTGGGGCGGGTGTGGCTGGGGGCCCTGGGCCCTGGTGCCTGGGGGCTCTCTCCTTCCGTGAGGGTGAGGGGGTCGACCTGGCTGGGGGGGCCGGTCGGCTCGGGCGTGCTGCCGCGGCCTGGGTCGGTGCACGCCCTGGTGTCTGGTTGCTGCCCCGGAATCCAGGGCATCGGGGTGGGTGGTTGTGGTGGTGGGGGACAGGGGGGTGGGGTGGATGGGTGGGGGGTGGCGGGGGAGGTGGGTGGGTGGTGGGGGACGGGGCGGGGTGGATGTGGGGGTAGATAGGGGGGTGGTGGGCTGTGGGGGTTAGGGGGTTGGGGAAGGTGCGTGTACGTGTATGTGTATATGTGTGTGGGTGTGTATGTGTGAGTATGTATATATGTTTTTGTATGTGTGGGTATTTATGTAGGTGTATGTGAGTGTGTGGGTGTGTATCTGGATATGTTTGTGTATGACTATGTATGTATGTGTGTGTGGGTATGTATCTGTGAGCGGGGTATGTATGTGTGTGAGGGTGTGTATCTGTAAGTATGTATGTATGTCTGTACGTGTGTGTATATGTGTGGGCGACTGGAGCTATGTATGAGAGAGTGCGGTGTCCTGTGGGGGGTGGCCCCGGTGGGCCTGGGGTCGGTGGGCCCTGGGTCTGGGTCCTTCTGCTGCCCCCTGTCTGTCCTCACCTTCACTCCTCCTGATGCATGATGGGTGTGTGCTTCTTGGGTCGGTGGTTCTCTGGCCATGGTCGCTGTCCGCCCTGGTCCTGGGGGGGGGGGGGGGGGGGGGGGGGGGGGGGGGGTGGCGCTCCTGGCCCTGTCCTTCATCGGGGGGCTCCTGGGTGACGGGGGTGCTGCGGCATCCCCGGACCCCCCTCTCCCCCCGCTCTCATGCACACACACGTAGGGCTTTGGGAGGCGGGCTTATCAAGTTGGGTGTGGTGGAGGGGGCCATCTAAGTGGCCCCAATCACTGCACCCTTCAGTGGCTCGCCTCTCAGTCTTAATTGCACTTAGTCATCTAACACGACCAAATACATACAAACACACACATCGGGGGGTCTTGGCGCGCTGTGTCGGGGGTGGGGCTGTTCAGGTGGATGAGACTGCTCGTTTGGCCTCACTCGCGGCACGGTGTGGTTACTGACCCTCAAATTTTAATCGCAAACAACATATACTCCCATCAACACTCAAGAGACGGAGGGGGGGGAGGGAGGGCAATGGGGTCTTCTGCGCCCCCGTTTCCGGATTCCTTCTGGTGGGGGGTGGGGCGGGGGGGGCTGTTGTTTTCCCCACAGGCCGGGGGTTTGGAGCGGCTGTGGTTTGGGGGGCTGCTGGCTCAGGGGGGTGCATACCTGTCTGCGGCGGGGGGGTGGGGGGGTGGGGGCGGCAGTTGTGGGTGGCGGGGGGTTCTGGATGTGGGGTTCGGTGTTCCCTTGCCTTCCGGGGGTGTCTCCCACAGGATGTGACAGTTGGATGACGCGGGAATGTGAGTGTGTTTGGGGTAGGATGGACTGTGTGTGTGTGTGTGTGTGTGTGTGTGTGTGTGTGTGTGTGTGTGTGTGTGTGTGTGTGCGTGTGTGTGTGTGTGTGTGTGTGTCTGTGTGTCTGTGTGTCTGTGTGTGTGTGTCTGTGTGTATGTGCGTGTGCGTGCGCGTGCTTGTTAGCGTGTGCGTGAGAGGGTGTGAGTGTGTTGGAATGTGAGTGTGTGTGTGTGCGTTTGGTTTAGGGATGAGTGGTTGTGTGTGTGCGTGTGTGCATGTGTGTGTGTCAGTATGAGTGAGTGGGTATGAGTGTTGGGTTGGGGCGGGGGGGAGTGAGGCGGGAGAGGACAGGGGGTGGGAGGGGTGGGCCGGGCGGGGGACGGGCGGGGGGGTGGGTTCCGGGTGGGGGTCGTGGGGTGGGGGGTGGGGTGGGGTGGGTTGGGGGGTGGGGGGGGGGGGGTGGTGTGGGGTGGGGGGGGTGGGGTGGGGGGGGGGGGTGATGCCCTGGATCTCGGGGTGCGTGGCCGGAGCGCTGGGGGGTGTACTGGCCCGGGGTGGGTAGCCGCCCATGTGGGCTGGTTCTCCCGGGTGGGTCATAGCCCTTCGCCTGGGTGGGGGGTTGGCTCCTGGGCTCTTGGGCCTTGGGCTCTCGGCCCTGCCCGCCCCGGGCGTCCGGCGCCCGGGGTGGACCGGCTCCTGCCGGTCATGGCTCCGCGGGGCCCGGGCCCCGGGACTGCCGGGGTCCCCGGCCGGGGCTTTCCTCTGCCCCGTTTCTGGACTGGTGCGTGGGCGTCTGCCTGGGGGGGCGGCTTGGATCCGGGCTCTGTGATGTCCGCCGGCTGTCTGGGCTCTGAGGGCCTCTCTGGCCTGCTTCTGGCCTTCTCAGAGGTCAGAGGTCATATATGCATGATCACTATCACCATCACTGTCACCATCATATTCACATGATCACGTTGATCTTTAATCACTCTTTACATACTGGGTTACCTTGTCTTCTTGTGGTGGTTAGACTAATGGTGATCTGTAGCAGACCTCTCTTGATGCACGCCCCTAGTTTACTACTAGTTACGACTAGCTATATTCAAAAAAAAAAAAAAAAAAAAAAAAAAATACGGTTTGTGGTGTCCTTGCATTTCCCTCCTCCCCTACACCTCCTTTTATTTTTGTGGCCTGGTCTGTTCACTAATATGGTTTGGAAAAAAAGGGGGGGGGAAAAAAAAAAAAAAAAAAAAAAAATGTATGTATGGTTCTGTAATTTTCTGTGTTGGTTGTCGGCTCTGTTTTGGTGTTGTCTAGATTGGGGGTTTGGGATTGTTCTAGGTTGCGTGTGGTGCGTCGACAACACTGTTTTGTATTGTGACTTTGTACATAGGTTGTGTGCCCCCCCCCCCCCCCCTTCCGTTCTCCCTCTCTTTATCTTTCTCTCTTTCTGTCCCTGCTCTCTGAGCGTTTCCGTCCCGGTCCTGTCCGGTAGCCATGCCGGATGCCAGCTTTAAATAAAGGCAGCAGCAGGAGGAGACTCAGTCTCATCCTGCTGCTAATATTAAAATCTGTTCGGATAGTAAAAGGCTACAATCATACAATATTGCACGCCCCAGCTACCGAACAGGACAAGGGATAAAAAAAAAAAAAAAAAAAAAAAAAAAAAAAATCTTGTAACAGATGATTGAACTTCTGGAAACCTTCGACACTATACATGCACAAATAAAGACGAGAAAATATCTGCACTTTTCTATGTCAAGAGTTTCCGGCTTGTAGGAAATACTTTACGTCATCTGGACTTGAACTCAATCTGGAATCATTTCACAGCTCCATGTTTTTCTGAAACAATCAGCTCATGAGACAAAGGTGAGATCTAAGGAAGTTTTCATTGATTTAGAAACAAGTCGCACATCAGACAATTGTTTCAAGCTTCCAGTGTTTTTCTCATCTGTCCTCACCTGTAAGATCTTTACTCTTTAGGTGAGCCGACTTGAATCAGATGACTGTTGAGTAAAATTCACTCATTTGGTACATTGTACTGCATTATACTGATCATTCATTATCCGAGTGCTCTACAGGACTAATGGCATTCACTCGATCACTCATGGACACAGAGCTGAGGTGAAGATACCTCCTGAAGCCCCGGAGCACCGAGTCCTTTCCTCCAGTCAGTCCTGTCCATCTCAAACTTCAGGCAGCGTCTTTTTCCCTTTACACAGGAGCCTTTTCTCATGCGGACCTCACTCTGTGACTCTGGTTTTACTTCTATATTCTTGGAAGACTTTAGTTCAGCTGCGTCTCTCTTTTTAGCTTTTCTTCCTCTTTTCCTTGGTCTACGGAGCAAAACACCTTGTTGTTCCTTATAGAACAACAACTCAGAGTTTACTCAAGGACTCAAAGGTTTATTGCCGGGTGAGACAGTTTGGTCTTGTTTGTTATTTTGGCCTTGGTTCACCCTGAAGTCTGGCTTCTGTTTTATTAGAAGAGATGCTCACCTTTTTGTGGCAATAAATTGCCTTTTTTATTGCATTTAACCTCACTGTCTGGCCGGTTTGGTGCCTTTCTCCTTTGACAATACACCACTGCACATACATGTTTATAAAGTCATTTTCCTCATGTATTGATTTTCAACTCATCTTTACACAACTTTTATTTGATTTTTGATTTCATTTAATATTTATCATTCATTCATTTATTTATATTTGACCTTGCAGCTAATTTTCATTTGTGCGTTACATTCTTTGTGGTTTTACTCGTTCAATGTCTTATACTTAAATATTATGTAACCTGCCTCAGCTCTGTTAGTGGTAAAAGACTGGGAGATACAGATATTTAGTTCATCAGTGCATCAATTACCTTTTGGACCAGTATTCTGAAGTCTAGGTCGCTACAGGAGAAAGGGAGTGTTGACAAACTTCAATGAGTGACCGAATAAAGAACGTCACACACGTCAAAGGTAAATATATAAATGAATTGTATTGAACAAAGAAAACAGTTGTAGAAAAATAAAGTAAAACGAAACAATTTTTGCTTTTCAGCTCTTCAGACATGAAATATCACCCACGATCAGCAAATAAATCAGTCTCTATCTAAGTCACAGTCTCTGTTTGTTCCTTGGGTTGGCCTGCCACAACCACTGCGGTCCCGTGTTACCTTACAGACACAGGAAAAATCCCCAGTAGAAGACGTCGTCTTGCAGATCAGCACAAGGATCCATACAAAGGAAGGGAATGAAAACAAAAGAAAAAGAAAAGAAAAAGACAAGGAAAAGACCCGGCCTGTAAAGGCCAAAAAAAGGGTCAGTGTGTTGTTCCCATAACCAAAATACACTTTCAAATTTAAACAGATACACATAAACACACATTCTTACGCATATACTTTGTAACACAGCTTCCTAACCACTTCATAATGTAAATTCAATGAACTGATCACATTTCTCAGTTTAAACATGAAGCAAAATGACTGAACATTCCTTTCTCTTATCTTTTTTCTACTGCCACTCACTAAAAAAACAGAATGAGGGCAACTGTAAACAAAACACTGTCATATAAAACATTTTTTAACCACCACATTCTAACCCATTAATCCATATTAACATTAGCAGAAACAGCACATTTCACTCCATTTATAAGACTAACTTCAGTAAAATTTAATCACCAGAGGCTCACAGTTCACACTAGGGTTGCCAACTCCCAGAGATTGAAATAAGGGACGCCTCTCTCTCCTCTGCAATTTCACCGCCAAGCCAGGAGGCTCTCCTGACATGCGCCAACTGCGGTGGCAGCAAGTCCGAGCGGCACTATTTTATTGTACTTTTGTTATTTATTTGCGTGCAAATGATTTGTGTGTGCTGCTGCACATCTGAATTTCTCCCTTTGGGAGATTAATAAAGTTTTATCTATCTATCTCTCGCGGGCAGCTGAAAAGAATTGGGTTTTTGGGGGGTCAAAAATGCATATGTAACAGCTTTTTGCCACAGTTATACCTACTACAGACTATTAAAACACATGAGGCTACTGCATTACACTTACAGTAACAAGATAACTCATGATCAGTTTGACCAGTCTGTATTTGAGGCATACAGTGAGACAGTTATCATTCAAGTATCATCCATCATCATGGACAACAGCTCTCAGCCACTGCACCGGACGATAGAGGTGCTCAGCAGCTCCTTCAGTGGCCGACTGAGACGCCCTCAGTGCAGGAAGGAGCGCTACCGCAGGTCCTTCATCCCCACCGCTGTCAGACTGTACAATTCTACTGTGTAGAATATGTGCAATAATCCTGGACATTATAGTATCCTGCACCCCCCCCCCTTTAAGAAATTCAGCAAAACTTTATCATCCTTTCACTCTGCTGTATCCATTCACTACACTAAAACATATTGTACATATTATATATCGTACTGTATAGTTATATACTGCATTGTATATTGCATTGTATATATTATATATTTCCTGTTATATTTTTAAGATTCAGGTTGTACGTATAGTTAGATCTTCATTGTCTTGAGCTTCTATTATCAATCCTACTATGATTTGCACTATTGCTTGTTAATTATTGCACCATTCATTGCTTTTGCACCCCACTGTGTGTTCTATGAGCCTATACAAGGGGGGACCCAAAAGTTCCCGGACTGTGGTTATAAAAAGAAAAAAAAAACAAGAAAGATTTCAGACTTTTGGCTGTTATATGTCGCTATAGCATAGCCTTAAGCATAACTGTGAAAATTTTCACCTCCCAAAGACGCACAGGCAGCTCACAGGCAGTGTTTGCTATTATAGTCCCGCTCCCTTCTTCGAAAAATCCGAAAATGGCGGAATCTGATTTTGTTTTCTACTGGGAAAAACGGCAACAGAAACACTCACCATGATCCACACCGTGTACAAAGATGAGGCTCTGGGGAGAACACAGGTCTCTGGGTGCTTTAAGAGTGGTCAGATGTCCATCAAAGACTTGCCTCGCTCCGGCCGACCCTCCACCTCCCGCACAGAGGAAAATGTCCGCAAAATCGAAGCTGATCTGCTTTTATGACGTCAAAGGGATGGTCCACAGCGACTTTGTGCTGCCGGGGCGAACCGTCAACCAGGACTTTTACCTGGAAGTGCTGCGGCGGCTCCGGGAGGCGTTCAGGCTGAAGCGGCCGGCGCTGTGGGAGAGCGGGGACTGGTGGCTTCATCATGACAACGCGCCAGCGCACAGGGCTCTGCGCGTAAAACAGTTCCTGGAGAAAAACAGCATGGCCCTGCTGCCCCATCCGCCGTATTCCCCCGATTTAGCATCTTGCGACTTCTGTCTCTTCCCAAGAATGAACAAGGAACTGAAGGGTTGGAGATTTGATGATGAGGAAGAGGTGCAGAAAAAATCGAAGACCGCTCTGAAAGCGATCATTACGCACGAGTTTGACGACTGCTTTGAGCAATGGAAATCCCGGCTGCAGTGCTGGATTCAAGCCGAAGGAGAGGACTTTGAAGGTGACAGTGTTGATTGAATGCGAAAATAAAAAAATAAAAAGTTACAACCACAGTCCGGGGACTTTTGGGTCCCCCCTCGTACACCTGTAAATTTCTCCACTGTGAGAGTAATAAAGTCTTCTATTCTATATTTATTGCTAAATGTGCAAAATAATATGAAACAGCTGCTGTCTGATCTGGATTTTAATAATAATAATATATTCTTTTTTTATTTTCAACTGAAAAAGTGCAAAATCTAAACTGAAAAACCTTCTGAACAAAAAACCAACAAGGTGCAGAATCTAAACTGAAAACAGCAGCAGCAGACACAAATCAATGAAATAAACAAAACATACCCGATATGGAAACGGCACAAACTTACATGTCTGTGGACGCACAAGCGGCAGATCAAGAGATAAAAATAGAAACTTGAACTTGAACGAACAGACAGACACCGGATGAAACTCCACATAGCGTTACGCCGTCAGTATTCTTCTCCTTCTGACCCAAACAGAGCAGCTCTACGGTGAGTTTCTTCTTCACTCTGCTTGGTGCGCTACTACTCTGGTTTTAGCGCCCCTAGTGGCTGGGCACTCGAATTACATGCCATGCCATACAGCCTTCAGAACACACACAGAGAAAAAAAAACCGGAAGCTCTCAGGCTCGTATGCCCTGGTGTCGTCTGATTGGTTACACTATCACTGGAACTTCTCATGTCACCCGAAGCTTTTACAATTTCAGAAAAGCACTTTTGCCACACTTAAAATGAAATGAAATACTCTTTTTTTTAAACAAATAAATGAACTTCTGTGTGTTGATCTTTTTAATCTATTAACATGTTTATGATTTTTAACCATAAATCCTATTTATTCATTTTATGCAGGACTGTAACTTATCTGTCGCATGAAGAAACAATATTAATTTATTAAATTATTGGTCCAATAAATCAACTGGTGAACTGGACTATTAAGAAGCCTGGTAACCTGGGTTACAATTAGCTGCTGAGTTACATCAATGTTCAGCTGATTGGTCCACCCAAATGCAGGATTCATGTCTCTTTGTGGACTTTGCTCCCAGGAACCTTGAACTTTTGAATCTCTGGTTTCTGTTTTTGTAATGAAATGACATCCTTGGTTGGACTCGTCTAATTTCCCAAATGTAACAGGATTCATTACAGCCCATCTTTTCCACTGCGCCGCTGGATGAGACGTTTCAAAAGGTTTGAAATGCCCAAGACCTTCCCCTCAAACCCAGAACACATGTACTGTGAAATTTCACGTTGATCTACAGATTTGATTCACGCCTTTGAGGTCGTCGCCTGCAGAACCAGAGGCATCAACGCAGCTGCTACGTTCTACAGTAGGAAGGATAGACTGATTTCTGGGATTTGATGGACATTAAACTAAGTAATGCTCCACATTACCAACAGATTCACTCTGGTTTCATGTGTCAGTCGTTCTTCCAAAAACACCGTTTACTCCAACACCTCTTCTCTGTCCAAGTTCTCCTGTCCTGCTGGCCCATGGTGTCCTGCTCCGTTTAGTGTTTTTATGGAAAACTGAAAGAAGCACAAGGAGCACGCTCCCAGCTCAGTTCTTTCTGTTCTGGAGCCTCTTTTTTTTTTTTTTTTTTTGTTTAACCACTGCAGACTGAACTGTAGAACAAACTGATGAAACATAAATTTCAGGATCTTCGCTTCTGCCGTCTCTGATGTGTGTGAATCTTGAAAACAGTATATCCGACTCTTCCTGAACACGTTCTGTCCCGGTGTGATTAGTTTGCCTTCAAAAACCAGCAACTAGATTAGATGAATACCATTACTCTTATCAGTCTGTGGTTGATCCCAGATGACATAGAGACAACAGGTTACACATTCAGAACAACAGGCCTCACCTTCAGTACAGTCAGCTTAAGAAGTGGGAGGAAACCTCAGACCTTCTCACTGAGACAAGAGTCTTAACGTTACACAGCAGTGTGACATGCTGCCAAATGGATCTGTGGAGCCATTTGTCAGTGGAGTAGGTGAGGACTTTTTCTTTGTTACTTCCCAGCTCTTGTTATTTCTGACTCACTTTACGAATCTGTGATTGAGCGGATCGTAATCCAGATGAGAAATACGCTGCAATAAGAGGGAAGTCAATTTAAACGTAATTGTTTTTCAAATTAATTCGTTATTAAGCTTTGGAAGTTCCACTTGGCAACTGCCAGAGTAAAGATTAAATTGAAGCATTACAGTTTTCATGGTAATGAAAGAATAGATTTCTCATAGGCTGTCATGGCGCACACACACACACACACACACTCAGTTATTTGTAGCTGCTGCACTGTCTGCATCGTTTTGAGGAAGGACAGAGTAAAACGTAACGTCTCTTTTGAGGCATGTTTCCTGGGAATTCCTCAGACAGCTGATCCGACGCCTGAACGGAGGACATCATTTCTGATCCGACGTCGTCACATGACAACACAAGACGGTGCACCAACGCTTCGCGGGAGGACACATGTTTCTGCAGTCAAACATGTCTCATTACATCCGTGGGCTGATAAACACAAACACGCTGCTGCTGCGGAGCCGGAGGTGCAGCAGTCGGAGCCATTCCCACGAGAGAGGCGCCGCAACGCAAACACACTCAGACGAAAGAGAAAATAAAATCCTGGAGAAAGAAACAAGCAGACTCGTCTTCCTCGCAGAAGAAAAACACCCGCATGCACCCGCAGCCGGCAGTCCTCGCCGGCGACTGTATATTATTGCCGTCCATTAAAACAATCATGGTGGCAGAAGAATGCGGCCAGCAATTTGGGGCGATCCGGCGGATGGGTAATGACCCATATGTCCGACACATGGGACACCTCACTAACCGCCTCATGAGCCGAGACAGAACCCGTGTGTGTCATATTTGACTGCAAATTCTCTGAGTGATTCAAACCTTTATATGTAGAGAGATTTGGTAAAAAAAAGCAAAAGCTGATTGAGGGAAAAAGATGATTTTATGCTTCCAGAGCGAGTCCCTGCATGAGCGGTGCCAGTCTGTGTTGTTTTGCCATTAAAGAAACCTCTGGAGCTGCTGTCGGTTGAGCTCTCTGTTGAAAACACTTTCTGTGAAAGCAGTGATTGCATCAAATGCGAAAGCTCTGAAAACCACATGTGGCACTAAATGCACCACATATGAACCGTCTTAAAACCACCTGTGTCTCTAAATGCATCACATGTGACATGTCCAAAACCATCACGGGCCTAAATGCATCGCATGTGGCCTGTCAAAATGCTCAATGTGCCCCTGAATGCATCAAATGGGAAACAACCAAAAAGCACACTAACCACTGAATGCATCACATGTTCTCCGTCTCTCCGGGTCGGGGAGTTGACAATGGCCGACATCAGCTGCTTCACTTTGCTGATCTCAAAAGAGCGTGGCAAACTGTGATTTGTTTGATGTGGTTTGATGGAAATCTAAGTGCTCCAATTAGCTGGAATTAAATTCTGTATACACTTAATCATCATGCTATATATGAGGGATGTCCCGATCCGATCACGTGATCGGAAATCGGCCCCGATCATGTGATTACGGACTCGCTCGGGATCGGAAGTTTCCTCCCGATTTGGACCCGGTTGGATACATATGTTTATTTTTTTCTTTAATTTCCTTTTTAATCCATTGAAGCCGGGACGCATTTACGGTAGCGGCGTTGTTGCGCAATTCTATCATTAAACCTGGAAGCGCTGTAGCGCAGTTCTACCATTGACGCCGGGTCTTTTTTCTTCTTCTTTGCGCTAATCAGCTGCTTCTTGGGCAATGAAATACATCAAACTCGCGCATATGCATAACTGGTCCTGTTTCCGGGTTCAGATCGTGTTGCTGCACTGCCTCCTAACTTTGTATTGAACGTTTCTGGCCACTGCTGCACACTGAAGCATGCTTCAGCGGTAATGCGTGGCCGGCTCTAATGGGTTAAATGAGATGTATTTAGGTTTTCCGCGCGACAGAAAGATGTAATTACAGAGAAAATTTATTTATTTTCTGATTGTTATTTTTAGTCACAGAAATGCACTGTTCTAAGTGTTGTTTTGAATTGACGTTAAGAAAATAAGGAGAACTTTTCATAAGTTTTTTTTGTTTTTTTTATAGATAATGTACATATTTTACTATATTAGAAAAGAATCGGATCGGATCGGGACTCGGAATCGGCAGATACTCAAAATGATAGGACTCGGAGGCAAAAAAAACCTGATCGGGTCATCCCTACTATATATGTTCCCCTGATTGGATCATGAAGCACAAAGTTCGAAGAATGTTCAATTTATAGTGTTAAAAAAAAGTCCTGAATGCATCTGCAGAAATGAAGTAGGTTTAGATGAAATCTGAAACATCTTAACAGGAGTCTTTGGATGCTCCACTCAATGCAAATAAACAAGTGAAAAGTTTTCACATTACATGCACCAGTGAGTTCACCATATGAAGTAGCTTAACTATAATTATTTCATATGGTAAATGTGTAAAAACTCTCGGTTTTCTAAATATCACATCCGAGAAAACTCACGTTGTCCGTCAACAAAAAAAGACTCAAATGTATTCCAGGGCTGTTTGAGAATTCCTCACAGATTCAGAAACCAGGTGTGTTTGAACACATCCTGGATAAAAGCTGTGAATGTGTCACATGTCAAACATACAGAGCACATTTGGATTCTCACCATTTATAACATCTCAAAAAGCAGAGGTCAAAGATCCAAACTCACAGGGCCAGTCCTTAACATTGTTGTCATGCTGCAACGTGTCAAACCTTCCTAGAACAGAAGTCCAAAGACAAACTGTCAGTGAACGCATCGCATGTTCAATACCCCAAAGTTCAGCTTCTTCATCTAACAAGTGTGAAACATCCATACTGTGTGTGAATGACTGCTGTTTTTATTTTTCATCATGTTTTCTGTGGTTCCAAATAACCTCAATGAACTTCTTGTGAAATATCCAAAAGCCGTTTGTAAACAGCATCAGAGGGAAGGGGGTCAAGTGCTTTAGTTTTCTCCTCTTGTGAAATTCAGAATCACATCAGAGACTGATGAAACCTGGACTGTCCGTCATCAAACAGGCCAAACTGGAGGCTTCATTTGCTCAAAGACCAGTGAAAGTGAAACATGTGGGTCTTTCTGGTCTGCGAGAGACAACGCTCTGAAAGAGGCTGCGATCCGGAGACTGGAACGAAGCGCGGCTCCCTGCCCGGCCCACAGGAGGTAGAGTCCACGGGGCAAAGGAGGTGAGGGTGAGACAGCGCGAGGGCAAAAAAAAAAAAAAAAAAAACAGCGGAAAAATAAAAACGTTTCAGGATTACTTTCCAATTTACTCCCGTTATCAAGCCATCAGTGGAAAACAGCTTACGGTGAGGGAACAGTGAGGGGCTGTTTGCTGGAGCGGATTACAGCACTAAAAGGATCAGAAGCAAAGCGGCAGCGCCGCTTCAGCTCAGCTGCGGGGTTATAAGGAGGGTGGATTTCGGTGGGAGTGATACCATGAAGAATGCTCAAGCACCGACAAAAAAAAATAAATAAAAAACACACTCCTGCACCTCTTTATCTCCTCATCCATCCATCCATCTATCAGTCAATGTGTTTATTCAGTTTTAGGGGAGCAAAATGCTGGAAAACACATTAGCAGTGTCGCCGCTGAGCAGCCATTACTCCTCTTACAGGATCCCCATCAGCTCTCATGCTTTTTACACAACACAGCCAGCTTCACCTCCCTGCTGCTGGGCTTTAGCCAGAGCAGATACTCTTTTTTTAATCAGTATTTCTGAGCGAATGGATCTGGGAAAGATAAAATTCATGCATGTTGAAGAAAATCTTGGTCAGACATTTTCCAGAACAGAGGCTGTTGCTTTTGCACTTGTAGAAATGTTCTGTACTCTTAGAGAACAGGCGAACACAACACACACAAAGGTCCGGCAAGAGTGCAAAACCACTACTCCACCACGCCGCTCATGATTCCACTTATTTGTGTGGTAAATTTGTGTATTTTACTAGTGAAATAGGAAGGACAGGTGAAGTGGGGCAGCTATGATCTTAGTTTGATTTAACAATCGCACAGAGTCCAGTTGAGCATGTTTATTATATACCAGCATTAACCAATGAACAGCTGGTGTACCTCGCCTAAGATATTTAGCTTTCCTGCTTGGCGGCAACAAGCAATCAAGTAACCCTTAAAAGAAAAAAACACATCTAACGAGGAAACTGTTGCCTGGTTAAAACAAGCTCTTACACATTCTGCGATTCCCTCCAGAGCCACATCAGATATCACGCTGATGGAAGTAGAACAGTTTTACTGGTCTTCGATACCTGAGGCGTTCTGCCACAAAAGAGCAGGCAGTATGAAGCGAGCGACTCTGGGGCTGCAGATTACACCAGATGATTCCATCACCGCAGCACCGAATGGCAGGGTCCAGTTAAAAGCTGCATGAGGTACAAGATTGAAACTCCCAAACAGTCTGGTGTGCAGAGATAGCGCAGTGACATGCAGCCCTGGCTGCAGGCGAAAGCCTCATTCAGTCCTCGCAGCTGTCTGAACACACGGGCGGAGGTAGATCTACTGGAGGTTTAAACGTCCCTGAAGGCAGACGGAGCCCCTCGCAGCTTATCTGTACAACAGAGTCATCCCAGCCTCAAGTCTTCTGCTGCTCCTTAAATATCTCCACGGTCAAAGGGAAGCTTTTTGTCATCTCTGTCTCACTGTGAAATGAAGCTTTCTGTCCAGAGGTTTGGACCACGGGAAGAACTAAAAATGAAGGACACATTTTGTTTTGTCTGATTTCCTCAAAATGTCTGATGTTAAAGAAGTTTGAGAGAGTAAAAATCAAAGCAAAATTTGTACAATGATGACAAGGAATACGGTGGATTTTTACGCCATTTAAGAATAAAGTCAGATAAAAATAAAAAAAGGTACAATTTATTTAATAAATGTCTGGAAATATTCAAAATTAGGACATAAAGAGTAAATGTTGAAAATGGAATCCAAATGTGAAGAACAGAGCAGGAACTGTGGAGGTGAATGTAAAGAGTAAGGGTCAAACTAAGAAAAAGTAGAAACAGTGAAAGCATATTTTCCAGAATATAATGAACATGTTAGAAAATAGAATATCAATACTTTACTAACGATAAGATGAATCCCGCTTGGTTTTTCGTACTGTTGGGATAAGAGTCAAATACTAAGAACAAAGACACTTGGGAAGATCAGATTCTCTGAACTGGTCGGAAAAGAACAGTGACGATGTCAGAAACGTCCCTCAAGGTCCTGGTGAGACTTTCCTCTGTTTGACGATACGTCATGATGCTCACAGACATTTGGGGCCACAGTAACAAGCTCATTACTTCCATCCCCTTTACTTTTGTGATTCAGCTTCCTGTGAGTTTTTCCCCATTCTGCAGAACAAAGGTCAAGCTGAAGAAACACGGGACAGTCTGGAATAAGTTCAGAAGGAATCACCTGAACAAAAGGACTTCCAGAAGACGGTGTTTCCTTTTCAGAGGAGTGACTTTCTGATCGTACCTCGTAAGGCGAAATGTGACTTCTGTTTTAGTCAGGATGATAATGCAGTTGAAGACCAGTCTTCCAAACATTCCTGTTTGATTTAGTGTGTAATTCAGGCTTCCTGGAGTGTTTTGTAGGTGCTGCTACTATACCTTGAGATATCTAGGAGATTTTTTTTCCATAAACTCTTGTTCCACTCTTCAACACGTAAAACGTTTGACTGTCCGGTGAGAGAAAGCATCTCTGAGTCTCTTTCTACTGGAGCTTTCTTTGTGTCAGACATTACATTCCTTTAAGTTGGCATTTAGTCTGGCTCATTTGTAACAGTCTTAATCTACAGGTGTGCCGTAGTGGTTAGTATTCTTGCCTCACAGTAGGAATATGCCTGAATTGGTATTAGACATGAGCAAAGTTGGGGTCCGTTACTCAAAAAAGTAAAGAGTTACCCGTTAGTCGTTACTTTTGAAAAAAGTAGTGCCTTACACTACTTGATTACTCCTTGGAAATAGTAACGAAGTTACACTACTCGTTATTGCATAGTGCTCTGCGGAGCTGTGCTCCGGTATATCCTTCCGCGGAGCACTGCTCATGCGCAGGTCTGTGTGTATCAAAACGTTATTTTAACAGAGTGAAAAGAAAACACGTCTTTTAAAATGTTTTATAACCATTCGGCTTTACTTCACGTGCTAATACGCCGTCCCCTGGACCACTGGAAGGAGTATTTTGTCCACTTTCGTAGTCCGGCTCTGACTGACTTCCAGCTAAGCTTCGAGCTAAGCTAACTACGATGCTAACAGCTGGGAACCAGCCACTGGACCAGAGACATAAATAAGGTATTTATGAACTTGTCTAACTTTGTCAATGATAGGGAAAGGGCGTGGGTCCCTAATCTTCGGAGTGTTACTTTAAAAGTAGCATTTACAGTAGGAGAGAGCGCAGTGTTGTCAGTGGGGCACAAATTTTACTTTGACGGTTCCATCAGCCCTGACCCGGAAGAGACAGCGAGTAGTTGCTCGTATGGCCACCGTTCCATCTACTGGTGGTAATAAAAAAAAACTCTGCTTAAATAATAATATTTTGGTTGCTCTATTTGCAGTCATTGTAAAAGTAACGATCGTGGCGTTTCATTTGTAACTCTAGTTTAACTACCAATCTAGAAGTAGTAGTGCCGTTATACTACTCGTTCCCATCAAAAGTAGTTTAACTACTTGTAACGTTTGTTACTTGTCGTTACATACCCAACTCTGGACATGAGTTTGCATGTTCTCTCTGTGCAGGTGTTCACTCCAGGGTCCTGTCGCAGCCTGATGATACACGCAGTGGACTTGCAGTCTCCATGTTTGAGTCACAAAAACACTACAGTGATTACCAGAGGATTAAATGGTGACTGAAGAACTTTATTTCCAAGGATATAATCAAATTATGACTAAATTACAGAAAAACATTAATTTTGATTTCACATGGTAACTATAGAGAATTTTAATGCACAATTAAAAACGCTTTATTTTTCCAAATACCTCACAGTTTGGATACAGATATATAGGAAGGCAGAAAAAGATGATGTGACCCACATTATAATCTTTATAATAAACGCATTCTGCCTTTCACCTTGGATTAGCTTGGATTCCTTCCTGCACGTTGGCTTGATTTTATGGATTGAATACTTTAAAATCAACAGAAAAAAAGCAAATTAAAATAGTGTGAATGTGGGAGAAAATACAGTGAATATTGAAATTAATGTCAAACTTTAAGTGAAAAGCTGTCATGTTGAGAATAATGCAAAAAAGTTCAAAAAGAAGAAAAAGGGAAAACTCTCCTGCATTCATATTTTTAACCTCTGTGTGTAATTGCAGCGGTTTTTACGGAGGTGGCTGGATTCTCTTCAAACTGCACCGTGACTTTTTCTTCTTTTAAAGTCCAACACTGAGCTCAACTGCTGCACTTTTCTGTGCTGCTCTTGTTAAAAGCTGAATAACCTTGGTGGAAAAGAAAGCCGGCGCTGCGGTTAATAGCGGGAGAGCACTCCGATCCATTAGGCTGCCGTGGTTATTGGAATTAGGTCTGCAGGTTCGATTTTATGTGATCAACATTAAAACCCTGTTCCTCGACCGGTGGCGGCTCAGTTCTCAGTGTCACACCCACCCACCCAAAAAAAATGACTTTAAGGGGGGGGGGGGGGGGGGGGGGGGGGGGGCGCAGCCAGGAGCGTGCACATGCATGCACGTGTACGGTGGTTCTGAGCTCGCCACAATCCCCACAGTGATAATAAGCAGCGGAAAGGGGGAGGAGTCACGGCGTGAGACGCTAATGCCATGTGACGGTGCCAAGCTCTTACGGGGCAGCAGCGAGGGCGGTGAAATGGCGGCCGAGGGGTTACGGAGCCGGGTTTCACCGTTTGTGTGCGACAGGCATTACTCATTCCTGCTCTCCGAAGCCCACATGCTGCCATCACTTCAAATTACAAGGAGCCGGAGAAACGGAATGACATTTAGTTGGAAGTCGGTCACACTTTTTCTTGGTTTCAGTGACCGGGCCCGAGCTGTTCACCGTAAAGGAAATTGACAAAAATATATATATATATACACATATATAGGTCTGCATATTTCAAATGAACCCTGGCAGTTATTGCTTACAGCTGCTTAGAGAAGGATAAATATACCCGGCTACTGATCCCAACCTTAAAATCCTTGAACCGCTGACATTGGTGGACGTATGCCACCCTCGTTAAAACACACACAGCTCTGAGCTTGCCACACAATAACCTTAAGTTCCATTATCAGAAGTGCATTTATCACACTGCTGACAGAGTTTTGCGTTAATTTGGGGTCATGTTCTTGTCCCTGTAATATCTGAATCTTCACTTTTTTCCTCTGCTTTCAGTCTGAAAGCAGAAAACAAAAGTAACATTGATTTTCAAAGAATCCATTGACCTTTCAGTCCTTTCATCTATCTTCTTCACCAACTTTATCCAAGTTTATATTGGGTCACCCTGCACAGTTTGTATGTCCATGAAAAAGATAACCGAGCCACCAATTAACAGGAATGTCTCTGCAGGAAGTCAGACTGCCTGGATGAAGCAGATATGAACCTGGGGTCTTATGTCAGTGAGGAGAGAAGCACTGAGTCTGGAATAAAGTCAGGTATCAATGAAAAACAAAACACACAAATGCGAAAAACATCATCCACTTGTACTCAAGTCATTGTAGTGTGCCAGGAAAAATCTAAATATCCACCCACTCAAAGCTGCTGACAAGTATAATATGACATTATGTCTTTATTTTCTGGTTAAAAGTGTAAAACGTGTTATTATTGTCTATGCACAGTAAAATACAATATGTTCTTATTACTGCTGTGGATTATTCCAAACCATTGCGCTTATTCATTATGCATATTGGCCTCTGTGTACACAGTCAAATTGTACATCCTGGGCTCTGTATTTGTTCAACAGTGCATGCAGAATATGCCGGAGGAACGGGACGCAATGGGAGGAAGCGTAGGGTTGCAGTTTATAGGCACTGCTGTAATTGAGAAGCAGCCCCGAGGAAGAAGCTGCTTCCTAAATCTAAATGTGTGACTAAAGCTGCGCCTGCCTGTACTGCTGGAAGGAAGCACATTAAAGAGGTCATTACTGGAGTTTGTCAGCAGCTTTCATGATGTTTGTGGACCTTTGTCGTGAAAGGCTTAATCTTTGAATCTGAAATTTTACAGTGACAATTTGAACAATCAATGTTAACTTTTCCACCTGTACTATGAGAATGTTCTTTCACTGGGGAAGGGTACATTTGTGGAATCACCACTGAAGATTTCCCAGACTTGAAAAGAAGAGTTGATTCGCAAAAAATGCATCAAAGACTAATAAGAACTTTACTAGGACAGACATAGAAATCCTGCTAGTGGGTTTTATTATGCAGCTTTAAATGCGTGTTTGGCCCGAGAGCCTCCAAGTCCAGTCAGTTACTGTGTGAGGAAACACACACACACACTCTCCGGGAGAACATGCAAACTCCACAAAGAAAAGCTCTGACCTGAATTTGAACCCGTGCCGTTCCTGCTGTGAGGCCAGAGTGTTAACCACTAGGCCTGCACAATATATCGTTTGAACATCGCCATCGCAATGTGCACATGTGCAATAGTCACATCGCAGGATGTGCAATATTTTTTTATTATTATTATTATTATTATTAACTTTTGTTTTGCTTCGTAAAAGCAGCAAGGTGCTCCATGCTCTGCACAGCTGCACTCTCTTCCTCCCTCCTGCTCAGCACTCACCGCCCCCCTCCCTCCTCCACAGCAGAGAGGAGAGGGGAGGGGCCGCTCTCAGGTACACTCTGAACACAGGCGACATGCAGGAGGAAGCGACGAAGGATTTAGTCCTCAAAAGAAGGTCAACATCCAAAATTTGGATGTATTTCAACTGTAAAAAAAGATGATACAGAACAAAAAAACGTTCTCTGCCGACAGTGCCTCATCGTGGTTGCCTCAACACGAGGTAATACGTCAAACCTGTTGGACCATTTGAAACGCCATCACAAGCTCCTGTATTTCCAGGACAATTACAGAAGCCTTTGCCGGCATAACACCGTATGATAGGAACTCCAAACAGCATCGACAAATCATTTAATGCAATAACTTTTTACCTAGCAAAAGACATGTTGTCATTGAACACAGTGGATCGTTAAAGAGGGATTTAAAAAAATGATCCGCATGCTCGACAAGCGGTATGAAACACCACGTATTTCTCTCAAGTGGCCATCTCCCCAAATAAAGCTATTCAGGTCATCTGGTGAAAATTCTTCTATTTTTAATATTGCAATATATATCGCAATATATTGCAAGCCCCCAAAAAATCGCAATGTCAGTTTTTTCCAATATCGTGCAGCCCTATTAACCACTGTGGCATCATGATGACCGACACCTTTCAATCTGTAGTATCAGTCATGTGGGGCTCAAGACAGAAACTCCCGACACATCCCACACGAGCAAACTGCCTGCTCTTCCATTCTCCTCTCATTCTTTCATGACTTGTCTTTATTTTGCTCTCTGTTAGGTACTAGCAGGTCTTCACTCACACCACACACTCTGTCCATACACCCTTCATTGGTGGGTCCTCCGGCCTTTTAGATATTCTGACCGCCGAAAAACTAATAACTAAACCACTCACAAGAAAGAGTAACAAAGCAATAAAAACCCAGCAAGTATACAATATCTGTTTATATGTATGGCGCCAGACATTATCAGTATCTTACTTTTGCATGATTGGTGTCAGATCGATACAGCTCCCTCCAGTTCACCTTCTGAGAACTTGAGGGAACAGTACTGCCTCCAGCTGACTGAGGAACTCATACACAACCCATGTCTACTAACTCCAGTTCCATCAACTGATTTGATTTTTCTTCCTGTAACAGTAAGTCCTGACCTCCAGCCACTAGCGATTGACCTGATCAACCAGCTTGCTTTGCAGTTGCTGCCCAGACACACTGGAAACTCTCACATATCGCAAATATTTAATGTTCAATGCTCCGCAGGCGCATTCAAAGGGATTTCCTGTATGAGACAAATGGGTGCTTCGGTTTGATTTGATGGTTAGCACTAAGGACATTTCTTAATAAAGCTTATGAGATTATCTGATTATTAATGTATTGGTATTTGATCTGCCCCCAGTTTTGAGCTGTGGGAATATTTTGACCTCTGGACCCAGCATTGATTTGAATTTCCATAGAGAACGCAATCTCTGCTGCGTGTAAAGCCTTAACTTATAACTCATCTCAGATTTAATGATACAACAGAAGGTGAACTTGTGTGCTCAGGAATAGAAAAACCAGACAGTATGTGGTGCAGTTTGCACTGCAAGGGAAAAACATGGTACAGCCATCAAACAATAAAACCAACATATTGTGGCACTAAAACTACAGTTAGACACTTTCTACTATAAGGCTAACACTCACACTGCTGGGTCCAACCTTCATGTACCTGGTTTGGCCAACAGGTGAATGTAACTGCATTCAGACATTACTCTACCACAACAAGTCCACGTTCAGGCTCAATGTGAGAAAATGAACCTTTCATATCGTTAACCTTACAGCTCTGGATTCAGCTGAAGACTAAGAACCAGGAGTCCTGAACATTTAATTATGTTAAAGCTGTTCACACTCTTGTACTTGTTTTTCGTCTGGTGCCAACTTATAAACTTCCATATTGACTGTTTATTCGGTGGCTTATGTTCTCCCACCCACTGATGGTTGTCATCTATAATCCAACTCAGACAGCTGCTGCAAGAAAGTACATCGGTTGGACATTTTGACATTTCGACCAGACATATTGCCTAAGTACAAGAATGTACTTTGGCCAAATATTTTGTCACACTTCATATATTAAACTTAAATTGCCTAAATGCAGTGCAATAAACTTAAAACTTCTAAGTTAGACAAATCAGAAAGCAATTATTCTTTCTGTCGTCCCAGCCAAAACAATGTTGTCCTTGTCTGAAACGCTAAGATATTACAGTTCTAGTCTAACAACATCCATTGTTTTTAAATATGACACTTTTATGATATTTATTAAGTGGAATTTATCCAACACACCAGTGTTTTTCTTTGATGTGTAATTGTTTTAACACACACACACACACAATATATATGTTATAGAATCAAACCTCTGGTGTGGGGACCAGAGAAGAGGGGACACATTGCGCCGATCGCACAAACTTGCGTGTGCACACATTCTGGCAAAGCCCGGTCCCAGCATACAGGTAAAACAGCTGAAAGTTGGTCCAAGTATGGCAAATTCTCAAGTCAATCTTCCCATGTCCGTCATTTTGAATTTATAATCAGCTTGTATCGAGGCGTGCCAAACGAACATGACCGAGCGGTCACAAAAACGAGCAAATGGGATTAATTAGACTCAACTCGTTGACACCTTTCCCTTTTGGTGGCAAAATGTATGAATAAAAGCCGACTTTTTTTTTTTTTTTTAAATTGTTAACCACAATTGCCTTTGCTACATACACATATACAAGCGTCAACCGTTTGTCCACATTGAATTTTTGCTACAGGACTACCAGCACCCCTCGCAGTCACCAACCACAGTAAAGAAGGAAAGCCTGTCTCCAGGAGACACAACAAGCTTCAAGCAACCGATGAGTCTCCCAAACTCAACGTGTTCCAAGTCGCTTTATGTCAGGGTTTTTCAGCACAAAGCATTGATGAAACGTTTGACTGGGCTCACAAGTTCATGAAAATAATCACAGCTCGCACACAAAACAAAAGCGCAGGGAAAAATCACAGATGGAAGGTCGTCCACAAGTCAGTGTTTTAAACAGGGACCGACTGCGAGTCCCCAACAGAGCCCTGCTATTCCCTGATGCAGTCTATAGTAATTTCCCCTTCTTCCTCTTTCCAGTCTTCCCAATGCAATTACAGAGAAACATGAGATCAATTCAGCTGGAGAATGGAGTTTATGTTTCCAGTGTCTGAACCTGCACGTTCCAATATGTTCCTCCCTGCCTGGAGATAATTCAATCATCCTCACTTCCAGTTACTCAGAGGGCAAAAGGAGCGACTGCCATCGGGTCCCCTCCGACTCCGGTAACTTGATAGAAATGTGATTGTCTGTGTGTTTTTGTACAAACTGTGGGTACACACTTATAAACAAAGGCTTACAAATAGAGATGTTAGCTAGCGTTTCTTTAATATGCCCCGTGTCCCCTGGGAGACGGTGAGATGACGTCTCTGCAGTCGACCTACTGCCGCCCGCTCTGGATGTTTGCCACAGGCTCTTTCAGAAAAATAAGCAATAAGTTGACCTTGTCTGCCACCGCCCCTTTCCCCACAACTCATCTATTACTCCATCATCTGTTTTTTGTCACATCCTACATCGCCTCCAGGTGCAAATCAGCTCTCATCAATTTTTCAACCCTCAGAAGGGAGAGGGTGCAGCTGAGAGCTAATGTTCGGCGTTAAACAGAGGGAGGAGGTGAGCTGCAGGCAGGACAACGCGCTAAATTATATGCATTTAAACAGAGGTTGGCAGGGTGTTTTTCTCCAGCAGCTGCTTCCTCGGTGACAGGCTGCAGTTAAGGCCAGAGATTTGGCCAAACAACAGAAAAAAAAAATGATATACTCTCTGTGAACCAGGACCAGGAAGGCACCACAGAGCCCAAAGTGGTGAATTCCTTTCCTTTTTGTGAGGAAGCCGGAGCCTTTTCTGCGATATGGAGACGTGCTTTGACAGCTTTTTGGTCTGGGAAGCCGCCCAGAGGTCTCCCGCTCTGTGTGCCGAGGGTGTCGACCTGCAGTCTCAGAGTGTGAAAATAAGAACCTAACGGGGGTGTTTGAACGAAAAGTGTTTTTCCAGCCAGCCCTCCAGGCCATTGTTCAAACTGTCAGAAAAGTTGAGCCGCGCATCCATATTTCTCCTCCTACCGCTTTTCTGCTGCTCTCTCCATCTGCCCATCCTTCCTCACTTTGTTTGCGAGCAGACACGGGCGTCGTCGTCCATCAGGCCCGGCTCTGACAGACAGTAGGTTGTGGGATCTGAGCGGTGATGGATTAAGAGCCAGATTGTCTCCGCTTCACGGAGAACACATCTGAAGTCTGAAGATGAACAAGACAACTCGTCAGACATAAAGCATTCACACACATGATCTTTAAGATATTTCCTGTTGTGCACTCATTTTTTTTTTTTTTTTACCCTGAAATAAACGTATTATTACAGTAATCTGTGGTCGGTTTAATTGGTAGCTGGTGTTTATATAATGACCATCATTCTACCATTATGTGTGAAAATAATGATTTATTTTTTAAACTGGGCTCGCAGGCTGGGAAGTATGGTGACCAGCAGCTGCCAATTGTTCAAACTTCACTACGAATCAGAGGTGAAAAAGGTGAAAATCCCCCTCATTATTTTATTCCACCATTCATTATTTTCACCTAAGTTAGATCAGTTTCTCATTGGACGCCTTTCCAACAGTTCTCTCTTGCCCTGAACCAACCAGGTCATCGTCCCCCATATTCCTCCCTCACTGGACTGGACCCGCTGTGATGTTTTTTCTCTTCCTGGAGATAAGGTTCAAGCCAAAGCAGCATTGTTTGACTCAGTGGACGGAGGCCAGCATGAGTCACAGGAAAGATTCCAGGCGTGGCAGCAGTGATGGGAGCGGCGTAACGCTGCAAAGGGAGACGACGAGAATCATTTTCCGGTTTTAGGAAAATCCCTGTAATGTGTGAGTTGCTGTAAATCTGATTGCGAGTGAATCATCAGAGATTACTGAGTTACCTTCAACACAGCACAACACAGAATGAGGTAGTTGTAGCTGTGGATCATAACTGACCACTGCTGGTGTAGAATGAAGCATTTCCTGCTGCAGTGCACAACATGAAACCACACCTCAACACAGACACTGTTCATTTATTGAGAAATTTCATGATAACAGTTATTACAACATCGATAGCAGATGGGGTGAGCGGAACGCTGCTCAAACAGCCGCAGATCTTCTGTTGGAAAGATAGTGGAAGTGTTCAACCGGTGACAATGGCTTGGCCTGTGGTGTTAGCTTCTAGCACAGACTCCTGGTGATTCACCGCAGAGCTGCAGTGAATTGTTATATTTTCACCAAAACAAATCACCGGCTATATTTACAACTCAAACTACCGTTTCTCAGTTCCTTTCTATAAACATGCCGAGTCTCAATGGAACACAACACTTAAAGGAAATGGTTTTCACAAAAATGCTCTTCATGCATCCTGTTTACAAACAGACCTGACCACGTCAAGCTTGTAATTTGACACCAGCTTCACCAGGTTTACTGAGCAGAGCAAACTGGCTCTACACTGAGTTTCACAGATGTCTTAAGACTTTTTCTCTGCAAGGCATCCCAGCTACTTTGATGCTTTGCTGTGATCTGTTTAACATAGGAAGGTATACTCTCGTTCTTTTATTCTTCAGAAGGTCCTTAATCCACAGAGGACACGGGCCGAACACACCCACTTTGAAAATATAGAATGAAAGTACATTCCCCTTCCTCCGTTTCTTCTTTGAACAATACGGACACTGTATGGGAAGATCTAAGATGAGATTCCAAATTAAAAATCATGTCTCAGCATCAACTCCACTCCTGCCTACAAAACAGAACAATCTAAAGCAGATTTATTTTTGATCACAGTTGGTAGGAGGCATATTGAATATTCTCTTTGCATCCCATTGATTGGATTCCCTTCTGCTTGAAGAATTGTTTTGGAAGGCTGAGGGTGTGTGTATGTGTGTGTGTGTATGTGTGTGTACCACTGCTCGCACTTATTTCCCAACAGCCTCAGTCAACTCCTCCAGCCTCCACATTTCCCCGTTTCCATCCCATCTCCAGAGAGAGCTGCAGCCTCCTGTCAGATTTTAATGAGAATCACTGTACATCTTTCAATTGAACACGAGGGCCGCCTCACACCAATCCATCACACCGGCCAAGCGCCATCATGCCGTTCGGTTGCGAGGGCAATAAAGAGACGACAGGTCACCAGCACACAAATAGGGTCGACTTCGCTGTGTTTTTTTCATGAGTGTTCTGACTTGAAGTGAAGAGATGTGCGATCCGATCCTGGAATGTCTGATTCCCATCTCTGGCATGGCCGACAGAAAGGCTGAAACTCCTGTCAGTGAAGCGATCGCAGTGCTTCTCATTTCAAGCCTCCAATGAGCCATATCTGCAGAGGTCAGCATCAAAACCCACCCAAGAGCCACAATAATCCGGAGCAGTGTTTCCAGATTCTGGCTCTCGGGGATCCCTGCTCGGAGCCAATATTCACGCAGCCGTGCATCGTCTGACGACGTCTGTGAGCTTTGAGTCAAACTGAAGACATGCTGGATCCATCTGGACACGCCAAGGCCTGGAATTTCTGTTTTTGGACCACCTTTCAGCACAGCTCAGGTCCTCAGAGATCAGGTCTGCGCTGTAGTTTGCTTTTTAATGCTGCATCTCATTCTCCATGGATGGTTCAATTTTCTCATTTCCAAAGTGTTTCTTCAAACTTGTGTGTGAATTAGCGAGTCAGAACACAGTAATAACAAAAACATGTGTTTTGTTGGAATTATCGTCTCATATAAAGATTTCCCCTGACAGGAGATGTCTGCATGAAGTCTATGGAGTCTAATGAATTTACGGCCCTTGGTCTTTAAGCATTTTCATAAACCACACTTTTACTCATATTTAAAGTTCTGTCATTTAATTTGCAAAGCAATATACAATATGCTGTGCTATGGATAAATGGTACAATAAATGTGTGATATAGTGTGCAGCCACGGTCGTCACGGGAAGAGCTTGTTCTTTTTACGAAACACCCAACGGTCACTGTTGTTTCAAATGACAGATTGAATCAACAATCCTACCAGTGTCGTCTATTTTTATATCTTAATAGTGGTTTGAGGCGCTTCTGGCAGCTTTACAGCTGCGTATCGCTGAGACGAGAGCGGTGCCACTGAGTTATGGCGTGGCTGAGTGTGGAATGAGGACATCTGAGCATCAAAGGACAAATACACAAAAACCTGAGGAGTCGGCGAGAGCCGGCGGAGCCAGGGAACGAGTGAAAAGGTTAGGGGAGGGGTGAGAGGCTGCTGAGACTGTAATGAAATGTAAGTGGACTAAGAGTGGCCCTCTGAGGAGACACAGATAGAGAAGAGAAAAGGAGGCCGACTGAGGGAGCGCGGGGTTCAGCAGAGAGGACCCAGGAGGGACCGTAATAAAGCACAAGTAGGCTCACTGAGGACCGAGAGGGAGACCGAGAGAGGGAACAACAGAGAGCCAGCAAAAGGAGAGAGAGAGTCTTTCTGTGGCACTAAAGAGAATAGGGACCTGCTTTGTGGTGAGTGTGGTGCTCTAAGTTTACAGCAGCCACGGTCCACTGAGCAGCGCGGCGGCAACTCCCCCCCCAACGCCTTGATCCAGCATCAAAAAATAGCCAGAACCATCACTATTTACTGCTTGTTTGCGAGCCTCAGCCTTCAGGGACGTTTTCTTTTTAAAAATGTCATTTTTATCATCTTATATGTTGCTTGTCAAGCCGAACGTGAGACCGGTGGTTAATTACGGCAGACAAAAAGCGCAGAGCGGGATGAAAACACAGCCTGGTAAAGCTGCTGGAGTGTCCTCAGACAGACTGTCAGCGCCGCCGGTCTGCACCGCTGTGCCGTTTCAGCCCGGCAGGCTCCACGCTGGGTGGATGCAGTTGCCAGGTTTGCTTCGTGAAGCTCCAAATTGAGTCCCAGCTGCAGCTGGTTTGTCTGTGAGGGTGCACGTGGCGAGGAAGAGGATTTTTCTGGGTGATGGAGCTGACCTCTCAATTTCTGTCTCTGCTTGCTCTGTTGCAATGCAGGCGAGACACGAGCAAAGGAGGGGACGAATCAAGCTGTGGAGTCGTTCACTGTCAGGTTTATCAGAGCTGTTGGAACTAAATCCAGCGATATTCATTCAAAACTGAAACACAGCCTTCTAACTAGAGGAGAGGAATGTTTTGGAAACTGAAAATATTCTGTTTAAATAGTCTCAAATCTGATGTTGCTGCATGCAAAACAAGGAATAATTTTAACAATTTGAGACATTATGTAATGTTGGGCTGCCTCTTTCTTTTAACTGAAATATAGTTCATGTTTACAACATTTTTTTTTTTTTTTTAAATCTCTGGTTTCTGAAGCATCTTTGTAATCTTTGAGTATTTTTGCAGTATCTCCAAGACGCCGGGCAGGGTGTCCTCTTCTTGGGGTTTTCAGAATATCGTCACCCGAGCGAAACCGTTTCAGACTAGGCTAAATATAACGCTAAAGCTAACAGTCTGCTCTGTATAAAGGACAACAGTATTCAGCTTAGTTCCTCTCATACTGTTTTTCTATAGGAAATCAGTTAACGTAGTACTATGAAAGAAAGTGATGGCACCATGACGCCTTGGTCAGTCAACATCAGTTTATCACTGATGGATTTGTTTTGTTTGTTTTTCATCAGAATCACCTGAAGCCGTTTTCTTATAGTCAAGATCAGCCCCAATTAGCAGAGAGA
Source organism: Salarias fasciatus (assembly GCF_902148845.1). Classification (NCBI taxonomy): domain Eukaryota; kingdom Metazoa; phylum Chordata; class Actinopteri; order Blenniiformes; family Blenniidae; genus Salarias; species Salarias fasciatus. Next base: position 7,757,845 of record NC_043760.1, on the reverse strand, counting down.
CAGCAGCTCTGCAGCTTTCTAAACTTTAATTCGTACAATGGAGGTCACAAGGAATGAGACTGCAGGAAGCGAATCAGTGGTCAGAAGAGCTGGAACAGATGTTCTTTTACTGCCACTTTTCTTCCCTTATTCTTTGCTTGTAAGTCATGAAAACGAAAAATACTGCAATTTGATACTTCTGTCAGTTTTTCTCTTGCAAAGCTCGTAACACGTGGAAATAATGGTCAAATTGACTTTTGGTCATCAATAATGTTATGAATTTCTCCTAGCCTTTGTGGATGACACACTGATGGCTAAACTAGTATCAAGCATCAGTTACTGAAACAACAGAGTTGTTAACCTCCGATTATGCAATCTAACACATTTACAGCATTATTCACTTAGTCTCAATATAATTTAAACCCTTCTCTACACCTGATATTGTATAAAAGCGGTGTCACAATAATATGATGAAATCCGTGTGATTTCAGGATCATTCAGAAATACTTCACTATTTTTTCGTCCTTGTTCAGCTTGGCTGTTCCTGTGTTCACTTGATCTGCCTGCTATCTCTGAGCATTTGCCATCATTGGAATCGTGTTTTCAAGTCATTAAAAGGTCGATTTAACCAAATGGAGAGCTCAGCAGTGGAGAACAAAAAGGAATTGATCACGAGAACACTCAAAAGAAAGTGTGGAAAAGCAGCACTGAAGACAGAGAGATCCTGAAGAGAACCTAACTGTGAAAACTTATCAAACTCAGTTTTCATAATCTGTCACTTCTCAAACCGTCTAGCTTTTGTTTAAGGTGGCTTTAACAGGAAACAAAAGGAGGAACACACACGTTAGCAGACCAAATTTAAAATCCACACTTGAACACATCCATATGAGAAGACTTCCACACATTTCCAAACAAAAGCTTTTTCCCCGAGTTGCTGATTTCCAGTTTTTCTTACTGGAGGTTCAATCCAAGGTGCCAGTTTGTTGTGAAGTTTCTGCTTCAGAGAAATTATTCACACCGACAATAACAGCTTTTTGCTGAGAGGGCCAACAGGAGAAAAATCACCGTTTATATTTAGATGTGTGCAGCCTAAGTGCTTTGCTGCGTGGATAGAAAATGTGAAGCTATTGTGTGTTTCTCTCATTTGAGGTACTGAAACAAACAGGAATTACAAATCTTAATATCCTGGTCGAGAAGTCACTCCTGCAAAGGATGTGTGAAGAGCTTCTTACGTAACAATACTAGCACTATTTTCATTTATGTGACGCAGCGTGCTCGGGTTTGCCACAAAACAAATAAATGTGTTGAAAAGTAAAGGCTAAGTTTGTAAACGGTTAAGTGAATGAAAACAATGTGAAAAGCACTGAACTGTGTCCAAGAACTTGGACCATGAAGAAGAATGATCTGAAGTGGTGATGTTTCCAGAAGCTGCTCTGACGGGAGACGCGGGGTCCATCAGACAGTAACAGGTTGACTCATGGCCTTTCTGAAAGGAAATCTGAATTTTATTTATTTATTTTTTTTAATTAATATTACTGTGCCATGGCACAGAAATGCTTCGATTATGATATTTGGATAACAGACAGAATGCATGAAGATTCTTCATCAAACTCAATCTGCATCAACAATAGAAGTCCTGTCCTCCACTGGAAGGGCTCTGTTCCCGTCTCCTCCCGTCCAGACCGTCTGATATGCATACAGGGAGCATTTCTCTAAAGCAATCAGCCAAACAAGGAGTCTCAATCAGCAGTGCATATCATGCCAAGGCTCCTTATTAGCCTTCAATAAAACAACACAACATGAGTCACTTCTTTGTATTTTAAAGTCTGCTTTGCCATTAATAGCACAGATCTGTGCAGATACGTACCGACTAACCTCATTAGCTTGCAAAATAATTCCAGGCAGGCTACTTATTTATTCATGCTTATTTACTGAAGGAGGGACTAATTAGCAGTGTAACCATGAATGCACAAACAGGAGAGGAAACTGAAGACAGTGTTTAACAGTCATATCAAGTCATTTGTAAAAATCAGTTAAAGACTGAAAATCTAAACATCTTTTTTTCCAGATGTGACTTTTTTTTAAATAAATGTTTAGATTCAGTAGGTGGAGCACAGCAGGTGTAGTGTCTTACACACCCACCTCAAGATGAAAAGACGGGTGTCTGTGTAGATGTTGCATGTTCTCCCTTTGTGTGGACTTTCTGAGAAAAAAAAACTTAAATACTTTGGTTTCTTAGTTCCTACACATTTCAACAACATGCAGATGAGGTTAAATGGTCACATTTAATTGCCTGTAGGTGTGAATGTGAGGGATGGACGGACGGCTGGAGCTGCTGACAGAAAGTCATCAAGACGCGATTTAGTGTGTTTTCTGTTGTCTGCTCACTCTTGTTTAGTGGAGAATCCTTATTTTCCCAGCTCTGCAGAGACTTCGACTCAGTTTGCGAACCCATTTTAATCAATTCTTGGTTTGTTTTTAAAGTATTCAGCAGCACTGGCTTTAAGTGCTTCTCTTGAATGCTAATTCGTAACGAGTCAGATGAAAAACTCGGTCAACAGAAAGTCCTCCATTACCTGTCTCTCGACTTAACAAGACGTTATGCAGGTTTAGTCAAAATTACCATATTTCTTTCTAGTATTGCAAAGAGTATTACCATTAGCAGCATGTAATTAGTTTAATACGAGGTAGTAATAAGCGTCACTAATCTTTTGTCCTGACTTCCAGTGCTTATCTAATGAACGGCTCACGGTAGTGCTCCTCTCCTTTCTGACAGATCCACTGTGGAGTTCAGTCTTGTAATGCTCTCCAAAGGCATGTTTTTTTTATTGCTATAGGTCGAGTTTTTACTGCATTTTCTTTACTCCTCCTAAGTGTCATTGGCCTTTTCAAGTATTTTTCTTTGCTTGGGACAAATCAGCCTGCAGAGTCCACAAACAATCTTTGATAAACTCCCCATCAGAGAGCGACTTAGTGTTTTTAGCGATTTGAAGAGGATATCATAAAGCAGCTTCTGGCTGCTTTATCCCCACATGTGGGACATTTAGTGGAAAGTCCATGTTGATTCTTTGGCTCAGACAGCAAAGCTTCAGACGTCTGTGTTGGAATACTTAAACACAGCCATGGAGTACTCCACACTGAGGCATTACTGGAGCTCTGATTCTATAAATACATACTTAAACGTCCATCTTTCAGTCTAAGCAACCTTGTAACAAGTAACACAAAAAAGCTTTCATCTAAACATTTGAGTGGATAAACATTTACCAAGTGTATATTTACAAAGAAGAACCTTGCAAATTAAAGCCCATTGAAAATGGAGGTGGCATTACCGGCTAAGAGTCACAGTCCTCAATGAAAGTTGCCATCAACCATCCTCTTAATGCATTACCTGATTTCCACTGACGTTCCTGCCTCAATGACTTTGGAGGGTGCCAGCTGGAGGTATAAAGAAGGAATTAACTTCTTCAGTGTGCTCGCTTGTTCAAAGTTTGCCTCAATGCCTTTGATTGCACAACAGAGTTTGTGAATGATGGCCTTCTATACCTCGATGTGCTTTGTTTAATTGGCCTCAGAGCTTCGCTTTATTGAGTATCAGAACTTGCATAGCGGTCTCTGCCAAGTGTTCGTGTTCTCCCTACAAGCCGACACGGTTATACTTCAGAGCTTTTCATACTGAAGAAAGTAAATGTGATGTATGGGAAGAAAAGGTGGAAGGTCTTGAAAGTGATGAGGCTAGTTAATGAATATCTGTTGATGTGAACAGAGTGGGAGTGCCTAAATGAGTTTGTTAAGGTTAAAATTGATTCAAGTTGCAGGAGGACGAGTGTGCTCCTCAAGGTACGAATCAATGCTCAAATGTACTGCGCTTCACAATGAAGAGGATAGCTGTAAAACTTCGCTCAGACCTCTGCCCACATGCTCAGCTCTTTACTTAACCTCACTGTTTAACACCTTTGAGGAGATGTTGACCACACCGCCTGTGGCCAGCAGCTTCCTATCAAGGAGAGTTAAGACGTCTCCTGCGGTATTCTGAACACAAGTGAGCTCAGGCAGCCCGAAGCTGGAAATCATTCAATCCACTTGGTTTTCAGGATGACAAAAAGAAAAATGCTTTTAAGGGGATATTTCTGTATTTCTTGGCCTTGAATGTAGTTTGGACAAGGATGTTAAGAGAGTCCAGAGACAGGCCAGAGGTGATACAGAAACCATCAGTCCGGAGGGAGCCCAGGAACTGCTGCACTTACTGTGGTTGATCCATTTCCAGTAAGTGAAAACAATGCAGACATGAACAAAACAACAATGACATTAATGAAGTGAGTGCATTCAAATCCAGCATGCAAAGAGGATTGTGTTTTGCAGGGTAAAATAACAGAACATTCACGGGCGTTTAATTTCTCGATATGTTATTCTGTTGCTGGTCACAGGTGCACTTCCACACAGGCACAGATGCACATACATGTATTTTCCACCTTTCTAGGTAATTTCAGGGGCATAATGATGCCTTGTGTGGGTGCAGCAGTAAAAAAGCCAGTCAGTCCATTACTATCTGCGAGAGCCATTTACTACATTAGTAGGTTGCATGTCACTAAATGCATGTAATTACTGATTCAAATCCAGCAACGTCCTGCTAAACACACGGGGACCTGCTGCACTTTGCAGGCTAACCAGCAACACTAAATCTTTATGTGTTGTTAAAAACAATGAGAGCGCTAATCGAAAGTCAGACTGGTAATTGATGCACGGAGCTTTCAGGCAGAGCTTGTAGGTGAGAGGTGCAGTTAAAAATAATGTTTTGAAGAGATTAAAATGAAAGGTCAGCTCAGAGAAATGACGGAGCGATGCATTGTATCTGTTCTCACTGTCAGTTTGATGCATCTGGCTGCAGTGGCCTCAGAGAGTACTTGGAAAATAAAGTGCGATTTCAAAGATAATTGTATTGTAAAGGTTTGTGTCATTGCTGGAATTTGTCATGTACTATAAGGGTTACACTTACAGGAATATGACTTCAGGTCGATGACTATTGGCAGTTAGCTGAATGTCGCTGGTGATGTTTCCGTCCCGATGAGTGAGTTTTAACTGCAGCTGAAGTTTTGTTGCCACTTCGTGTGCCCAAGGAGGGGGGCGGTTCCTTCATCCCAAACTTTACAACATGAAAGGTTTCCCATTGCGAGTAAGATTAACTTTCATCCACAGCACAAGTAAGGTGGTGTTCTGGCAGGTTTAATTACTGTAAGCGTCACTTTCCCTCCCTAATAGATATATTATTAGTTTATAAACACTGTTTCCATGCTGCTTCTTCTCAGTGTCATCACTTTGAGATTCATTTCTCTCATGAGCACCTTCCTCCTATCAACTAATGGAAAAGCAGCTGAACTAAATGAGTAAATCAGTCAGTGAGCAACCGACATACTGCTGATGAGCCTGTTTGAAAGAGTGTTTGAAAGACGGTCAAACTAGTTACTGGTGTCAGTCTCCAGGTAATAGTCAAAGCATTGTTGGGAGGCATGGAGGACAGCCTTAACATGGTCACATGACTACGGCGTTTGCGTTTTGTTGCTGGACTCTGAAGATTGTTCTTATGTGCATGCAGATATGCTGCACATATTCATGATAATACAACATGTCACGTGCAGTAGTTTCCCTTTCAGTCAGGCAGGTTTGATCCTGCTTGACGATTGTCTTGCCGTGGTGATATACGTACAGGGTGAAAAGTCTGTGGGTTTATGTTGGGGGGGATGGGAGGGAAAGTTGCAGGATAGCATTCATGTCAGATTTGATTTCCTCAAAACATCCACACCATTTGTCAGAGATTTGTTTTTACATGTGTTTCTTTGGCCGGAGCAGGCTTCACTAAGATTATGTGGACTTTATTTGACATTTGACAAGGGAAAGTAATATCTTTTTACACTGGAGCTTTTAAGCAATCCCACCCAAGTTTTACGGTGTCAGACTCTGTAGCCATGTCTAATGGGCTTGGCTCGCAAAATGTACGCTTTCAACATTTTTATGCACACCCAGTCAAAATGCTCTCAGCAAGATGAGCTTATATGACAAGTGTTTTATTAGCATGCCGACCGAGAACATGCCTGCAGACACTGGCAAACACAGCAAAGGCAGGTCAGCGGTCAAAACAAAGAGTTCAAGAAAGAGTCCGAGGTTTGTGTGAAGATCGATTTGCAAAGTTGTGATCAGGAAAGTTTCTTAACTCTCGTATGTGTGGGGAAATTTCTGCCCAGTTTTACTTCGTCTCTAGTCCTGCCATGTTTGTCAGTATCCGTTTCTGTCCACTTTTTGTAGATCTGAGGAGGAAAGGGATAATGATTGATTGATGAATCTGGCTCCGTTGCTCGGTTGTTGGGCTGTTATTGTGCAGCAATCAGGACGAAGGCAGAGCTGAGATTACACGGGGGATGGATTGGAGGAGGGAGAAGGTCTGGCATCTCATTTGAGGATTTCTTCAAGGTTTTTGCTTTGTTTTGCTAACACTGTTCAAACTGATCACAAGGCGCCGCAGATGCTCCGTTCGCCATTACGCAGAAAAATGAATTCAATAACACTTTATAGTGACCACAAAATCCACCAGGGAACATCAAGATCCCATACATTAAAGTCAGTGAAGGCATCCTCTAAAAAGTGACTGTCAAGAGTACAATACAGAGAATCAAATGTTCTATTCGGTCTAATTCTACTCTGTCAACACATACTGTTCATCTCAGTCAGTTCCCAGTAGCATGCTGGGCTAAAATAAACTGACACACAGTGTGGTCAAACAATTGAGACACGGAACATGTTCTTTTGTAGTGATTGCTGCTGGGTGAAGGCCTGCCTTTGGTCAAATGGCCTTGTTTGTTGCATTTCAACTTGAGGGACACCGACTGATTGTTTCATTTTTGGGAAGATTGTGCACCTCAAACTGGCGTTGGTTGGTTACGAAATCCTGTGACCCTCCCAAGACTTGGTTTCAATTTGTATCGCAGCACTTCATCCATGAATTTGAGAGCTTGCACACTCTTCCAATAAACAGAACCTCGTGGACTCTATTGTTTCAGCCCAGGGGGAAATAACTTTGGTTTTTCAAAGACGACATTAACAGCCGCATGATCGTCTCCCGTCAAGCTAGCACACGCCTTCATGCTCCATGTTGGTTTGTAGAGCATCTCCTCCGCTGTGGTGAGGTGGGCTGAGGCGCTACGGCAGCATGCCGGTAGCAACATGAGCAATGAGCGCAGACAAGGCCGCTTCGCTGGCAACAACAGCAAATCACTGTCAGGCCGGATATTCATGAGTCAGTGGGGCCCCCAAGGACATGAGGCCCCTCCGCCGGAACACACAGGCTATCATCTCTCCCTCCCTGTGATCACACACACACTTTTTCTCTCAGTGGGACGTACAAACTTCAACCCGCCTTTCTAGTCCTTCTGCTCCCCAGAGACGGAGCATCTGCCAAAAGTTCTGCGTCTGCGAAAGAACGTCAGGGGGAGAGTTACAGGGCGACGCCGGCCCCTTTATCACCACGTCGCTTGAAGCTGCGGCGCTCAGAGCCAGCGAGAGAGAGACAACACAGAGAAGGTCAAGTCTGATTCTGTGTTGAAAACAGCACTTGCGATCTTTGAAAGAAAGTGTGTTGATTCATCCTTTGTGTGTGTGAGTTTGAGAGGAGTATTCGAGCTGCTGAATCAAGGCCCATTGTGTGAGAGAGCATCCACCTCTCGCTCAATCTGGATCCACAAACAACCAACATATTGTCCTCAGAGTTTTCAATGCCTTCATGGCACCTGTTATCCCAATTTCTGTATATTTCATGCAGCTGTTAATGCAATCTAAGAATGAGAGAAGGAATCAATATGTCTTACCAGGGACGAAAAAGCCCCTTTCATCAGAATTTTAAACCACAGAAACATTTTTCAATAAATGCATTCAAATAGAATTAGATTTCTGGTTGAAAGAAATGTTTGAGCATGTCTGTCCACACTGCACCAGCCTCTGTAGGACCGCCATGTTGTTACACCTAACCGACCCAAGACATTTGACCGGCGGAGCGGAACAGAGACAATCATACAAGATTTAAGATGTTTGCGGTTATGTTCACAGAGGAGATAAACTCTCTTCCATGCAGTTAAATTTTTATATTTCCACTCGCCTCACAGCAAACAAAACAAGTGCACCATTTCAAAAAGTACACCGTACAATCACAGGGAAATTGGAAGGAAAAAACCCTTTACCAAACTGGCACTTGAAGTCAGCAAAAGCAATACGACTGCAAAAGAAATCTGTTCAAACTTATGATGTGAAAGTAAGCAGAAGTGATGGGAGGAGGGAGGAGGCTGTTGTCTTGTTCAGGAATCTGATGGCCTCGAGGCTGAAGCTGTTTGCGAGTCCTTCACACTCACTTCTCATTCCTGAGGTGCCTACAATGACGGAAGGAGTGTAATTTAGCTGCGTTGTGACTGTGTGATGTCTTACTGATGTTATTCATGGCGGACACAGGGACACACTGGTTAGCACTTTGAAAAGTTTTTTTTTTTTTTTTTTTTTTTGCTTTTTGGTGCACTTCTATGTTTTCCCTGAGCATGAATACTCCAGCTTTCAGCAATATTAGACGTTGTAAACTGCTTATAGGTGTGAACAATATGCTGTGCATGTGTCAGCCATCTGTATGAGCTGTGCACTTCGTTGTCCAAAACAACGGGACTCTCTGGCATTGAAGTGTAGAGTTTATAAAAGTTTGACTTGGTAAACATTCTTGGTTCTCTCAGAGCACACTCACACTGCAGCTTGTTCATGAGCTGCCGAGTTCAGTGTTGCTCGGTGAGACCGTCACTGCATCAATCCCATCGATGTGTATCGGAACACATTGCTGCATTTTCCTCCGAGGATCAATAATCACCTCCTTAGTCCCATCTGCACTTAATGAGAGATTATTTTTCCGACACCAGACTCCCAGTTCTGCCACTTCCTTTTCTCCATGCTGTCTCAAAGTCAATAGCTGCAGAGTCACCTACAAACAGACACACTGTTTTTCACATTTAGAGCAACTGGTTAACCTCAACTGCATGTTTTTGGACTGTGAGATTAAACTTCAAACCCACATACACAGGATAAACACACAAACGCCACAAATGGTGGATTCAGATTGGGTTTTCTAAAAATAAACTCTGGTCTGTGATCTTCCATCCACCTTATTCTCCTAAAAATATGTCATTTGAAATAGACAAATGTATAAAGATAGATTAAGTCACAAGGAAATCACAATAAACTCCTTTCAGGCCTTCACCCTGATAAACGACTCTACATAACGTAACCCTGGCCGATGAGGCATCAGCGTAGGAACACGGGCTGGCCTTTGGAACACATCCTGATTTGCATCAAAACCACTGTTTTCATGATGTTCTGATACCAGCGGGACAATCGTGGCCCTGAGGTCAGAGAAGGAAGCTTGTAATGGCAGGTCTCCAGGTCGGGATCCTGCTGACAGATTTCCACTGAGGCTCCCTGAGCACCTTTTCAATGGCGACACATTTGTAAGGAACGTGTAGTTATGAGACGAGCAGCAGAGATGAACGCGTGTGTTCAAGCCATAATCAGGTTTTCTCTAGCAGCATGAAAACAACTTCTCCTGCTGTTGCTAAGGGCCGCTGTTCGCATCATTCAGCCTCACCGTGGTCTTTCCTGCTCCGTGTATCGTCAAGTTGTTTTTACGAGCACATTCAAAAGTACAGAAACAGCATTAAAACGGTACATAGTTAAATTATTCTCTTACTGCAGGCCTATTACGGCTGCAATAATTCTTTACAATGAGGCATTCCTAATAAAGTCTCCATTCATCAAATAAATAATTCACCCTGCTTCCAGGCAACAAGAGAAAGTCACAATGAGCCGACGAATTTCTTCTGCAGTCATGCATGCGTGGAAGATTATTTTGGTTGTAGCTACACATGCATGCGTGTGCAGCAGGGAGAGGTTTACCCGAGCCAAGAAAAGGATTTATAAAACTTGACAATTGCAGGCTTAGAGAGGCTTGCCTTATTGATTTTCATTATCCGGTTTCATCGCTGTCACATGAAATCAACACTAATGGCATCAGGGCTCATCAGCATTGGCTGAGGAAGCTCCGCTACGAGGAAAAACTCCAACAACAAGAAACAGATTCCTCACGGGTGTGTGTGTGTGTTTCAGAACATTAACCAGAAGCACGACAACACAATCCAGTACATTCAAATGTGCAGAAAACTGAGGATAATAACATTAAAACAACAACGTTACCACTTAATTTACATACGTTTCATAGCACGTCATTCACTGTTACGTTCTTCATGCTTTTCTTTGTCTGTGCTCGTGTGAACGCTGCTGCAAAGCTTCAACAGCTGAAAACCCAAAGCCGACAACAGTCTAAATATGGAGCGTGACACACTGCGTCTTTTGTTTTCTAGCATGTATTGCAGGGATTATTATCTCTATGCATGATTGACAAAAAGGGACACAAATGGTAAGTTCAGGTTGAGTCTGAGAAGACAGAGCGGGGACCCAGCAGCACAGATCCATATGTCTTGGCCGTGGAAGGCAGCATTCCAGACCCTCATGTCCCCAGCAGAGTCACATCCGCAGACACCATCAATGATCTTGTTGTTGGAATAAGATAAAACATATTCAGATTCAGTGCAACGTCCTGCCAATACCATTATCTCCACTGTCTATCATACACATCCCTAAATACACCCACAATACAAAAAGCAATAATCATCTTTTTTAAACTGAAAAACTTTCTTGAAACTCAGGCAAGAATCATAGTTTTGTTTTTCCCAGTTTCTTCAAGCGTCACAGTCGGCTGCCAACAGAACACAAAGGATCTGCTCAGATGAATTTAACTGGGCTTAAATTCACAAAACATGAATGGATGCATAATAATTCACATGCCTCTGCTTTCTGCTCAGAGTTAATCAAAGCTGGCAGAGGACATGAAAACATTTCCATATGTCCGTGTAGTGTTTTAACTAAAGTAAACTGTTCAATGTTTCCCAGACAAGAGTCCTGAGGTGTGTTCTGAAGCAACCCTAGAGAGATGGTCCACACAGAGGCCTTCGCTTTTTCCTCAGCATGGGAACATTTTTTTTTTTTTTTCTAAATAGAAACTAGAAGTTTGTCTTGATACAATAAAACCTGGATGAGTCAGAAAACCAGGGTTTGAACCCCCATAATCGGTCTGTCTGGTCTACCCTTTCCTCTCCTCTCACCCCACCCGGAACCACAGAAAGTCTCCACCTCTGAGTCTCCTCACCTCTCATTGCGCTTCTACATTTTTCTTTGTTAAAAAGGGTGTTTTTTTTTTCTTTTTCCTCCTTTGAGATGACTGTTGTATTTCGCTCTATAAAGATAAAATTGAATTGGACTGTGTGAAAATGAGAAAAGTGCATCGTATAATTCTCTGTTATTTACCTTGACACGTTCTGAATGTCTGGGATTATTTACTGCTAATATAACCAGAACGCCACTTGTGAAAGCACACACCTGCCTTATGTTTGAGACACAAATAGACATCTGTGGTTACTTTCAGGGAATTCATACATTCAAAAATATAATTTTTCTTGAAGCTCAGAACAGCAAAACTTCAGTTAGGTTTTTGGTATTGATAGGATGTTCAATGTCTGCGACTTGATCTGGATTTATTATAAAAACAAAGAGCAAATGCTGCACTGTTGGCTCAGAAAACACTGAATTTGTTACATTTCCAGTTCCTAAATACACCGTAAAGGTCCAGGGCCATTCCATCTGAACAGTTTCAGAGACTGAAACTGAGACTCAGACATTTACCCTTTGCTTGTGCTCAACTTACAATTATTAAAAATGTTAATACAATTTCTAAATTGTATGTACACTTCATTATGGTCAAGCTTAATGTGTTGTGTTGTAGAATATTAAACCTTCACTACTAAGTCACAAAATATCACAAACTACCAAAAAATAGCCAATAAACAAGTAGAAATTTCGAACAAACCAAAACGAATCCAGGCTCTTTGCTGCTATATAACATAAAAAGATGTCACATAAATGCTTTGTCTCTTCAGCGGTAAATAAAAGTTCACTGTTGGAGAATAAATGGTTAGTGTGCTGATAAAAAGTGGCTGGATTTGCAGTTGTGCAGGCAGCGCCGACACATATCGTATATCACCCTCTCGATCCGGCCTGCGTTTGACCTCGTGGCATTAACCAAGATGTCCCGACGTTTAACTGCGAACGTCTTCATCAGACAAGAATGCGTCTGCGTCCTTCCTCTCTGGCTTCTCTCCCACCTGTGCGAGCCGCTCGTTAAAACGTTATGAGGATATGAAAGGTCTGGCCCGTCGTTCATGTGACACAGATAGCCCAGCGGAGGTGCTGTGGGGTCGAATAAACGTGCGAGGCGGCGTTACACTGGAAAGGGCCAACACGTATAAAAGAGCTGAGTTCTTTCCATCTTGTCTGTGCTTTAGCACTACATCTAGGAAACTAGAAGTCTTTATTTTTGGCAATAACCCGTCAGTGTTGTAATAATTCTGTGTGAGAAAATCAGAACGATACGTTAACTGTTTCCGTGCACTTATGATGGTAATCTTTAATGTGTCCTTTACTGTCTGTTTAGTTCTAGTGGATCGCTTGAAGCAACCAATGTCAATAACCACCAAAAAGTTTATTTTAAATTTACATCAAGTGTACTCAACATAGTCCTAAGCTTTACTTCTTGTTGACTCATGCTAGCTGTTGCCAAAGCTGTCTGTCCCTGGGAGAGGGATCCCTCCATACTGTGGTTCTCCCCAAGATTTCTTCTTTTCCCCACTGGGTTTTTGGAGTTTTTTCTTGCCGGATGTGAGGGTCTAAGGTGGTGGTTGCTTCGTTTTGTCTCGTTACTGTGAATTTGACATATTAAAGCAACACTAAGGAACTTTCAGTTTTCGTTGATTTTGGCGGCGCCAGTGGAGAAAAGCGGTAGTGTTTTGCCTGAAGGAATACTACAGTTCCCATGAGGCCTAGCGCGTGGCTTCGTAAATTGCTGCTCCCAGTGGGCATGCTGTCGGACTGAACTCGCCTTCATTTGTTTCCAGTGACTGTGTGAAGGACGGATAGCGACGAGGTAATGAATCTAAATGAATCTAATGATGGCTAAACAATGTTATATCATGATGTGACGCATGCCGTAAAGCAGTCTGCACATTTGGAGTTTTTCAGTGTGCAGGGTTCCTACCACCCTCCTCACAGCTGCTTAGTCCAAGTGAAAGCAATACTGACGCCCTCAGCCCGCGACAGAGGGTCATTCAACAAGTTGCAAGTCGAAGTATCATCACAAAAGATATTAAAATGTTTTATGAAGGTTGAAAAGTTCCTTAGTGTAGGTTTAACATTATGCTTATTCACTGTTTTTATTTTTACCAACCAATGTAACATCTGGAAGCCCTCTGAGGCAACTGTTGTTGTGATACTGGGCTATACAAAAATAAATTGATTGACTGAAGTGTAATGCCCCAGCATGTACTCTACCTTCAGTAAATATCTCAGCTGTTATTTTTTTTACAGTATGTAAAAAAAGTTTTTAACCTGAACGTTACAGTGAGGTTAAAAGCTGGTGGACAGAAAACATTGAGCATGCAGATGGCTGTGCCCCAAAGAGTCTTGTCTGAATTGACAAATCTAATTTTGACAACCTCAGAGCAGAAAAAAACCATGCATCTCTCCCCTCGTTCAAGTCCCAGCCATCAGTTCTGAACCAAATTCCTCATGGTGAGAAGGTTAATGTCCGAATCCAGGGATATTCTGGGTGTAGTTTCCACGCTCTTCCTGAGAGACATTTTCATTCAAATTGTATCCAGAAAGCCAAAAGCCGGATTGCCGAATGGATGGGTGAATGGCCTGCCCTGATTACATGGAATCAGGTGTCACCTCTATGTTTGCGTTTCACTAAGAAAGAGTTTTCACATGTTGATGTACAGTATATGTTCACTAACCCAGCTGGGACCTGAAGGAGTAATTTCTCTTTTAATTTCTGCATATTTCCCCTGTTTAAACACTCAATGACTCCCCAGATAGCAGATTTAATGTAATGTACTGTGGGGCTGCATAATAAAAGCATAGAAATGCTCTCCATCTCCAGGAGAACTGGCCTTTATCATAATCACATTTAAATGTGGTTCATTCTGTGCTTCAACCGCCCGCTCTCAGGCTGCCGGTTCCCACAAGTCTATTCTTGGTTTAGTGAGCTACAAACTAGCAAACGCAGGTCCCGGTTTATGTCAACAAAACAACAGCTTGTGGAGTTTCTCAGCGGCCAAATAAACTGTCCTTTTTAAAGATGTCCGAATTCATCCTCAGACTTTTATAGTTTTGGGAAGGATAGAGTAACATGTGACTGAGAATGTTCCCCAGCTGCCAACCAACTGACATCCGTCAAGAGTGTTATGCAGATAAAAAAGCTTTTAATCTACTTCTTACCTCTTTAAGACTGTCAGAGCAGATCATTACAGGGTCAAAGCCATTTATCCACACAATCCAATGATGAATTTGACCTTTTCTTCAAAAATAACTCCGGGCTCTCTGGTAAATGTAAAGAGAGGGGAGGGAAATGTACGTACGGGGTCATGGAAAAAGCTAATTAGGGTTTCTGGTTTCCCTCAAACAGAAACAGCTGGGGAGACAGCCCATCACTTTTACCTGTAGCAATGCGAAGTGAAGAGAAATGGTAGCAGTTAACGTGACCACCTTTTGCATTCAAGACGGCATCAATTCATCTCGGTCAGCTTTCTTTTTTAAAGGATTTTCTGCAGGAAGGTTGTTAAAAACATCTTACAAAACCACGTGTGTGGATGCATGCTGATTCACATGCTCCCGTTTCTCCATGCACTCCAAGCATATTCGAACATTTCTCCCACATTTATAACGGACTGAGCTGGATGGTACTGGCTGTATGATGAGTTATTTACCTGTCAGAGTAAAACTGGTCCAATCAGAAAAACGTGTAGAAAGTAGACAGCAGTAATAATAGTGAAACATTATCTTTTCTTAAAGAAACCTATTCAAATTCCTTTTTAAGAACGATGTTAATGAACTTTCATTCATAATATCCTCAGTACATGAAACACTGCTTGGAAAGATCAACAATTATGAAACAGCAGTGGGGGGTTTGTTACTGTTAAACATTTTATGTTCATTCATCAGTCCAGAAACACGATCGGGAGATAAATAATTAATTAGTGCAGTGTTAGTCTGGAGTCTGAGTCTCCAAAATAAAACAAATAAATACAAAGCATCAGCGTGACTCAGATTCTTCGTGCTTCCTGCACCCCCCTTTAGCTCCGAGGCTCATTTAGAAAAGGCTCGCCAAAAAAATGTGCCAAACATTCCTTGATCAGAAATTCAACGTCGGGATTATCAAAATATGCTTCTATTAGTGGATCAAGCTGTTTGTGTTTCACTGGATGATTAATTAGACTGGATATTTATTGTGGCTTTCTCTCTGTATATATGTTGGTATTAGTTTAGATTTCTTTGTACTGAGCATGTTTACGGGATCATGTGAACTTGCTTATGCTGGAGCTTGGTGTGTGGCTGATTGTGCTGAGTGGAGGCTGGACTCCGTCCCAGACCACCCCGTCCAGCCAGCCCACCTGACCACTCTTCTGGCTCTCTGGCCCCCGTCTGTTGATGTAGGGGAGAGTGGGACGGGTAGAAACATGCACTCCACGGATTACAAAACAACACATTTGCACAGCGGATCTGAAATGTGTTTTGTAGCAAAGCAGCTTCACCCGGCAGAATTCCTCCAGCCACAGCACAGAGAGGCATACAGGGCCACACCCTGAACTGAAAACACTCTTTTAGAAGACGCACTTACTTCAGATATTTCAATTTCAGCTGAAGCAGTGGGTGACACTTCTCCTTTCTTTCCCCACCAGGTCATTCCTGCTCGCTCTAGAAAATTTAACTGGTTTGTGATTCATGCTGCAGCACTTTGGCCCTGACTGAAGATTTTTTTTTTTTTTTTTTTTTTTAACTTTCCGCCAAATTTTACAAAAAACAAATTGAAAAAATGATGAGGATATTTTTATTATGTACTAATGTATAGTTGTGGCATCTGTGAAATACTTTTGACTGGATGATGTTTGGTTTATTTTGATCTCGTTGACTGACACTTTTCACTCTTTAGCACACTGCTATTTTGACTCTTGGGACTCTTCTCTAGAAAAAAAAAAAAAACAAAAACAAAGAAAGAAAGCAAAGGACGAACGTGGCCACCACTACAAATGTCACTGCTGCAGTTTTCTCCATGCATGACTGCCGTTGATGATGCTAACGTTACCTGTTCGTACGGCCGAGGGAGCAGATTCAAATAAAGTAGCAACAGGTACCAGGTAATTTCGTCCCAGGTAAATGGAAAAGCAGCAAACTGAGTAGAGTCGAGTCCATACTGTCAGTGGAAATGTGGCTCCAACCCGACAGAACTGCAAGAAGTGATTTAATTTAAAAGTCAAAGTTGATCCCGTCGTCGTCCTTTCCGTCTGTTCTGATGTGAGAACAGACACTATCAAAATGATAACAATCAGAGCATGAATAGTCTGCACAAAGGAGTTAATTTAATAAGAAGCACTCAAAGAAAGATGGAAAGCGCCACTCGCCTTTAAGATAAACCCAGTTTTAATTAGCAAAGGTTTTCTTGGCGCTTGGCATTTCCCTGCTACAAGCGGTTTTTCCGTGGATTTGGGCTCCTGTCTGTTGATTTCATCCACACTGAATCAGGGCTCGGCGGGGTTCAGAGATCTGCTGAAGACTTCCCGTTTCTTCCCCTGATGAAAATGACTCCGGCTGGATGTTTTGGACTCGCCGAGTTTTGAAATGAACTCAGAACAGCAGAAGGTAGCAGGGGTCACAACCCGGGCCAGAGTCATCAGTCTTACCCTGCCAACAGTCTGGTCCTTCTGCAGCGCCCCCCCACCCCTCCTCCGGCACCTTCCTGGCCCGCATGCCCCGGCGCTGAGGCGATCAGCCCGGCTGGAGCAGAGGGTCCAGGTGTTGCGAGTTAGAGAGCGTCACTTCAATACCATCAGTGCAATCAGAACCTTACACGGCTCGCGCAGCGGGCCGCCCCCTCAGCCGAGGGGTGCGAACAGCCGGTCACAAATTAGCCGGCCTGCACGCCTCATCCATCATCCCGTTCCTTCATTCTTTCCTTCTGGTTTACGTAATGGCACCGGGCGCTGGCTGAGCCCAAGCCAATTTTCCAACTCAAAGACGGAGAAATACAAGAGATTTAAATGCACATCCTGCCTTCGCTCTTCGTTAAAATGCTTCCCGAGGTCGCAATTACTCGTCTGATTAAAGAAGGATATTACGGATCCCTCAAGTGGCATTTACAAATGGCTCCCGAATACATCGATACCGGGGATAAAGTGCCTGTCGCTGGCTTTAATATGACAAATACAGCAATCACTAGATCAATGCTGGAGGTCGCCTGGTCATCGCACTGGGCGGCGCCACATTGATTTGTTGATCTGCCGCTCCATGAGAAGCACATGTATGGCTCACTTATGGCACGCACCGGCGCTCTGTCTTCTGGGATACGGCTCGCTGGCAGTTTAACATGAGTAACCAAGTCTTTTACAACCTTGTAAATTACTGAGAAATTGCAGTAAACACAGTAAACAGTGATGTTTCATAATGTTTGCATCATTTTCTTCTTGCCACTGCAGGTCAGTAAAGTGAAAATATTTCACAAACTTGTTTCATTTATGAAATATGTGGTCATGTTTGTTTGGAATCATCGATTTTTTTGGGAAAAAGAGACTGAATGCATCTGAAAATAGCCTACAAACAGTGATACCTCTCTTTCTCTTTTGCTACAATCTTCATGTTGATGTAGCCCAGGCCAAACATCACTGATTTGAAGCCCAAATAAATCAAAGTCACGTGACTGCTTGTCAAAATCACACACTAGAAGACAGTCTCAGGAGCTAATTTTGGTCCACGATGGATCAAACAATTTGTAAATTAGAAATGGAATTTGTTTATGAAGTGCTTTTACCCTGATTATACAGTGTGCTTCACGGTGTTGGTCACTCACACACCAATGGAAGCGGCTGCCGTCCAACAAGCTCTCGCCGTCCACTCAGGGAAATTTGGGATTCAGTGTCTTTTTCAAGGACGACTCTTAAAAGAAAGTCCTTGAGAAATTGGAACCACACAACACCGGTCCTCTAAGCACAGCATTAGCTTTCTGTGAGTTAAAGCACAGGTTTTAAAATATTACTGCTGGTCTACAAAGCGCTGAACGGTCTTATATTAAAATATACACAAGATTTCTGAGTTCCCTGTGAAGCATCCAGACCCCTTAGGAAACGATAAACTGAGTTCTCAGAAACAGAACCAAACAAAGTCAAGCAGCATTTTGTTTATATGCTCCTCACTTACGGAACAATCTTCTCAAAAACCTGAGGTCCTCTCAAACTGTCAGGTTATTTCAACCATGGCTGAAAACTTTGTTTACTGCAGCATTAGCAAGATAATACTTTACTCAATGTCATTTTTCCAACTTTTCACTCTTCTAAATACATTTTCAGGAGCTTTATTTTTAATTCTTAGCTGTATTGGTTGCCTTTCGTCTTTTAAATGCTCCTATTTTCTGAAAATCTTGATTTATTTAGATGATTTAGATGTAATGTGTATTCATTTGAATTCATGAAACACTTTGAATTGACTTGCGTATCAACGGTCCCATACAGATAAACTTGCTTTGCCCTCTACATATGAACAGATGGGAGACAAAACCTTTAACCATTCGACTGAGATGAACCACTCCGCCAACTGAGCCACAGCCGAGCCGGCGATGAAAGCTGTTTCAAGGAGACATGCTAGTTAGAGAGAGATTAAAGTTTAAAATGACTTCACTGAAACCATCCTCTGATTACACCAACAGACACAAACCGACTGTGGAGCAGTGCTGGGGCGGGACGGCGCCTCTCAGGCCGTCCAGAGATAATAAATAAATATAAAACCTATAAAACCTATTGTGAAGCACGGTAAAAACTTTTCTCCTCCCCCGGACGCTCATCTTATCCAATAACTCAGGTTACCGTTCAATACACACACCTGCTGATGCACAGCCTCAGTGAGGTGACAGATGTGAGCCGCTGCAGCTTCTGTGGCTGGAAACTCATTTACAACATGGGCTTCGCAGGTCAGCTACAGTAAAAGCACCTTCAGGCCACAAATATAACACGACCCTTTTCAACCTGTTGTCAGAAAGGACAAAAAGTCAATACAGATCAATACAGCAGTATGATCATAGTTCAGGATCATGTGGGAACTCTTATAGAAAACCAGCCCTGGCAGTGACTCATAACTAGTTTCTGTTCTTCAAAATTCAACTGCTTTGAAATTCATTATTGATTCTCAAATTTAACAATATGCTAAAACATGACTAAGAGCAAATCAACTTGAAATCAAACATTTTAAAACTATTATTCCAAAAACACTCGATTTGACATTTCCAGCTGTATTACCTTCTAACTGCACAAATGTTTGTTTTTTTAATCTTCTGACCGGCAGTTACGAGACAAGGCCATTGAAATGTTCCACTTTTTTCACCTAAATTGAACATTAAACGTGACTCAACCTGCATCAGAAATCCTACACAATGCAGTTAATGCAACCAGCATTTAATTTGTTTCATTCATATTTCAGACATTCACTGTGATTCTTCTACTAACTGCACAAATGTTTGTTTTTTTAATCTTCTGACCGGCAGTTACGAGACAAAGCCAAACCTTTGTAATGTTCCACTTTTTTCACCTAAATTGAACATTAAACGTGACTCAATCTGCATCAGAAATCCTACACAATGCAGTTAATGCAACCAGCATGTAATTTGTTTCATTCATATTTCAGACATTCACTGTGATTCTGCAAAACTCAGTTATTAAACTCTTTGTCAATGCATAGAAATAAGCTTTCATCACTTCCACAGTTTTTTCCCCCACTGACCGACATGGATCATTGTTGTGCTCTTGCAGGGTCTTTGTTTACTCGTAGCAGGGTTTTGTGTTTGTTTGCAGCACTGCAGCAGCAGATTACAGGGCGAAAGCAAAGAGATAAATAAAGCATGCAGGGAAAGTGTGCATTTTACCATTTATTCCCCCCTCAGCCTTCCTCCCTAAAAGGCTAAGTGCACTCGCCCGTGGTCGATTTTCCAATCAATAAAGCGGATATCTCTGCGATGACACACCGCCTTGCGGATCCCTGATGCAGGCAGAGCTGCAGCCACGATGCATTTCAGAGTCTGGATACACACATCCAGACACACACACACACACACACACACACACACACACACACACAGAAAGCAGGGAGCTGTTTGCATGCACAGCCAAGCATACATGAGACCATGCGCAGGCATTGTGTTGGTTTCCTGTTTCGAAATGGATATGATGAGCTCTGTGGGGCAGCAGACCGAGGAGGAGGAGAGGCTGCAGACGAGTTATGTGTTGTTATTGTTGTCAGCCGCTGGGGCTCGTAGCTCATGCGTGGCAGCGGGTGGAGCAGGGAGACGATGTCAGATGAGACAATGTGTCACTTACGGAGGTTTAACCTCAGATTTAATCAGGGACGAGCAGACGCGAGGGGCGAGCTCGCAGGCGCCGCGACGCTTTATTCATCAAACCTTTGGTGATATTTATGCGCACCCACAGGAGACTGAATTTTTTTTTTATTATTCCGAGAGGAATAAATATTTTCTAAATTAGCTCTACAAATCATGATATCTTACATTTATAACAGATTTATTTTCCATGTGTTTTCAGTGCTCGATTTATCTGGATTTCTCTTTGGTTTTCATCGCTGGTTACCAATAAGTTCCAATCACAAGTTCATTCATGAACTTTTTCAAAAGATAATGTGAAATGTAAAAGAAGTTTAGCTTTTCCACCTTCAACAAAGTCAGCAACAGTTCTGATAAATACGAGTATCACAGGATAATAAACAGAGCACAGAAGTTAAAATTTTTGTCATTGAATATTGACATTTTGTTGGTAAGCCGACATTTTTATTAAAGATCTCAAATTACATTAAAAATAAGCTGTATTTTTAATTTGTTTCACCTTCAGTTCAGAGGAAAAGGGCCAAAAGTAACGTAATCCAATAATATAAAATCCATTAAAAGGGAAGTTTCTTGCTTAAAAATGACAAAAAAAACTTTATGACACAAAGTAAGCAAATTACTTTAAACTAGAGAAGTGTTCAGATATAACCTAAAACACATGCATACAATCATTCCCATTTCTGTCCTGACTATATTGGAAAACTTTAATTTACAGAACATTCTACCACTGTTCTGGCTGCAGTCAAGAAATAACTGACTTTCTGCCTCTGGCTAAACATATAGATTTATTGATACTCACATTCACAGCAATTTACACCGACTTGAATAAAAAAGAAAGAAACCCACAATTAGATACACTTGATAAATTACCATTGATAAAACTAATCATGCAGTCACAAAGCAATCAAACCCATGTACGTCAAACATGAACGATACATGACCGCAGCGTTATGGTTTTATAGACTATTGATCTCTCTGGTCTCCAGAGAACGCCGAGAAACTGATTTCTTTTCTTCACTGATGTGAAGTGAAGAGAGAACGGCCAGACTCGTTGAAAATGACTGAAACTCAACAGGAGCTCAGAGCTCCATGGGTAAAAATCAAATCCTGCAGGAGATCGTCTCACAACACATACAGATCTTTTTTTATGCAGATCCGTGGATTGTTAGTCCTGAGTGTGGTCAGAGCCTCTCAGATCATGGCCGCCATCATGTGATGGACACTTCCAGCACGATGCCACAGAATGCCACCAAGCTTCTTCAATCAGTTCAGGAGACTCAAACTGCCTCAACAGCTACTAAATTTCACCAGATTTGCTGAATCTGTGACTGAACTAATGAAGCAAGGTCTATGACATTACCTGGATGTATTCAAGCATTCATTGGTTCACCGACTAGTGCAAAGGGCGACTGTGAAACAGACAGATTCCTAACCATTTCACTGCCTCATGCAGCGATACAGACTTCCTGTGACGTTTCAAAACACTAACATGCTTGAGGTGGAGCTCTCCACTTCAAGGCACTGACCACGGAGTGTAATGCAGGGGCAATATAGTCTGATCGAATCTGAGCCTGTGTTTATGGTGCTGGGAGTCCTGAAGAGAGGTGACTCAAAAAGGTACTTGTTACAGATGCAATATATCCAAAAACACAGTTTCCTGTTAGAGAGATGCCAGTGAGAGATTAGATTATTCATACTGAAGGGCTAGCTCTTCCTCCAGAAAGGCCTCCAGTAGAATTTAAAAAATAAACAAACATTGGCCCTCTTCCACTCCATGTGCTTTGTGTCTGTACCATTAATTTCTCCCAGGCAGTCCAGATGGAGCAGCCTTGATATAATTTACCATTAAAATAAAATTACATCAGATTGAAGAGCAAAAAAATAATATCACAACATAAATCACTACAAATGCAGAAATAAAAATGTTTTGAAAAAAAACCCATGCAATAAATGTCAAAACGTCATGTATATATTTTTTAGAAAAATGAAAACATGTCTTATATTAAACCATTAACCTTTACAATATATTTAGTGATGGATCCTTTTTGCATCTAAGGTAACAGCAACAGTTTTTACAGAATTGTGGAACTGGTTCAAAGTCATTCATTAAATATGCCATGACTGTCACACATTCTTTGATCATTACAAATCAAATAGATTTGTCCAAATTATTACAAATGAGACATCTTCAGTGTAAAGTCCATGTGTAATATGTTTACACAGTGTTGTGTTACAATTACTAATTTAAGGAATTCACACCTTCTCGCCCTAATCTGTCCACACATGGACAGCAGGCACATCATTCAGCATGTATTGGTAGGATGATGGAACATCTCCCACACATCACTGAATGTATCACTGTAGCAGGCATATATGTAGATGCAGCTTTAGAGTCCCAAGATATCATGATCTCAAGATTCAAGAAACGGAACACAACAGACACGGCTCAGCAGCCATAGAAGCAACGATCCAAGAGGAAGAACTAAACCACAATCAAGCGATTTAAAGAAACTGATTAATAATTGCTGACCCACATTTATATTCTTCAAACACAGCCTCTCACACTGGTAAATAATTGCAACCACTGCAGCTTGATCACAAGCATTTCCCCAAGTCTGATGACAAAATCCACAAAACGTGAGATCCACTGTTAATCAGACATGAACAACAGGCAAATTATGCGCAACAAGTGGAACAAAAAGAAAAACACGCGTGTACATGCAACGAAAAGGTTTCTCTCCAACACCACACAGGAAACTCAATGTGTGCACGCTCATGCATCAAATCACTTGCAGATTGTACTACTGAATGTATAAACGATAGTATGCAAACACAGTAGGCCTCGAGGCTGGTTCCGTTAATAAAACCAAACAGAAGAATAAAATAACGTAGCTCTGAGTTACTTTTCTTGCTGGTTCAACGCCACACAAAGCCTTTAGTGTACACACTCGGGGCATGAACTCACTCGCACATTGTACTGTGTGTACACAAACTACAGCACATAAACACTGAAAACGCAGAAGGAAAAACGTAATGAAATCCTGTGCACACTGTATGCAAACAATGAAAAGTGACAGGAGAAAAACACTTGCACCTCAAGGCTGGGTGCATCAACACAACCAAGCATGAGAAGAATAAAATAAAGTCCTACCTTTTGTAGACAGACTGCAGCTCCGAGTCACTTCCTTGCTGGTCCAACACGACACATAACAAAATGTTCATTCACATAGAAATATCTTCCACATTTGTACTACTGCATGCACAAACAATAGCATGCAAACATTGAGTGACAGCAGAAAAAACACCTGCACCTCAAGGCTGGGTGCATTAACAGAACCAAGCATGAGAATAAAGTAACAAACTCCTATTTTATAGACATACCAGCAGCTTCTTGCTGGTCCAACAACACACAGATAACCCAATATGTGCACACTCATTTGTGAAATCCTTTGCACATTGTATGCAAACAATGAAAAGTGACACAAAAAAAAAACCTGCACCTCAAGGCTGGGTGCATCAACACAACCAAGCATGAGAAGAATTAATTAAACGTGTCCTACTGTTTGTTGTCCTCATGCAGCGTTGAATGACTTTGTCACTGGTCCTTCATTCACAGATGTCAGAAGTTCCTCAGGGCTCAAGTTTCCACGCAGACATCTGGAATGATGTTCCAGTGATCACTTCTCCTCTTCACTCCACAGTTGGTGTGTCCTGATGCAGTCAGCCCCTGAACATACCATCAGAGGCAAATTAATGCTCCAAATTTACAATTGACAAATACAATACAAACATTAATGATGGAATTAGTGGGATAATAATGCAAATTAGTGGTATAATAATGCAAAATGTTTGTTTTCCTGAACATTATTTTGTATCAGCTTACCTGGTAATTCAGGAACCTCTTGATTCACACAAAGCTTCCACGTCAGTTTTAAATAGTAAGCACCTCTCATGAATGTTAGTCTTCTGTAATCATTTCTTTAAACATACAGCTTAGCTGATGGAACTACTTTTCCTTCCACCTGTAGCTGTGAAGGCGTACTGAGGCTGATTAAACACAGGTGTGGCGAATTAACGTTCATGGTGCGTTCAGTGAAAACTGGGAAAAGGGAAAACTCGATTTCTTTTGTGTTCTTTGGAGAAGAAATATCCAACACCGCTCAAACAAAACAGATTTTCTCAAAGAGGTCACTGATAGTTTTAAACTCAAAAATTACACAGCAGAGCTGGGTGGTCTTTTTGTCTGAATCGTAACATTTACTCATCAGGGGAAAAGATATGACCAAGAAAAAATAGATTGTTTGCCATGTATGTGAATTCTAACTGTGAACAAATTGAAATATATATTTTGTCGGCTATATTGCATGATATTTGTACATTTGCTCTGTGAGAGGATAATGTTTAATGCGCAATTGTGACTGAGCAGCCATCACTGACTGAACAGCGCGTGCACACGCTATATGCCACACGTCAAACACTTCCCTACATCCCTCACAGAACTTCACAATAATCCTGCCTGAAACACTTCGTAGTTGAGTTGAGGACGAACACTCGACAGTCCTGCTCTGACAAATCAGCTTTCATGGAGACAAACACTCACCTGACGCCATGCTGCCTCCGGACTGCTCTCAGACTTCATGCGGCCAAACGGGGGCGCTGTCACAGACTCAGCTTTATAAGAGCCCTGGGAGGGAAAACGGCAACCTGACCAGCTGCATTTAATTACCGTCATTAACCAATTTTGCATGGCTTTGTCATTTTAAGAGTACATTTTGAACTGGGGGATGTATCATATTAATGAATGGGTTTTTATTTCCATTTCATAGTTGTTTAATATGATTTTCTGTTTGTTTAATGAGCAAAAATATGGGGGTTTTTTTCTTGGATTATTTTGATTGGTTATGCTCAGTAGGAGGGGTTTGGAGTGATGAATGAGCTCAGGAAAGACAGAAACCTCAATTAACGCTTAATTAATGCTTTCTTTTGTTTCGTTCTCCCACTTTGTGTTTTTTGTTCATCACTGGGATTTTGGAACGGTGAAACAAACACCATTTTATGCAACAGTCAACCTCGACTGTGCCGTGTTATTTTTGAGACGATGTTGTGGAAGGATCCCCGTCACAACAATACATGATTTCACTTCAAAAACAATTGACAGAACCAACTCGAAGCTAGCTGCATTATTTTGAGTGTCATGGAAACTGGTCTAAATGAAGGTTTTTGTTCAGTTCAGATTCTAAAACACTGATATGGACTCTCTTTGCAATGATTCCTGCTGTTATCTTTCTTGTGGATTATCTTAGCCTTTACTTTAGTTTCCCTTTGTGGTGAGCTGCCACTCATTGTGTGAATGCTGAAGGCATTCACACTATTACATTCCTTTTCTTTATTATTCTTCTTATTATTATTATTCTGACTTCTTCCGCCGTTTTTTAACGCTTAACTACTCCTCCAAATTTGGTCCGATTTGAACCATTCATATATCAAATTGTGCAGCTTTTTAAGGACTTGGGTGCTATGTTCTAACTTTTTTATATCTTTTAAACTTTTTGAAATATTTCAACTTTTGTGCAACTTTTTGCCCCATGTTAACGGATGGAGATTTTTTCAAACTTTGGAACCTTATAACTTCTTCAAACCTTAACCGATTTTAACCATTCAACTTTTAAAATATTCAACTTTTTAAACCCTTTCTTCAACCTTTTTCAACTTTTTCAACTTTGTTCAACTTTTTGAAATATTTCAACTTTTTAAAATTATTTTTAACATTGAAGTCAATGGGAAAACCCTTCAACTGACCTTTCAACTCCTTCAACTTTGAACCCTTACAACTTTGTCATACTTTCACATAGACAAGTCATTTTACTTTTAAAACGTAGGCATTTTTGTACTCTATTCACGTATGTAACAGCATCTCCAGATCTTTTACCAAATTTAAACTGTGAGCCTTTAAGCATGGAGAGAATTTCAGCCGTTTTTGAAGTTTATAATGGGTGTGTATTGGAAAAGCTAGAGTGGGAGAATCAAATTTAGAGTGCGGGAGGCTCTGAATTTTAACCAAAAAAAAAAAATATTTTCTCATCCTCCTGGCCACATTTCTGGCTCAATCTGCACATTAACCCCTCAAAACGTAGGAATTTTTCTTGTGACCCGTACAATTGACTCACTTTGTCTCTATCTCAAACGGTTCTCTCTCCAGCTGCATTTGTTTGAGGAGAGTGCAGAATTTTCTCCCATCCGCTCCAATGCATTTTCGAGACGCCTGAATCCAAAACTTCACTCGTGTTCGCACAATTGGTATGGCTGAATGGATGATCCTACAGACATGATTCCTGCACCATTAAATTCATGAAAGGCTTCTGAATCTGACTGTGTGAAAATCTTTTTCAATTTTGCCTTTCGGGCCCCGAGAAATGCCATTTCTTCAACCATGCGCACTCCATTAAAAAGTGCTGATTCACTGTCATGGCTGCCGTGCAGCTGGTCTCCATTGCAACAGACACACCTGTTGTGCTGCTGCTGCTTGATTAGTCTGGATTTTTCCATTAAGACTGGAGCTCTATTGATCCTCTGTTACTCTGACACTGACTCCACTGCTCCTTCTACCTCTATCAACTTTTTTAAGTTGTTGCAGTGTTTTCAACCTTTTTAAACCCTTTATAACTTTTTGCAGTGTTTTCAAACCTTTTTAACCCTTTTCAAGTTTTTGCAGTGGTTTTAACCTTTTTCAAACTTTTTCAACTTTTTTCAACCCTTTTCAACTTTTTGCAGTGTTTTTAAACTTTTTCAACCTTTTCAACTTTTTTTAACCTTTTTCAACTTTTTGCAGTGTTTTCAACCTTTTTCAACATTTTCAAGTTTTTTTCAGTGTTTTCAACCTTTTTTAAACTTTTTCAACTTTTTGCAGTGTTTTCAACCTTTTTCAAACTTTTTCAACTTTTTGCAGTTGTTTTCAAACTTTTTCAACCTTTTTCAACTTTTTTCAACCCTTTTCAACTTTTTGCAGTGTTTTGAACCTTTTTCAATGTTTTTCAACTTTTTGCAGTGTTTTCAACCTTTTTCAACTTTTTGCAGTGTTTTTCTACCTTTTTCAACCTTTTTCAACTTTATTTCAGGGTTTTTCACCTTTTCTTATTCAGTTTTTCTGCATTACAGTATAACATTTTCAGCTCAGCATTCACACTTGCAGTTTCTTCAGGAACTGCAAATTTTTTCTGGTTGTGTGAATGCTGAAGGCATTCACACTATTACATTCCTTTTCTTTATTATTCTTCTTATTATTGTGTGAATGCTGAAGGCATTCACACTATTACATTCCTTTTCTTTATTATTCTTCTTATTATTATTCTGACTTCTTCCGCCGTTTTTTAACGCTTAACTACTCCTCCAAATTTGGTCCGATTTGAACCATTCATATATCAAATTGTGCAGCTTTTTAAGGACATTAGTGCTATGTTCTAGCTTTTTAAAACCTTTTAAACTTTTTGAAATATTTCAACTTTTGTGCAACTTTTTGCCCCATGTTAACGGATGGAGATTTTTTCAAACTTTGGAACCTTATAACTTCTTCAAATCTTAACCGATTTTAACCATTCAACTTTTGAAATATTCAACTTTTTAAACCCTTTCTTCAACCTTTTTAAACTTTTTCAACTTTGTTCAACTTTTTGAAATATTTCAACTTTTTAAAATTATTTTTAACATTGAAGTGGATGGGAAAACCCTTCAACTGACCTTTCAACTCCTTCAACTTTGAACCCTTACTACTTTGTCATACTTTCACATAGACAAGTCATTTTACTTTTAAAACGTAGGCATTTTTGTCCTCTATTCAGGTATGTAGTATCATCTCAAGATCTTTTACCAAATTTAAACTGTGAGGCTTCAAGTGTGGAGGGAATTTTAGCCGTTTCTGAAGTTTATAATGGGTGTGTATTGGAAAAGCTAGAGTGGGAGAATCAAATTTAGAGTGCGGGAGGCTCTGAATTTTAACCAAAAAAAAAATTATTTTCTCGTCCGTACGGCCACATTTCTGGCCCAATCTGCACAATAACCCCTCTAAACGTAGGAATTTCTCTTGTGACCCGTACAATTCAGTCACTTTGTCTCTATCTCAAACGGTTCTCTCTCCAGAGGCATTTGTTTGAGGAGAGTGCAAAATTTTCTCCCATCCGCTCCAATGCATTTTCGAGATGCCTGAATCCAAAACTTCACTCGTGTTCGCACAATCGCCGTGGCTGAATGGATGATCCTACAGACATGATTCCTGCACCATTAAATTCATGAAAGGCTTGTGAATCTGACTGTGTGAAAATCTTTTTCAATTTCACATCTTGGTCCCCGAGAAATGCCATTTCTTCAACCATGCGCACTCCATTAAAAAGTGCTGATTCACTGTCATGGCTGCTGTGCAGCTGGTCTCCATTGCAACAGACACACCTGTTGTGCTGACTGCTGCTTGATTAGTCTGGATTTTTCCATTAAGACTGGAGCTCTATTGATCCTCTGTTACTCTGACACTGACTCCACTGCTCCTTCAACTTTCTTAAAGTTTTTTCAACTTTTTGCAACGTTTTCAAACTTTTTCAACCTTTTTCAACTTTTTTCCAATTTTTGCAGTGTTTTCAACATTTTTAAACTTTATTCAACATTTTTCACCTTTTTTCAACTTTTTGCAGTGTTTTCAACCTTTTTCAAACTTTTTCAACTTTTTTTAAACTTTTTCAACTTTTTGCAGTTTTCAACATTTTTCAACCTTTTTCAACATTTTTCACCTTTTTTCAACCTTTTTCAAAATTTTTCACCTTTTTTCAACCTTTTTCAAAATTTTTCAACATTTTTCACCTTTTTTCAACCTTTTTCAACTTCTTGCAGTGTTTTCAAATTTTTTCAATACTTTTCAACTTTTTGCAGTGTTTTCAACCTTTTTCAAAATTTTTCAACCTTTTTCAACTTTTTTCACCCCTTTTCAACTTTTTGCAGTGTTTTCAACCTTTTTCAACCTTTTTCAACTTTTTGCAGTGTTTTCAACCTTTTTCAAACTTTTTCAACTTTTTGCAGTGTTTTCAAACTTTTTCAACCTTTTTCAACTTTTTTCAACCCTTTTCAACTTTTTGCAGTGTTTTCAACCTTTTTCAAGTTTTTGCAGTGTTTTTCTACCTTTTTCAACCTTTTTCAACTTTATTTCAGGGTTTTTCACCTTTTCTTATTCAGTTTTTCTGCATTACAGTTTAACATTTTCAGCTCAGCATTCACACTTGCAGTTTCTTCAGGAACTGCAAATTTTTTCTAGTTTAGCTTAAATTTTCAGCATATATTTTATATATACAGTACCTTGCGACGTATTTGGGTCTCTCTGAACTACTGATGTCTGTTTCTGTTTCCTTTTGCTGTCTGTTAGTAGATGTGCAGCTTATTATTGGTGTTTTGAATGATTTTCCATGTTTGTGTTGTTCAGTGTGTCACTTTGCATCATTTTGAAAAGAGTCCCCAGGGCCCGAACCCAATAATCCCGCCTCTTATTCCATCCACTGCCTAGGATTGGTCCATTGTCAGTGTCACAGCAGTTATTTATGACTTAAATTCCACAATCCGACACGCTGACGAACCGATCAAACACATTCACACAGGATAGCCTGAATCCAACACAGTCCTCTCCACACTCTCCCCTCCTCCTGCATCTGTAATCATTGCACAAGTTAACACATCTTACTCGCTGTATTTCCCATAATGCTTTGAGCTCTCCAGGATGGGAACATAAAGCACAATATGCCAGCGTATTGAGCGTGTGTATGCAAAATAAAAGCGTTCCAGCTGGTTAGCTGAGCCTGATTTCACTTTATAATCCCCATCCTTTACCTCCAGGCTGACTTCCATTATGTTTTCACACGTTAGCATGTTCATCCCCGCTTTCCTGCCTGGTTGAGTGGGAGGGGAAGGGAGGCAGAAAGAAAGAGCCCGGGGGTGGGCCACCTGTGCGGGTGTGTTGTTGATTGTGTAAATTAGTAATCAGAGGAATTAGCTCCCGTGTGAACATGTGAGTGTGCGAGAATGAAGGCAGTACGTGACGCGTGAATAGAGGATGAAAACATTTCCGTATATGAAAAGCATGCGTGCCAAGGCTTTTCCACCAGTTGTGAGGTTCCATCATTCCACGCCGGTGCACATGACTATTCAGCTTCATTTAAGAAAGTCATCTATAAATGCAATGGCGTTAAATTGCTTTACAGTCACATCTCGACATTACAGTCAAGCTTTTCTAACACAGAAAATCCAACTTTTTCTTGTTTTGAGAATTGGCAAAGCTGCTGAAGGTTGAAAAATTAAAGTAATTTGCATCAATTTTGGATGAAGGAATCAGTTTATAGTACATGGCAAACTACTGTCAAACCCAACTTGTATACAAAAATCGGATCAAATTAAAGTCATAACCAAAATAAACCTCATATTCCTACGGGCAGTAACTTAGAGCCCTGTGAGCAGCACACTGGACCAGGCTCTACTTCAAACCTTTACCAAGTCGCTGCCACGTCAGCTCTCAGCGGCCATCAAAGGCCTGGAGCGGATCCCACTCCCGGAAAATACAGCCGACACCTTTCCTCCACTCTGTCCATTATAAATAAAGACGTGAAAATTGAAAGCAGACCTCTCAGTCTACTGAAGGATTTTGAAGACACCTACTCAAGTGTTTGGAGTCGTGAGGGGGCCGACAGCTCGCTCCGCTGAGATCTGTTTGGCTTCCATCTCTTCTTTCAAAGAAGAGTTTGAATCGGCGCAGAGGAAGAGTTGACGGGGACGGAGAGAGAGAGGATGAGCTGCTTGGAGGTGAAACAACATTTTAAGGTACAGTCGTGAACAGAGGTGATGTTTTTCTTACACGCGGAGGTGTGTTTACAATGAGCTTGTGTGTGTGTGCGAGGAGAGGGACGGAAACATGCTGGGCAGCCACGGTTTCCAGTTACACTTCAGGAACACACATTCCTACGTTACATCTCACACCTTGTAGAAACGGCTCATCTGACGCCGCGCTTCGGCTTTTTCTCATGAACACCTCCGGTTTACCTCGGAGCTCGGTTTCTGTGCACGCCACGTATTTCTGATGCGCCTCGCATGTGCTCGTCTCACGTCATTCTTTTCAGTTTAATCCACTTTGTATTTGCGTAGCAGCAATTACACGATGGCTCCCTCGACTTTGCAGTCAGATGAAACTCAGCTGCTCAGACTCAACGGCCTCGCTCGAGCTAGAAGAAAGAAGAAAAGTCCAACACCAGCAGACCGGCTGGTTGGGAAGAACTGCTCCAACTGGCCGCGGTGAGTGGATGGCTCCTGTGGTTTGTGACGTTTTCCTCCTTTGTGGATACGAGGAGCTGCTGTGCCACCGTTTGAAGAAATCACTCGTTAGAGTTCCTCCATTAGCTGTGAATATGTTTGAGCCAAAAGAAACCAGATCCGCCCAAAGAAATAGACAGTTTATCAAAAATAATCAGAATACATCGCAGCAGGAATCCTAATATTTGGAAATGAGTCAGCGCTGCAGGACCTCGGTTTCAATTGAGGTTTTCGAATAGCTTTTTGATTAAACTCTCGAAATAAGGTCCGTGGTTAGAACAACCTCAAAAGACCCTTGTAACTTAATCTGCAGTTCTGAAATACACAAGTTTCAACTGCCGCGACCGATGTTTTGAAGTTTAATGTCTCTTCTGAAAAGACAGTTGCTCTCAAATTGAAACATGAAGCTGGAGAGGCACATTGTGTCGTCATGCTGAGCCTGACAAATCTGTTCTTACAGGTTTGTTGTGTTCTCAGAATGATTGTAACGACACACTCGACACCCTGTTCAGTGGGAACACTTCGACCAAATAATCTAATCCAACACAGCAGATGTGTCATAGATGTGGCTTTTCCACAGTGTTCTGTTTATCACGTTTTGGACAAAATAATAAATGAGCACGAGAAATGGAGATTCACTTTTTATTAAATATGTATTTACAATAAAACATTTTCACAGTCAAACAACCAATCATGTTGTTGGAGTCATGATGGAAGAAAACACTTTAGTTCACTGAAAAATCTTATTTTTGATGTGAACATTCCTCGCACAAAACAAAACTTCAGGCGCTCATGC
Source organism: Salarias fasciatus (assembly GCF_902148845.1). Classification (NCBI taxonomy): domain Eukaryota; kingdom Metazoa; phylum Chordata; class Actinopteri; order Blenniiformes; family Blenniidae; genus Salarias; species Salarias fasciatus. The sequence goes on along the minus strand of NC_043760.1, from coordinate 7,725,131 downwards.
AATGATCCACACATCAACAGTGAGTCCAATTTAGCTTTTCATCAGGTTCATCCTCTGAGATGACTGAAACATCACATCCTGAAAGTTAAACGATATCTCACTTCATCTCATCGGCAGCGAGTGGATCTCTGTCTGCTGAATTAAATACAGAATCTCTCCCCCCGACCTGAACCAGGGCTTGAATCCCTCCCTACAATCTGTTCTCCTGTCCTTTTGTTTTCTCTCCTTCTGTCCTTAAACGCCAGCTGGAAAGGGATTTTCATTGTGACAGTCCACTGCTCCCAGTCCTGAAGAGGAAGGGTTAAATGCAGAGCTAATGAATAAAGTTTGCTTGGTTATGAGAAAAACTCTATAAAAGCTTTGTTTTCACCCACTGTATTGAGTTTTTCTTTCTTGTTTTTCTAATCGTTGTTTTCATTTAGGGCTCCATTCCTCCTTCCCATTCAGACATCCACCCTGTGAATAATCAAATAAGGTCATCGCAGCACAAATGCATGAAATCTGATTTGATCATTCTCCTTCATGTAGTGTGTGGGTAACAAAGAGCTTTGGTTTGTGTATTCCCTCAGCCAGAGTTTAAATTTCCCTTCATTTTTCAATCGCTTTTATATAAAGTCTTATTTAATACCTATTCAGGTGAATTTTAAAAAAAAAATGGCGGAAACTTAGCTCATAATAAAGAAAATGATTTAATCATGATTACAGTTTGTTTTTTTTTTTTACGTCGTTGGTTTTCACTCATTATTTACAGGTCAAATTCAGATTGAAAGCACAATTCACAGCTTGAGACCTCAGACAGAAGCAGTGTCACCTAAGAACCCTGAAGACTTGCTAATAACAGCAGAGCGTTTACCTTTCGCACCGTCGGCCCAGGAACTCGACATGACGGAGTGAACCCAGCCCGACCCGAATCAAACGCCTTTCATTAGCTTTCTCTTTGACGGGGTGGACAAGCTGAGACCTCCACAGCGCTTCATCTGGACGGACACACACAACTCTTAATAGAAATTGTCGGCTTTAATCAACATTCCGTCTGTGACACACCTTGAAGGAATAATACCCCAGTTCAAGGTTTCCAGGAGGTTACAGAGGGAATCCAGTACGATCAAGTTCCAGGCTCCTATTGAAGAACACCATAAAGCTGCTCAAGGAAAACTCGGTTGCTTTATATAGGTTACTTTACTGAAAAATAAATTCTCAGAGTTGGCGCTGTTGCCCACGGAGAATAATATGCCATAATCATTAACAATGGGAGTACGTACGTCCATATGGACAGACGATCGAGTTGGATTGTTACTACGCTGAGCTGTCAACTCTAAATCTTTAAAGATTGTTTTGTGAATTACCAAATCAGAAATGAGCCTTTAAACCAAAATCTGTCAATTCTGGGATTTTAAATAAGACTAGAAAGTTCAACTTTTTGGAGGCACGGGAAACTTAAAACAGGTGTTGTTTTCCATTTATTCAGTTTCAAACGAAAAACAGGCCGAAATGTGTATGCGACTGAATGCAAAGCACATGTTTTATCTCCGCTGCTCTGGTCCCAGTGAGGACGAGCTGAACAGTTCTGTGCATTGATATTCAGATTCTTGATAATCATGTTTATTCACTTTTCATCTGTTTTTATTTTCTGTCTCTAATATTTGTGTGTTGCCATGGTAACCCATGCTGAAGCCCTTCCTCTTCTTCATGATTATCTGGACAAACTGTAAAGAAAAGTCCATTTCAATAGCATCAGTAGTAAACACACTCTTTAAATGCAGTCAATGCAGTTTTAATTACCAACAAGCCTGATGTGCCTGAGGTGGCAACATTTCAGCAGTGTTCAATCAAATTTCAATCCAGTTGTTGTAACTGAACATCTGGAATCCATTCAAATCTGATATAAAATCATCAAGATTCCTGGAAGCTTTGAAAATTATTCTAACTGCAAGAATAAAACGTCGCTCAATCGATGCGCCCTCAGAAATCGAGCTGTGTTTCCGATCATATAATCACTCCTGGTCTGTTTGTTTTTATGAGGGAAATTGTCGTTCAGAAGCAATATGCACTCGGAATCCTTCTTGAAGTGGTCATTTTCATTTTGAATGACTCATACTTCCTCCATATTTGCCAATACTGTCCTTAAATATGAGTATTACATGTGACATGTGGAAAGATTTTATCTCCACGGATGAATGAACATTGGTTTTCAAGTCTGAGTGATATAAATGTAGATATAAGACAAACAACTGTAAAACATGAGGCCTTCTTTAAACCATTCTTAATGTTAATAATCAGCGATGAGTAGCAGTTTACAAAGCCTGAGAGCAACTGATTACTTTGGATTTGGAAACGGGTGAGCCTGTCCTGTCTTCAACCACAGTTAGCTGTTTTCTTAGAGAGCTGAAGTCAGTCGCGTTGTTTAAATCCACATTTCAGAGTCATCTGAATTATATGCATTGTTGTAAACAGAAATGTATTTCAGATCGTTTGCTTGGATTAAGTTTTAACTTTGCTCAGATGTTTTCTTCTTTGACACAGGAGTTTTACCATCAGAGGAAGACGAGTGAGTCTGTCATCACACTGACTCGCATGGTAGAGCAACCCTACAATAACGCTGCTATGTGGCCATCAACATGACACTGATCGTCCACAACCGATATGACTCACTGAGAAAGACCATTAAGGGAACAGAAAACATACTCATTTCTGAAAGTTTTAAAGTATCCACACTTTAAATAAGGGTATAACTTTGAGTCTATAATTTTCACGACAGGTACTGTGCATTGCATGCAACTGAGAATGACATCTAATAGTCTCAAGGTATTACACATATCTTTACTTTTTACCATTGACAAAGAAATAGAAGTCATTGTCTATGTTTTTTTCAGGTCTTTTATGAAAAGTTCATGTCTTAAAAACTAAAGCTCCAAACTTTAAATCTGGCACACTAGTAGATGCACGGATATTAACGTCAACTATTACAGCATAAATCAAATCCATCACAGGTGAACTTTTAATTTGATGTTAAAAAAAATGGCAGAATATGGTAGAGTATAGGAGTGTTTTGTCGTTTTAATGGCAGCAGCGCTGACTCTGCCTGGTCTGTCTCTGGACGTCTTGTGGAGTCGATCTGTTCATGGCCACATTTCTGCCCCGGGGACAATGAAAACAGGAGCACCGGGGGTAAAACCTGAACTGGCGGTGCGTCCGTCTCGCCCGTCTCTACGCAGACGGGGGGTAAACAGTTGGCCAGGACGGCGGCGGGCTGGAGCCGAGGCCTCGCCGGCGCTGGCAGAGCGTCGGAACCAATCTGTCACAGGCACGACTGGACGGAGACCAGAGCGCTGCCGCCGCTGCCAAAAGGAGATGTGCAGCCGCTGATTACCGACAGGTGTCTCGGTCCGCCGGACAGACGGCGGAACAGACAGGTAGCGGAAAATATTTTGATAGAGCCCACGGTCACGCTAATGGAGGGAATTTGCTGGAACTGTCCCTCCGGGAACCGCTGAAGGTCACATCCTCCGCTAACTGATTCAAGTAGGATAACTGGGGAGAAAAAACAGATTTCTCCTGTAATCCCTTCTGTTTAGATTACACGAATAGGACTATACCATTGTGAAGTGGCATTGCATGACAGATAAAGTAATCTATTAATCATTCATACCAAATCAGACGAGCACAATCAGATTTCAGCTGCTGTAACCCAATAAATGTTTTGTTTTCAAGCTTCATTTCCCCGAACATGCCAATTTTTCAGCTGAATTCTCACCGCGCAGCAAATTGAGCCCAATAACAACCCAAAAGGTTATCAGCTATCACATTATTACCTAATTATGGGAGCTTTGGATGCCTGGGCCTCACCGCGTTTGTCACAGCCGTGTTAGAAGCAGAGCAGCGTCGGCCCCTGGAGGCACATTCAGCTCCGGAAGCCTCGAAGAAAATCCTTCCTATGAAATCCACTCGCCAAATGGTGTACGCAACTCTCATAACTACAGATGAACCCCCATCTCTATGTTCAGGCGGGCTGTTTTTCCTGTAGAATCATGTAGTTTCATTAGATTACATCTGATCAATGCAGCTGCTGTGAAAACAGCCACGTTCATCATGTTTTGTCCTCGGTGCTTTCATCCAGCCATATGCTGTCTTTTTCATTTTTTTTCCCCCCAAACTTAGAAAAGCTAGCTACGCATTTTCCCCGTGAAACAGTGAGCTCAGTGTGAGACGCTCAGTCACTTCTCTGGGGCGATCCTTTTAACCTCGAGATAATCACATCCACCATTTAATGATTTCTGACAGACTGTAGAAACTGAGAAGATTCAAATGTTTCAAAACCACAGCTCATTTTGTTGCTGAAATTTGCTGAAAAACTACCCAGGCTGACTATTTTACTCCTGAGTGGGACGTCACCATCCATCCTGCCAGATAGAACCAGGAGAAAATCATCTTCTTTTCTAGAATTGTTTGGATTTCAGTCCATTTTCCGGTTCTCTGTGTTCTTTTTGAGCCTGTATAGGTTTTCTTTTGGTTTTCTTTTGGTTCCTGCCACAATCCAAAGAGATGCTTTCCTGGCACAATTAGTGCTTTGTTGGTTGTAATATTCATTTGCTCGGTCATTTGCTTGATCAGTGGATGACTGAATGGTCATGTTGGTTTAATTAGAAATGTGACATTTGTGACATTAGATCCAGCAACATTGCATCTTGACAATAATTCTTTTGTGTTTATCATCTCATCTTGCAGCAGAGCTTGAATCACTGTGCTCGTTTGCTCAGCAGTGATTTTTACTTTTTGCAAATGCCTTAAGCGGTTTTTTTTTTTTGTAACTTAAAAAAAAAAATCTGACTTTTTAATGGCTGTTCTGATCTACGGGCAGCAATAAGCAGCTCTCTTCTGGTGCTAGTTTGAACTTTATATTTAATTAAAAAACAGAGTTCTGTATGTCCAGACCTCACCTGGTGTTGCACTCATGATTTTATGGTTTCAAAGTTCAACCACGCCACGACACGACCTTGCTGGATGAATATCGACTGAAACATCACGAAAAGAACATGGCTTTTCAGCTGCGAGCCTGTGAAGTTTTCTCGTCTTCATTAGCATCCGCACCGCTTTGATACGACTGTCAACAATCCCACGCTGGCAGTGCGAGGATGAAAAACTTGCTGATGTTTAGCAAGTGCCAGCCAGTGTTTAGTACTACCCCCTTTTACTAATTGGCAGTGAACACAAAGTGCAAGCCTCTCTTCATGAATCAAATATTAGATTTAAAAAAAAAAAAAAAAAAAAAAAAATTTCTCGAGGCAAAACTTAAAATCTGGCTTCACTCAGTGTGAAGCTAAGCGATCATTTGGGATTCATAGATAAATGTTTACGCCAAACTTAGGGGCAATACTCATGATCGTAGTGAAGAGACGATGGTCTTTAAAGCGCAGTCAGGAGTTCACTGGAAACCAAACATTCCTCTGATACGTTTCACAGCAATCCATCTGGTATTTACTGAAACGCTCCGTCTGGAGCACAGAGGACAGATTGCCAAGCTGACATTGAGGACCCTACAGCTAATTACATGGTAAATAAAACAGATTTTTGTGAAAATGTAATTTCCCAGTACTTTTGCCAGTTTCAAATGTCAAGTAGCAGATTGATAGTTTTGGATGTGGCTGATTTTCACCAGTTCTTTTTAAACTCAGATCCTCTGTGAGCTACAAAAAAAAACAAATGCTGAATTTAGAAAAGAAGACGGAATGGTTCATTTTGACACTTTTATTATTGACAACTTTTTCAGATTCAAGAAGGGTCGAGTGTTTGAGTGTGATAATTTGGGAAATAGCCTGATATGAAACCCAAACTTTGGTCCCCCACAAAAAAAAAAAGAAAAAACTGAAAATCCATTTACTGTCTCAGTTTATTCAATAACGCTATTTTGCCAAAATGCTTCTGGCTGTTAGAGATACACTGAGAATCAATGGCAATTCTAAAAGTTACACTGCATATATTACATGCTGTATATCATACATTTCTTTCTGTGTGCTTCTTTCAATCAGTCAGTTTGATAAGAAACAACAGAGTCCAGAAAATAGTTCACCTGTCAGGCAGATGGAGGGGGTGTAACTGTCCGTGTATTTGTTTGAATACATTTATTGTGGGGAAGTGTTGCGGGTGAAAAAGGTTGCATTGTATGTATTTGAAATCATGTTATTTTCTTTATAATGTCATCCAGTTATTCTGTTAAAAAATTTAGCATACCGTAGGTTAATTTTATTTCCAACACCCCTTGGAGTTTTGGTTCAGCCCGATCTGTCCTGATTGGACGGATTTCAGCTGGGCTGGGCTCAGACACAGGACCTCTTTCAGTGGGGGTTCTGAGAGAGACTCAAAGACTCTCAGCCTGCACAGACACTGTGGAAGGAATTGTTTTTTGTTCGGAAATCGAAAGTTCTTCATAAACGTATTACTTTTTTATAAAACTCTGAACTTCCACCGTGTTTTCTTTCCGATCCTCCCATTAACCACGTCCCGAGTCGGCTTGACCACTCAGTCCCTCACAATCCATTATGGATGTTAGGGAAGTGTGGATCCTGGTTTGACAAATGCTTAGCTTAATCATGATATAAACTTACACTCACAAAGCGAAACTTCCTGATTTTCTAAGATCCTGTATGATGAGTGAAAATGTGTTTTGTGCTGAAACTGAAATGTGACATTATGGAGGACTTTGTGAGACGAATTAGAGCTTCACTGCAAATCAATCGAAATTTGAAAAGAAAAAAGGCAACATGGGAGATGATGTGCCACAAAACCTGAGCTGTGGGAACAATAAGAGTAACAGAAGAGATTCGGAAACACCAAAGATAGAGAACACAGAAAAATATCTGATAATAAAGTCAGTCAAACAAAAAGATGTGGCGAGCCACGGGGAGTTTGATTTCATTTCCTCCACAGATATCTGTACTTTGTACTCCTTTTCTTTCCAGTTCCCTTTGTTTAATGGAGTGGTTGAAATACTGGACGTCCTCCCAATGATGTAATGCTACATTTCCTTCTGGTTAGGAAAAGAAAACACATGGCAGAAAGTCTCTTTGTGCATCGATCAGTGCTTTTCAAGCAAATGCAAGACAGGTGCAAGAACTACAAATCCATGTTTCAATTTCATCTGGATGAAGCAGACGAGAGAGAAAATTGACCACAGCAATGAGATGCTCATGGGAAGTGATTTCTGTGACGGGATGAAGAAGAAACCACACGGCTGAAAGTGAGGAGCAGATTTAGAAAAAGTTACACATTTGATCCTCATTCAGTTGAGATAATGCTACTTCTTTGAACATAACAGCAAGAAACCAAGATTAGAAATCCTTTCAAAGCACTTTTAGTGTGACCACCATATTTTGCATAAATTACCAGCCAATATCTGCGGTTTTTTTACAACAATATCTTCATCTAAACGTGTCTACTTGTGGCATCAAACCTAAGTGACGATTCCAAGTTTGGAAAAGGAACCATTTTCTGTTAGATATTGAAAATAAGTTTTTTTTAAAAACTCATTCATTTAAATAACATCTGAGAGCTTGAATGAAAACGGAGCTGATAATTCTGCATGCTGGCGTGGAGAGTCTCGCTTCTGCACCACAAACGCTGCTGTGACATTCTTTGGCTTTTGAAGCGTTCCTGGAGCACAGTGGGAGGACAAATGTTGAAAAACGGAGCCTGAACGGATTAGATATGGAGCTCATCACTGGAGCTGGTCTTAGGCAGGTTAACTCGAGGTTCCCGACGGGCTGAAAGATGCACCTCTTCCAGCGTATTCAGAGGGAACGGCGCTCCTGAGCTCTGCCTGCAAAGTTTTGACATTGTGAGAAAGCAAAGAAACAAAGAACAGTTGGTGAAAACTTGTTTAAGCAACTATCAAATTAGACCGTCTTTCCCTGAGTTGAGCCCCAAAAAGAAAAAATCGCAGGAATATTTCTGTCGGCCTCCTGCTGAGTCGTCTGAGTTGCTCAGGTGTTCGCTAGCAGAGAATAGCAATTCAGAGCTCAAGGAGTCTTAGCACAAATACACAGGCCTCAGGCGGGGGACTCGGGTTGAGGGTTCCTCCCAGCATGGAGGCCTGGCAGCGGGGATTACCTTCATCTCAGCTCCTGCTGAGAGGTGCCAGATATGGATTCTCTCTGTTTGCCTCCGTCCTTGGGGGAGAAAGACGAGTCGGGAGACAATAGACTCTCATCTAACCGAATCCCATTTGTCTCATCTCTGGACTTTCAGGAGATATAATGACAGCAATGGCGGAGGAGCTCATCTGCAGCCTCTTATCCGTCATTATCGATGGGAAAAGGATGGATAATCGCTCAAGCCTAATGGCTGCCTGATTATAACAATCACTACCACTTCTGCAAAATCTAAGAATATCAACCAACAGGTGAAACCACGGATCAATCAAACCTTCTTAACTTGTTTGTTTTCTTGTCTGAAGGTTTGAAAAAAATTAGAATCCTCTTTATTTCTGTCTCTTTTGTAATTATGCATGGAAACACATGACTTAAGGCCCGTCCCACCATGAGAACAATAAACCTTCACAGATGCGTCTCACCCGAATGCTCCATGATGTTAATACCTTCAAAGGCAATTTCCATTTCTCCCTCCCAGTAAGCAAGCGGCAGCGCAACCTGAGGTCGGCCGCTGGCAGAGGTCTGTTCATCAGAGGATCGTTCACATTAGCGGAGCAGCAAGGTGAACAGGCTCGCCATTAACAGTGAAAAGTTAATGGGCTCCCACTGAGAAAGAAACAAACCGGCAGCTTGTGTTCAGAATTCATTACATCTTCTACACTTCATTAAGAATACAGACACAATTTTCCCTCGGTGAAGTGAAGAGGCACATATGCGCAGTGTTTATTTTATCTTCGGGACCAACTGTTTGCAAGCAGCGTTTATATGACTGCGGAGAATCGTTTTCTACCTGTCTGCGTCTGCTTTGGAATGATGAACATCCTGTTCAGGTGGAGCAGCGATGCTGGAGAGAAATCCTCGTGCAACCTGAGCGTTGGGCTCCGTGGGAGACATAGAGCCGCTGATTTTATGGTCAGTTTAGCTAATGCAATAATAGCTGCAGAGAGAGAAAGAGAGAGAGAGAGAGAGGGGGCCATGTAATGACCATCTCTCTGGGCTTTATTCATGTGAGCTGAGCCTTTCCAGCCTGGTGACCCTCATAATTAGCCGGAGCAGGACTCCACAGGCAGGTGTCGCTTTCAAAGGCACTTCACTCCAGAATATCGCAGCGCGCTCAGCGGCAGCAGCCTCTAATGCTGGAATAACATTAAAAATAAACTTGATGATTACTTTGAAGCCTTTCCAACCTCAAAAAGACCATTAGGAGTTGTCATTGAAGTGTTGCCAAACAGTAATGACATCCGATTTAGTATTGATGAGTTGAACAGGAATGAACCTCTGACCTCAGCAGACTGTGATCATGAATTGATTGATAAATGTTGGGGCTCCTTGCAATCTGTAAATAGTGCTCACAAGTTCATTGAATATGGTTATAGAGATTCCTTTTCTGTACTGAAAGAGCAGAAACTCACACCAACTTAAGCTGAGGTAATACTACTTTCCAGGCATGATGAAGCTCCAGAAACGATGTGAAGCAGCAAACAACGGTGAAGTCCTGCCAAGCTTCAACGTTGAAGTTCGATTGCTGCAAACAGCTTTTTTCAAATTACTACAATATATGTTTTTTTTAGTGCTGTCATTCGATCAAAAAAATTAATCTAGTTAATTACAGGATTTGTAAGTAATTAATCTAAATAGTCACATTTTAATCTCATATCTGCTTTAGGTCCCCAAGTGAAGAATTCAAATTCAGGGATGTAACAGTATTGTAGTGCTTGACTCATCAAATGAAAACACAGAGAAGAGAAGATTTGAAATAAAAATTTTTGTTAATGATGAATGAAAGGTAAGTCAGGACGTCTTGTCCAAAATAAATTCTAAGCCCAATCAGGCAACTTGAATAACACTTTCAGTGTGTTTCATTAAAGAAATTCAAAGAAGAAGAAGTTTAGGTACATCCCAGCAAACCAATGCAGCCTGGTGCACCATTCAAAAAAGCAGTACAAATACTGATAAAAAAAATTCTGAAATAAAATAAGGCTGAGTCTCAAATAGCCGCTTAAGCAAACTAAATTCAAAATGAAGACTAAAACTAACGTAATACAGCAATTTAAAATGAATACTACAAGTATAACATGCCTCTAAATAAGACAACAGTTCCATTCACATTGAATTGCCACTCAAGTGTGCTTACATTAATCTTAGATTCATTTTTTTCATTGCACTAATTTGCGGTGTAATTAATTAATCTAATTAATGCACCAAAGTGACAGCCCTAGTTTTTTTATTGCTAGAATTTGTAATAGCACATTTTTTCTTCGCTTCAGAGATGCCGAATTGTGGAGGAAAATTACATTTGTGATTCTTCAAATTAGAAGTTACTTCTTCATGAGCTCTCTGAGAGTTGAACCAGATGATGATTGCTGTCCAATAACACAGGTGCTGAAACAGAGTACCGGGATTGAAAACCTCAGTGAGATAAAAAGTGAATGTAACATCAGAGTAAACGATTCTACAAGAAGGTTAAAAAAAAAAAAAGGATCAGAAAAGAAAAATAGACAAACGTGTGACGAAAGAAAACAACTTGGGCGAGTTGTGTCAAGAAGCAAATTCCTCACAATGTCAAGATTACTGTCAGATGTGTGTCAAAATCTGAAATATGTCCAGAAAAATATCAAAGGACGTCAGTTTCAACACAGCACATAAAAAGCTCGCAGAAAGAGGCAGTAATCTATAATAAATCTAGTGCTGTCAATATTAATCGCGATTAATCCATTGAGGTCTGCCAATTGGGTCAAAGAAAAGAACTAGAGGATAATAGTGTTTTTTCCTGACATTGGGACTGATTTATGAGGATTAGATTCTTCATTGCAATTAATCTCAACTTTAAAAAAGTTAATTGTTGACAGTTCTCCATGAATTAATCACGATTAATTGCGATCAATGCGATTAAATTGCGATCAATGCGATTAAAACTGACAGCACTAAATAAATCATGAATACATAATGAGGAAAATGACTTTAATAAGGGAATATATTATTGGTATTAAAGTATTTTCACATAATGTGGCTGAAATATTTGGGATTGGTCTGGTTTCTCATTCACGGTGGAGGAGTTCTGGAAGAGTGAAGGGACCAATAGAGATAGAAAACAACAACAACAAAAAACCCTCATTGGGAAAATGTGAGCCTCCTCTATAACTGGCTTCTCTTGATTTTATTTCTATAGATTTAACTAACAAACACTCTGTTTCAGGCTCTTTAGATTCAGTGAAATCATCTGACGGTCGTACACCGAACAGTTTTGCTCATGGGTGCTGCTGTGGGGCAGCACAGTGGATTTTAAATGCAAATCAGCTGAAGTGTCGAGGCTGACATTTGGCTGAAAGACATCGGGCAGTAGACGGACATCTGGTCTTTGTGCGGCAGTGTGTGTACATCCACCCTGTGTTGGGCCAACAGCACATCAAGCACACTCCCAACATTAGGGCAGAGAAAATGAAGGGCAATATCCACGATATCGCCGGCAACATTTGTGGAACACCAACCGAATGCGTTCGATAAATGAATCGTTTTGTTGGAAATGGACCAACAGCTCTGAAAATGTCAGGGGAAAGCACAGGGTTTGACGCGCCCTCCATTGTTTCACACACTCTCCACCACTGTCATTACGGCGATGGATGGATGCATCACCCTTCCTTCTAATTACACTTTATGTGCAGCATTTAAAAAGGGGGGGCCTCTGCTTTATCGTTTCCCCTTTTCTGTCTCTTTCAGCCTCTTTCTGTAGCTCATCTGTCAAAACGCTGGGAGGGAGACTCGCTCTCGCCCTCCTTCCCTCTCCCGGAGAAGCTCTGGAAGGCGGCTAATTTCAGCTTCGCCGACCGTCTTGTCATTCGTGGCTAATTGCACGGTTTAGCCCGGCTCTGGCAATTATACCCCACCGCCGCCGCCGCTCCTGCCCCCCCCTCCACCAGATCTCCCCCCCACCCCGTCCTTTTGTGTGGAGACGATAGCTTTCAGGGGCCCGGTGGTTAAAGGAGATGGGCTCTGTGTTTTATGCTCGCCGTAAATGCACACGTCTTCCGAAAGAAGGGGAAGAAGGAGGCTCGGAGAGGAAGTGCGAGCTCCAAGGACATTGACACTAAGTGCAGAAAACAAAACAGTCCCTGCCAGCGGCTCGATGGTGTTGATGGCATAACTCATTACAGCATCCAGAGTGGCAGAGCGCTGGAACAAACGGGTCATTTATCTTCTACACTGTTTTCTCAATCACAAGGCTGGGTGAGCATCCGGAGGAGACTGGGGGCTACTTTCCCTCTACTTTTTCTGTTACGTGAACATATTTAGCATATAAACACTGGTCAAAAAGGTCGAGTGTCTGGTCCGGCTGTGTTTCACCAGACGTGAAGAATGCTGAATACACAGCATGTTTGAGTGTGTGTGTGTGTGCGTGTGTGTGTGTGTGTGTGTGTGTGTGTGTGTGTGTGTGTGTGTGTGTGTGTGTGTGTGTGTGTGTGTGTGTGCGTGTGTGTGTTTAGTCTTGCTTTTAAAGTGCTAATTATATGAATGGAGGTGGTTTGAATCCTTTTGCTGAAAACATTCAGATAATGACTCCTGGATAGGCCGGCTCTCTTAGTGACGACAGAAGAAAAACACAACACACACACACACACACACACACACACACACACACACACACACACACTCAAACAACAGGCACACACAAACACGAGTAGCAGGGCCTATGAGCCAGCGGCGTGTGCCAGAAGGCGCCTGTGAAAATTTTCACACTCTAAACAGAACCCAGAAACTGCTGACAGACCATGCACACACACACACACACACACACACACACACACACACACACACACACACACACCAGAGTGAGACAGGCAAATACAGGGCACGTCCCTTGTGGCGTGGAAACTGTTGGGAGCCTGGTCAGGGCGCTTTGGTTTGTGGCCCACTCAGACACGACTGGAGCTCGGAGCTAATGAGCTCCTGGTTGGAAAAACCAGACTCTGATTGGACCTGTTGTCGTGGTCCAACAGCCAAATGTGAGGGGATTACTGGGGAGCGCACCGATAATGAAGACGGCCTCAAATGGCTTTCAGGATGGGATTAGAGAAAAGTTTGGGACGCATGGCGTCACTGTTTATGTCACATCTGGGCTGCGCTTCAAACAGCCGGGCAGAAATACCTGAATGGGTCAAAAGTCTTTTGAGCATATGGATTGTTTTTGTGGATGCTGCACATGCACATGATATTTTTACATCACAACTTGCTTCCGCTGGGTGTACCTGCCACTCACGTGAAAGCTCACGTTTCCAAAATGCAAAAGCAAAAAAAAAAAAAGAAGCAATTTATGTGGTTATAAACAGTTGTTTTCAGATCAAGACAAAAAGAAATGAGTGAAGAGCAAATCTGTTATTGAAACACAAATGTTCTGAATTCCATTATTCTGTCCTCCCTGTTTTGGAGAAGAATCTTAAAATAGGCTTAACATGTGAGAAAACAAAAAAGCACCAAACCAGCACTGTGCTGCTGAACCCTTCTCATTAGAAAAAAAATGTAAAAAAATCCACACTAATTCACATTTGTCAGTAAAACTTGGGTTGGGGTAAAAAAAAAAAAAAAAAAAGAGCATTAATCGATTCTCAATACCCCTTAAAATCTTCAGCAATTATACTTTTTGACTCACAAAGCAGATTTCTTTGTTAGAAATTTACTGAATAAATATGGATCGATCAGCAGTTTTTCTTGGAGACAATCTGGACGAGTCCAAAGTAAAAGCCCATCTTTCCCATGATGCAGTCGATACTTGGCTGGACCTCCAGAGATCCAGTAGACTCATATATCTGGGTCATTTCTCTAATGCTCCACTCAAACCGCCACCTCACAAGGTGCAACCAGCGCGGCGTAAATGTGATTTAGTCCCCGAGTTGTTCACAGAGTCGTATTGTTGCAGCCGAGCTGTCAGCACATCAGTTTGATAGAGGGAGATGCTATTTAAAGGAGATGTTGGTTTTATGGGCTAATAACCGGCGCTGCATTAAACCACCAATAAGCAGACGGCAGCAAACATTTAGGGCCGCGATGCATCACGGCCGCCGTGGAAATGGGTCGGTGTTATGCTGACTTACAGGGGGCCATCATTCATGTTGCAGTCATTGGATTTGTTCAGGCCCGATCAGAAGCTTCTCATCACAGGAGGGTGTGAAGGAAACCAGAGTTCTGCATATATTGCGTTACTGATAATGTGTTATTTGCTGCAATGGTCATGTTTGCTTTTATTTTCTTAGATATTTGACTTGACTTTAATCCACAAGGATAAGACGAGTCAGTGGAAAAATCAAACATGTGACTTTTATGTCAGTAAATGACTTAAAAAACAGTCAAGATATGTGAACTGTAGCTCGAGCTGCCTTGCTTTGAGAAAGCATTGAGTCTAAAAGACATATTTTTTTATTGAAGTTAAATAGATGACTACATTTCCAAATAAATGTTTCACTTTTTGTTGTTCATCCAAGCTGCTGAAATGGTGATAAATGTGAAAATTATCCCCGGTGCAGCTTTGAAGTGCTCGTCCACGAAGCGCTCTGCATTCCAGATGTTTCGGCGCCACCTCTGGCCCGGAGTGACTGTGAAGCTGGAAAAGCAGCCGAAACAAAACGCTACGAGGAGCCCGGCGTTTCAACCACACAGCCGTCCCTGTGATCTCACTTATGCATTCATTGTGGGAGTTCTCCGCTGCCGTTTCCAACGCAATCAAAAACAAAAGCCTCTGGCAGACTGGCAAGTTTATGCATCAAACGCAGCGTTGCAGGGAAATAATTGAGCCAGCAGGGATCAGCTGGCAAGAGTAATGGAGTGGAGTGCTGCTGGTCATGTAGCTGGAGATGCGGAGAAGTTGAGGTGCTAATGCACGCTGATATGTAAAGCCTATAAATAAAGGATAGGGGCGGCTTGTTGACTTTAAAGAGATTGCTGTTGCATTATAAATCACGTCTCATCTGTAAATTTCATTTGAGGGATGCTGTGGGGCTTCGGCGGTTTGCTAATGTGGTGCCAGCCTAAATGCAGACGTGCGGTTCCGCGTTCAGGCTGCGGTGACAACACCATCGCAGAGCCGTTCTCAGACGAGCCGTGCCTCATTGAGTTTCACACGATCGATGCCGTTCAGCCGACTGAGTCCGGACTCAGAAACAGCACCAGTGAAGACGTGCGGTACGAATGACGACTGTGAGGCCGAGCCCGACCGACAGCAGGAGGGATTCAAACAGGTTTTATTCACATTTTTAATGCTCTTTCAAGACCAACTTACTACTGAAACTACAGTCTTGACTATAAAGCTGTGATCTGAAGCCTTTCTTTCAGACATTTTTTTTTTAATAACTTAATAGTGATTAATCAATCAACTGCATTCATTCATGTCTCATTATCTAGGCCAGGGTTACGACAGCTGACAGAAACTTTACCCATCAGCCTCCTCATTCAGCTCAGTGTAGCTACACACACACATGCTCACACACACAGGGACAAAAGGCAAAGAAATCCAACAAATCCAATCGAGCATCGTCTCACAGTGAGGCGGAGTGATAAACCATGAGACCAAAGTGATGCTGGGTGTTTTCCCTCAACACCGCCAGAGAAATACTCAGGTAATTTTCCAGGAAAATACAATCACTGAAGGCCATGGTGCTGCTCAGACAGTGTGTAGGTTAGCCATTAGAAATAACGATGTTTGCTATTAAACCATCAAAACCAACCTTAAATAATCTGAGAAGCTTCTGATGTTTTCTAATGTTCTGTGGATCCACTGTAAGAATTCCTTCGTTTCATTTAATAGGAGGTTCATCAAGAGCAGGAGTCATCTCATGTTGCTTTCATTGAAGAAAGATCTGCCGAGGATGAGACTGACATCTGTCCCCTGTCCCCAGTCACGTCCTCTGTCTAACCAGGACGGAATTGACTTTGGTCAATTCTATATCTACTGTATATCTATCAGCCAATCCGAACCAGAGGAGATAATTTAACTACTTTGCTATTCACAACGACTGAGTGTGCTCAGAGAAGCAGGTTTGGGATTGAGGGTCTGTAAACTGCTGCTGTCAGATTATAAATGAGTAAGATCCTTGACTGCCTGCTGCTCCCTGGGACCACATGCAGCCCCTTGCACACTACATGTTGATGAGGTTAACTGTGGATCGGATGGGTTAAATGGAGAGAAATCATTTCTTCTAGAGAATCGCTGAAGTATGTCTGCTTCCTTCATTCTGGGTCAGACATCGCTGCAAAATGCTCTAACTTCTCCGAGAATGTTTAAGCTTTCACACTGGGTCACAAACGGCAGCCTTGAGGATGAAGGTCGGCGGTTCCGTCCATCCAATCATCCACAGCCTACCTCCTGATACAGACTTCAGCGTTTTCTTTCCATTGTTTCTGTCTGGACTGCTCCTGCTATGAGAGGTCACCTTCTGCCTCGCTGGTGGGATCAATAAAAGAAAACCCTCCAGCCACTGATTGAAAGCATTTTTGAGTTGCATAAATGGCAAAATTCCATTTTTGTTTGGTTTCCTTTGTAAAAAAGCCAGTGCATTGAATGCATTATCTGGATAGGATTACATTCGCACAGGAAATTCATTAGTTGGATTGACTGTCTTAAAGAGATCTGAGAGACTTACAGCTGATCTTTATTAAATTTGGTGGTCAGAACAGCTTCTGGCCATGAGACGATTGTGTAGGAATTTGGGAGTGATCCAGATCAGGATTATCATTATTAAATGTTGATTGCTGTTTTGTTTCAGGCACAGCTTTGAAATGAACATCGCTGGAGGTTTGATTTCAAATCCTTGGAGTCAGTTTGTCAAGTCAGAAAAATCTATTAAAACATGAGATTTCTTTTTAGTATGCGAACAGCACGACGAGCTGTGGCTGGAATATGTTACTGCCCACACGTTAATGATTTTTTGATGGAGTAGAGATTTACCAACAACACTGAATCACTGGTTGTTTGTTATTTTCCAACACACCCACACCAGAACTGACTTGTTTTGCCTGGAAAAATACATAATGGCAGTTAGTCACCATTAGTTGACGCAACATTTCAGTGACCTGAGTCTCCCATTTGTTTATGTCTGCTTTCAAAAATCTCCCTTCTTTGTTTTTTGTCCTTTCTTTTTCCCCTGTTTGAGGCTGGAATGACCTTCAGACAGCCCAGCGACTTCAAATTCAACTCCTGGTTTTTGTGTCTTTTCCCAGACCCCAAGGCACATCATTATCTGTGTGGGACTGAGCAGGGGATCACCGCCTCTTATCCCCGGGATCACCGCAGGCTCCTCCACCCCCCCACTCCACTCAGCCTCCGAGACACAACGGCCAACCTCTTGTCATGTAATTTGAAATATCGGCGACGTGAGCCAAGACGATAGAAGTCAGGGGACTCTGTGCAATCCAGCTGAAATTTATAGCACAGCCAGGATGACATGAAGATACAGTAACAGCCATATTTTAATACGCTTGATTTGGTAAATTGTCATATTGGTGTTCTCTGTGTTTAGTTTGGCTGCTGAGGCATCGCCCTTCATAACC
This sequence comes from Salarias fasciatus, assembly GCF_902148845.1. Classification (NCBI taxonomy): domain Eukaryota; kingdom Metazoa; phylum Chordata; class Actinopteri; order Blenniiformes; family Blenniidae; genus Salarias; species Salarias fasciatus. The sequence goes on along the minus strand of NC_043760.1, from coordinate 7,707,453 downwards.
GTTAATCGTGACTTATTATTTGTTAAGTCGAACGAGCCGGCCGAGCGCTCTGACAGATTGTCCCCGAGGCGCTCAGTTTCTTCCAGGACTCAGGCCATTTTTAGAAGTGGTTTCCTGACGTCCATATGTCTAACGCTAAAGCTTTACGCTCCGTTCTTTAAACATTTGGACATTTAATTGAATGGGGGAAGCGTTTGGCGAAATCAGGCGACGCAGACCTCAGATTCCATCCCTCTCAGTTTGGAAGTCATGTTGGGTGATTGTGATTAAATGGCTTTAAGCAACCACGATTGTTTTATTTCTGTTTAATAATTCTATGGTTTTAATTCAACAGTCGGCCTCCTTGACAGGCGAGTGTGTTGAGAAGTTAAACGAAGTGGGAACCTTCCGTCCTCTGATCACTTTTGCCAGTTTGTTCTGTCAGACTCTCAGCATCAACCAGGTCTCTCGCTGAACAGACTGAATATTCAATATGTTGAGTAACGCAGATTTTTGTTCACATGGTTTGTAAAGTAGTTGCTGCTCAGTGAGGACAAACCAAGCAGTAACCACTAACACACGCAAATAAAGTGAGAAATCTGTGTGGCGTGGATGGAAACGAGACCAGATGTCAGTGTCATTTCGACTGAAACAAGAGCAGGGTACCAATAAGAACTTCTTTCTTATTTATTCTCTTCATTTCATCTTTACCTAAAATGTTTTCCAATGCATGTTCAGAGGAACAATTTCTCACAGCGAAATAACCTGTTGGGTTTGCTATTAATCCATCAAGAGGTCTTTGGAAGCATTTCTTTTTTAATCTGATCTTTATTGATCAGATCAAAGGGAATCTCACAGACACACGTCGTCGTTTTCCCGTCTCGCTCAATTCAGACACGAAAATAACTGTTCTTGATGTAATGAAGATGAGACTGCATTCAGAGCTTATTAGCAAAACACACTCTCAAAGTAACTTGTTTTAAAAGAGTGATGGCTCCAAACACACACACTTTCATGCATTTGAATAACACAGCGTGGTAAAAAAAAAAAAAAAAATCAAGTATCACTTGATAGTGTTTTTTAATTATTTGGCTATTTAATATTATCTTATCTTTTGTAAATACAAGTAAAACCAAGCCTCATCCTTTATTAAAATTGCTCTGTCCTTCTGTCCTCCTTCATTCAGATAACTGCAGCGTTTAATTGTGTTTACAGTTAGAGAACAAGCGCCGCTTCTATTTGTCTGTTTATTTTTGATGAACCTGTTTCATTTTCAGTTTTCTCATTACGCCGGGCAGATCGGCCCCCGGGGGACACTCCTGTCCCCGTCTGCATTTAACACTTCATTTCAGCACGAGGATGAGTTCCTGAGGAAAGACGCCAACAAGTGAACGTGAAACGCGCGATACGTGATCCTGCCCACAACCCCTCAGCAACGCCCCGGTCAGCAGGGAATGGCGCTACCTGCTTTAACCTCGTCAGGGTGACGGCTGGTGGGAGAGGGAGGCTGTCTGGAAGGAGGCGCTGAATAACCGTCCCGGAAAGGAGAGGAGGAATCACCGCGACAGCTCGTCATCCACTGCAACAGGCTGCAATTTGGGTCCGTTCTGGAAAACAATGCAGGCAGCCAATTAAACACCTACGATGTAAACCGGCGTGGGTTCGCCGCGTTCACGTCGGTCGTCACCAAGAGTCGTCTTCGCCTCGAGATCACGACTCACGGTCGCAGCTCAGAGCTCCGCGCCGCCGTTTGAGGAGTTTCACACGGCGTGTGTGGGAGGCGTGGGGGTGAAGGTCTGCTCTGCTACGAATATCAACACGAAAACCGCTTTAAAACGTGAAGAATGACCACTTTAAGGCCATCTTCACACTCACAGTCAGAGTAAAGAAACAATGTGTCAAACACATTCCATCCACATTCATCATCAGTGAGTCGGAATGCTAAAATACTGTCAAGATAACCTTTAAGCTTCAAAGTTTTTCTTTGTTTTGGCACAGAGTATACATGATGAAAATGTCTGTGCTGACAATGAGTCCAATCTCAACATGAAGCCAGTTTTAATAATATAAAATACAGTAAAATGTCCAAAATGCATGGTTTCCAGAACTCACCGTGAAGCAATGAGTGGAGAGCTTTCCTGCCGATGTCTCAGCGTGAGTCTCAGTGTTTGGCTGTGTTTGCCACTCATGGCCATTTTCTTGCTGGTTTGGCCGTATAGGAGCTTCATGCGGATCAGTTTTGGCCCACAGGCCTTCGTTTTGACACCTCTGTGTTTGAGTGTAATCCAGGTGATAGCTTATAACTTGTGGAACTGCTGCTCCTATACCAAGAAATGCCTGTTTGACTGGATGCATTTGTGGATTTTTGGTTTGTTTTTCTGGTATTTTTAAACAGCTGACAGCTCATAATGAATCCATGAAGGCTTCAAAACTGTAGCAGGAATCCGATTGTTCTGCACACAAACCCAGATCTGGTGCAGGCAGACAGATGTTCTGACACCTGTCGTCTCCCATGTTTGGTCCATCCTGAAATAGATCAGTCAAACCACGCAGACACACATTTGGAAGCGAGACCTGCTCGTGGAAAGCCTTGTGCGGCGGGCAGAAGGCTTCCCAGGTTACAGCTGGGAACTACAACAACACAACAGTCACTCCAAGTCAGCTTGGTTTTCACATGATTATAACACTGTAGTTTATCTTGACGGTGTCGGTAGAGTGTGAGGAAACGGCGGTTTCACGACGAGGCGCTGCACGCCTGCCAGTTTCTTCCAGCTAATCCAACTTTTAACCACCAGTATGGAAGCTATGCATCTGCTCTGCTCACAACACAACAAAACAAAACTTCTTTTCGAAAAAGCAGCAGCTTGAGACTCTATCTATCTATCCAGCACTGTATAGTAACTGTTTGACGTTATACATAGAACCTGAAGTACTGCTGTTGGCCTGTGACCGTGGGTCACTCAGGTCTTTCTCCAGCCTCCAGTCTTGCTCCCGCAGTTTTAACAATTGTGTTTGCAGTTGTTCAGATTACTTTGTTTGGACCGGACGCCGGAATAACTCAGCAGTATCAATCAGGTCACTGTATTGAATTAACTTGGCAACGCCGTCGTGTAATGAGGTGGGATTGAAAGGTTGGGAAGTTCCAATAACATCCAGGATCATGTTGCTACCATGTAATTCTCGTGCGGTGTCTGTCTGGAGGTTATATTAGAGCTCGCCGAGGCGCATGGCGGCCAAACCACAGTTGGAGGAAAACACAGGAAAACATGTTGACGCTTGTTTCTGGAGAGTGTGTGTGTGTGTGTGTTGCTGTTATTGTGCACGGATTGTGCACTCTCAGTTTGAAGCCCTCACCCAGGTCACTGCAGATTGTTTGTGTCTGACGTTGCGTTGATCCAGGCTGTTGGACAGAGAAAGCCACATTCAGACAGTGTGTCTGATCTCAGCAGCATCGACAGGCGGCGGCAGAGAAGAGCTGCAGGGCAATGCAAAGAAAGGTAAATAATTGGATACGTTTGTTCGGGGATGATATCTTGACAGGAATATCCCAGTGAGTAAAGCAGAAAGAGCACACTTCCCTACGTTGCCAGTAAATTCATTAGATGTGCATCAGTCCCAGAAGCGAGCCTCGGTGCAGGAGTGTGTGTGTGTGTCACACACTCATACTGAGAGTCAGGAGTGCCTCAATACAACCACACCAGACCACTTTATGGCAGCTTGACTTCAGATGACAGCAGAGCAGGTAATCAGTGGACAGGAGCATGTGGACGTCGTTCAAGGTAAACAGGAACCAAAACACACCTGAATGCTAATTAAGAACTTGGTGGTGATCTGATGGAGGTGAGTGATGGAAGCAAAGACGAGATGTTTAGTTTTGCTGCAGGTGCAAATTCTAGAATAAAAACTTTTTTTCCACTTCAGTTGAGAAAATGATTAAACACTATCACGTGTTTAGCACACATCAGTCGTCACTCACATTCTGCAGCCATCACTGCAGCAGTTCCATCACTTTCTCTTGATCCACCAGTGCTTACGTTGATATCAGCTTAATAACAATAAGTATTTTCGTTGCAAAACCTTTCCGGTCTGCTGATTTTGGAACTCCAGCTCGGCTTTTTCGCGTAATGATCCCTGGAGTCGCCGAAATCACTGGTTCTCCCGCCCGGGCTTCTCGGGTTTCCCATGTTTCCTTCCCCTCATTCAAACTGCTCGTCCTCTGCTGCTTTGCTGCTTTGACTCTTCTCCTCTGCATCTTTGAGCTCTGAATTCTGTGTTGTGGAGTATTTCCCACCTGGAATCTCTTCCGTCGCCGTCTGGATTTCACTCTGTTGTTGCTGCCGGTTTTGTACTTTGACATTTGTGTTCAGAAAGCTGGCAAAAAGTTGCTTCATTTTTTTTTTGTTTTGTTCTTTTTTCAAAGTTTTCCTCGTCTCACGGTTGGGCTATTTTTAGACCATATCTTTCTAAATGCTTCGCTTTTTCTCCTCCTGTTGTCAAGTTTAATATCTCCACTGACAGATATGATATTGTTCTTTTTCACAACAGCTAGATCTAATAAACATGGCAGGCTGTGGAAACGTTATAAAAGAAACTTGTTGTTGTTGTTGTTATTAGAAGACCTTTGCTGGAAGTGCTTCACTTTCCAATAATCTGTTGACCTGATCTTTCACACTTTCGAACATGTTTCCTTCCATTTTTTTCACTTCAAAATGACAAAATATGTTTTCAATTGATAGTTTGGCTTAAATTCCAACAGTGGGATGTGTTGACTGTAATGTTTGGTCGATCCTCACAGATGAATGTTGATTTACTACTTGCTAATTTTGGTAACTGTAGCAAAAATAATTTATCCTCAAGAAACTTTCCTCATGTTGTGTCAGAATGAGTTTTAAATGTTTTGCTGAACAACATTCATACAATATCAAGGTAATAAATGGGATTTTACTGTTGTTATTCCAGTTTGTGCAAAAGCAACTTTAATTGTCACCCAGAAGATTTTGTCATAAAGTTTTACTTAAACATTAAAATCTGAATCCTGAAAACTCATTGTTTATTACACTATTGTTTTTTTTATAAGTTTGTAAATGTATGTTGTTGTTTTCTTTTTCTTTAAATGTTTGGGAAAACAGATGGAAATTAGGCTTGTGCTAAATCTGGCATATTCACTGCAGCCTTGTGTAAACCCATGAGACTGTTGTGATCAGTATGCTCTGCATGTCCAAGGAAAGAAAGGTTAAAGCTCCGAAACTACTCGCCCGAGCACTCCATGAAAAACACCACAAATATACAGCTGACTCTCATCAGCCATAACAAATTACACATCTCGTTATCAAGGTATTTTAATCGGCAGCTGAACGTTATTCCTCTGATGTGACGTTTTGGACCTGGATGAATGAGTGAGCGTGAGATTGTGAGTGTCAGACTGCGATGTCAAGGCGACTGGGTCACCGTGACTCCGGATCCGCCGCTCCTGCTGGGTGTGATCAATCTGCACTGGTGTCTGTCACAGCTGATCCGAGGGAGGAAAACCTGACCTGCTGACAGGCGTCGGCTTCCTGTTCACCTGCTCCACGTACCACTGGAAGGATGCTTCAGACATTTAACTTTTTCTCCATTCAGACTCTCTTAACTCCTTCGTTACCATGGCATCGCAGCAATCAGCCCTGTTTAACCTCATGGAAACGCCACACAGCAGACGAGAACGCTTTCCAGTCAGGCTGCTGGAGATCTTTTTGCTTGATGAATTCTTGCACTTCCTGAATTTTGCATGATGTTTCCAGATAAACATAAACTATGTGTGGCATTATTTGCAGATTCTCGCTCTGCTTTTGGAACCTGAAGCTCGTGCATGGCAGCACTCACATCGCCGCGTGGAGAGACTTTTCCTGTCAATTCCTTGCTGTGAGAGAAGTGTTCTTATTATTTTATTTTCCTTTTCCTGCCACGGTTCTGACATGAAAAGCATCAAAAAATACCAAACCGTATCAATGATGTATTTTAGCCTCCAGCTGAGGATTTCCAGTCTAAACACTCAGAGTGAGGAATCTAAAAGAAGCCAAACGCAGACGTGAATGTATCCCTTGCTTGGAGAATCTGACGGAGCTAAACCCGGCTGAAACCGTAAATGGGCAGTGTTTATTTATAAAGCGTGGATAATGTCATCTGTGGACGGTTGGTCACGGCGATCCGTCCCTCTTCTTCTCAGCGTGGGGACTTGCAGACAGCCCTTGAATCCCTCGGTGGGGAGACGTGGAGGCCTTCATCAGTCATGGGTGGTTAGTTTGATCTCCCTCGCTGTAATGAGGTCACTGTCACCTCGGCCTTTCATAATTCTCTAATTACTTTGTGTCTGGATGTGGACTTTCATTAGAGTGAAGAAGGGAGAAGAAGCTGTGCTTCACAGGATGAATGTAAACACCAGGATTACCGACTTTATTTACTTTACTTGAAACTGGAGGAGGGTTCTGCTACCGCTGTTGACCTAAACCCTGTTCCTCCAACTTTATGGTCCAATGATGCTGATTCACAGGAATTAACCTTTTCAGCTTTGGATTTCTCTTATTGTGTGTATTGAGTGTTGGCGTAGGAAGTCCAGGTTCTCATTGTAAGGACCTTTATCATTTTGTGGACCAGGAAGTCCAGGCTGGGTCGGCTTAATGTGACGACAACGATATGGCTGGACTCCAGTAATGTGAGGGTTTTATTAAATACAGTCAGGTTAGATTCACTTTAGCATTAAATTAGGACAGATTTTAATGTGAAGACGATTGAGGGGTTTGAAGAATTTAATGCTTTAAATCAATGTAAAGTTTGATGTCAGATTAGATTCAAATGAGATCTTTAGTTGGATTCAAGTTAGGCCAATGTAAGCCACAGTTTATTTTAAAGTCATTATCCACTTGATGTTATTGGCAGGCGATGCATCAAATGATACAGTTTTAGTAAAAGCAGCGTGGAATAGGAATCAGGACAAATCTTCATGTATTATTGGCTGAGATTGGAGCTGTGAGAGAAAATGGTCCCTCAAGTGTCTGATCCGTCCCTGCATTACTTACCAGCTTCCAAATATCAGCGAACAAAACAGCCTTTTAAACTCCTGACCTAAAGGGGGTAAAGGTTAAGGCTGAGTCTAAAATTACAAAGTGACCAGGTCAGGTTTTCCTAAATCTGACTTTAATGTGGCTTCAGATTCAATGAGCGGGCGTGAAGCAGTTTTTGGTTTTTGTTCAAAGTTGGAACCGAGAAAGGAAGGGTAAAGTTTAGGCAATTAATGCCTTAAGTGCTCGCGTGTGTTTGTGTGTGTGAATGTGTGCATGTGTGTGTGTGTGTGTATGTGTGTGTTGAGCCCAGGGCCCCAGGCTAAAAGAATCAAATGACTGTGTCAGGAGGCAAACAGGATTATTTGTGTCTCACTGTCTCTCACAGTCGATACTTCCATATATATCCATGTATAATAGCGGGTGGTTGTCATGGCAGCCTGGCACAGTCTCTGACTTTTCACTTCATCATTAGATTTATGTTCAGCTTCATTGAATTTTCCCGCTGTGATTTATCTGCAGTTTGGCTTCGTATTGATTCCAGGTGTGTCAGGAACAGGATGACTAAATTTCTATAAAATGTTTGAGCAGGAAATGTATGATTGCCGCGGCGATCGGGATGGAAACTCAAACGTCTCTGACCATTAGTCACTCAAAGAGTGTGAATAAAGTGCTGGATGGGAGGAATCGTTGCAAGTGCGTTTTGCATGGATTTTACAGCTGTGGCAGGATAATCTCCACAGCTATTAGAGCTTCAATGACAAAAGCTACATTTCCATGCACAGATCTGAAATGAGCTCAGCCAGTATGTCAGGAATCCATAAAGAAACCATAAATTCTGGTAGTTAGCTGAAATGTGGGGGGAAAAATGATATGCAATGAAGACAGATTTCCTATCTTACATGCCAAAGCCTCTAATATGATGTTCTACATGAAACCTGTAACTCAGGTGCCAGGATGTTCTGCTATTTCAACAGAAAGTCAACGAGACACCGTTGAAGACAACTGGACCATTTTCAGGCCTGTTGAAGACAGAAACATCTGACGTGACGAAACTCCATAAGTAACCGCTTTAAAATTGCCCGGTTGTTTGTCGTACCTTTGTGTGCAACGTTGGTGGTTCGCTCGAAATTCAGACACGTTTGTTAAATTAGCTGATGACTCTGGATTGCCCCTTGGTAAGTGTGTGTTTGTGCATAGATTATGTGTCTCAGTGTGTTTGTCCTGTGATGGACTGGCAGCCGGTGCAGGATAAAGCCAATACTGGTTTCAGTTGTATGAAACACTGTGGCTCCAGATGTGTAAAGAACGCTGTTATACAACATGTGAGCATGAATGAACAGGACGTGCTGCAAAATTGATTTTGAGCAGAATTAAAGGTGTCTTTTTTTCCAAATTCTAAAGAGATACAGTCTTAAGAGATACACCATGTAGTTGAGAACAACCGTCAGTTAAACACTCAACCCAGCAGCTGCACCTTTGGGTACAACATGAAGAACTGGGCCTTTGGAGAAACTTGTTATCAGCATTTAAAGTGATAATTGACATTGTGCTTTAAATAAAAAAGTTCAACCAATCTTGGTTTAGTTTCCTTGAATTGCTCAACAAATGGATTGTGACACGCAGGCTGGTTCTCATCCAATCAGAATGCAGCGCTAACAGTCGTGGTGAAATCCATCTGGCTCCTTTGTAGGAAACAACTGACATGAAATTGCAAAGACATGCGAGGAAAGACACATTCCTCCGGTGATGTTTAGTATCCCGACGCAGTCAACGGGGAGAACAAATACCCCGCAACAGCACGCATCCAGCAGGAACACACATCTCGAGCATTTATCATGTCCAATTACACAGCTACATTCAGCTGAGATGGAGAAACGAATCGCTGCCAGGATTTTGAAAACCGCACAACACCTCCCATTCAACCTCACGGTACAGCTGGACACGATCCTGGAATAAGAAACACTCTGTCTCTGCTTCGGCTCGTCGGGAAGTCCAGTGTGTCGATACACAAACACACACGGCACTTAAAAAAATCACACCCCTCTACCTATAGGGCTCTAATGAGAAACAGATTGTCCAGCCGCGGGGAGAAAGTAGAAACATGGAAACATGAAAGGTGCGACACCCTGCTGGACGCTTGGATAAGACGGCGTTTCACACGTCTTCCTTTACAAAGTATGTTGATCCGTGCATCAATAGACGGTTTGGTTCTTCCTGCTCTTCCTCGCCGGCTGTTCACCTCATCATCGATACGTTCAGTGAAAACACTCCCGGTATTTTAACAGGCTGTGGATAGAGTTATATGAGACGTCAGTCATGGGGAATACATTTGTCAGCACTTGAAGCTCAGTCGACCTTGAGCAGAATGTTTATCATGGTTTGTTGCCAGTCTGGCCAGAGAGTATCCAGGATGTCCATCTCGGGCTCTTCTCATTGTCTGCAAATGGTGCAAAAAAAAGCAGCTCTCCGTGAATCGCTCCCTCAATGCTAAACGCTAGCATATCACGTCTCCAAATTACAGTCTGAAGACAAACTGAAACGTAGCAGTTCTAATTTGGGGATAGTGTCTCTGCTTTGGCTCGGTTATTCATCTCCGAAATCGCGCCGACTGATTTTGATTGGGCAATTACAGTTTCAACAATACGTGCCGCAATTACAGAGCAATATGCAAGCGCCCTAATCGTTTGGCTTCATTTAATCTGCCAAGCTGGCAACAATAGAGAAAACTCACTCAGCGTCTCTATTAGCAGCTCTTTAAGCGTCTCCAAACGGTTTGCCCAGCGCACCAAATCCAGCGGTCGGATGGCAGTAGAACAACTGTTTTCTTGACTGAGGCGCCCTAAAACCCAAAGTGAGCAAGATTGTCCAAAACGAAAATGGATAATAGCGTTTGAATGATTGTGTTTTGAAGACAATCCAACCTCTGTTATTGGTCTTGTGATTTCTCCTCTCTAAGAGCAATTTTCTTACTTTGGAAACACAATTCAGCATGTATGGTCCTCAGAATCTGACCGCCTGTACAAGGTGTGATCAAAAAGTTCCAGTCCAACACTGAGGAAAGGAAAAGTTTCTGTCTGCTGCTAAATATTCACCCTGTGCCGTGGAGTCCGCTCCCAGCACTTCTGCCATGCTTGCAACGCTCCCTGGAAGTCCTTTATTCCGCCCAAGTGTGTCAAGCTACATCTGCAATTTGCTGCGGATCTCCTTCACTGTGTCCCTTCAGTTTGAACTTCACCTGGAGGAAGAAACCAGAGTGACAAGGAGCCAAATCCAGCGAGCGATTTAGTGAAAGAAAGCGATGACAATGTTGGTTCAGTCCAAAAACTCAAGTGCTTTCAACTGATTTGAGAGCTCGGGACTGCTTGACCTGGACTCTCAGCAACTTCGCTAATAGTGATCTGAAAATCTGTTGCTGTTTGGTAGGAACTTACTGTTACTCTCTTAAACTGATGGCCTAGGTTATGGTTTTAGGTCAAAGAAATAGAAGAAAAAAAGATTTGATAGATTACAATGTGTCAGGAATTCAACTAAATGAAACATCCTGAGTCACAATTTGTCAAGGCTCATTAGAAAAATGACATTTGCAGCTGAATTTGGAGTTTTCTAAAGATTAAACACCTGATCAGGAGCTGTCCATGTTAAATAATGTCTTTATGGTGAAAGCAAGACTTTGGCCAGTAAAGTGAGGGAGGTATTGTTGAGTTATTAATAACTTATTTCATCCAGATGGTCACAGTAATAGCCATTAAAGACATCTTCAGTCCAAAATACTTTTTCAATGAGTTGTCATGTAAAATTAATACTATGTTTGGATGAAAAGTCTGCAATGTCAGATACTTTCCATAAATTGTCAGTATTTTTTTTTTCATTACCGCATAGACATTAAAAAAAATGTAAATTGCCAGAGCTGTTTACATCCCTGAAGCACCCTGAGAGATCGAGGCTGCCTCAAAGCTTCCAAAGAAAAGCTGAAGGTAGTTTAACATAAAAACAGGACAACAACTTTCATGGCTTATGATTCTAAAGCATCTGGTAATGATATGTGCATTTCAAATTATTCAAAATTGCTGAGAGAATGGTAAGTATGTTGATTAAATATAGTATGTATATATATATATATATATATATATATATATATATATATATATATATATATATATATATATGTGTATATATATATATATATATATATATATATACATATATACATACATACATACATACTATATTTAATCAACATATATGTATATGTATGTATATATATATATATTAGGGCTGTCAAATGATTAAATTAATTAATCATGATTAATCACAAATAATCGCAATTTCCAACTATGTCTGAAATATACCCTTTTTTCCTGTATTGCATTAACAAAAAAAACGACAGGACATGATTATATATATTTAACACGTGATGTGTTTTATATTTAAGGCTCCAAATAAAATAAATATTCAAAAAGCTAAAACATGCACACCATCACATAATGTATGTGTGTGTGCAGTGCTCCCTCTGCAGTCCCTCTGAAGTTGGCTTTTGGCAGGAGTTACATTTTCAGGTCTATAACAAATGTAGTACCCCAAGAAAAGTAAAACTAAGAGATACCACACTTTTTTCTTGCACAATTAAAAAGGGCATTCTTAGCCAGTGTTCCTTTTTGTGTGGAAAACAGAAAACTGCTTCAACATTTTTTTAATCAAACAAGTAGAATCCATGGGGCCAGCCGGCTTATCTCCCTCCATATTGCTTTCTTCTTCTGTTTTGATAAATGAATTGACGTAAAAATCGTCATGAATTCCTGTCCGCTAGGGTCTGCGAGGACCGATCCGCGGACGTCCGCGCAGCAGCCAGAATTCGAGACTGCGTTGCGCGATCGCGGCAGTCTACGCATGCGCCAGAGCGCCACAGCAAATAAAACATGACGGTAAAAGTGAAAGTAGATGGAGCTCCAGCCTGATGGCTCCATTTAAAGACACGGAAAGAGTGAAAAACTCGTGGAAAGAGAGAGCAGACTGTGTCTGGAGGGAGGAGAAGGTCTGCAGACAGAAGTGAAAGTGACTAATCGCTCCGGCGCCGCCCCCGCGATTCAGAAACAGGAAAAAAAGGCTAAATAAACTTTAATACTTAATGATAATGTACTGACAGTGTATGTGCTTAATTTTCTCTAAATAATCCGGAATATAGGAGCAGATAAACAGTCTGTAGTGCCGAAAAAGCTTCTCGATCAGCCGAGGGTGAGGTGAGGCTTCTTCTTCTTCTGTTGCTGGCAGTTTGCAGGCAGCTTGCATTCCATGCGGGTGCACTACCGCCACCCGCTGGTAGAGGTGAGGCTTGTCATGTTGCGCATGCGTTAAACTGTGTTAAAAATTTTAATGTAATTAATTACATAAATTAATTAACGTAATTAACGCGTTATTTTTGACAGCCCTAATATGTATGTATATATATATATATATATATATATACATATATATATATATATATATATATATATATATATATATATATATATATATATATATATATATATATATATATACATGTACAAATACTTGTTGTATTTTTGTATTTCTCTCTTTTTTTCTTGTCCAGACAAGAAATGTAACATTAATATTTCCCCTCAAAATGAGAAGGACGCCACCCTCAGTGACAGTGTCAGGCCAGATGCAGTCGATGAGGGCTTGGGTGGGACACCTGCCAGCCAGGATGCTGAATGCCCTTGTGGCATTTATGAGGACGGACGATAACAGAAGCAGCATCGATAAAGTGACTGCACCCAGACAGTTTTCAGACGGCGGGGCAAAGAGCAACAGCCACAGTGCATAAAGCAGTATGATGTGTACAGTAGACCTTCATGACCAGCAGAGCGCTAGATGCAGCATCGAGATCAGGTCCAGTGATCGCTGGCCGATTGAACACCGCTCTTCTTATTCTTTAATCTGCTACAGAAATATTACCAGAGGAACTTACGACCTGCTCAGGTTTTCACAGCCACCATCTCTTATTCAAACCTGTATCGCAAGCAAGTACAACAGGCTGTTATTCCAACCTGTAAAAGGCCTTTGAACGGACTAGTTATTTCTACCAGCTCAGCTTTGAATTTTGACTCAACATCTGTCTGAAGGGCAGCCTCAGCTATTCACAAAACACCATAAAAGACCTTTTGTGAAAGCAGCAGAGATTGTTAGAAAGTTAGCGGCTTTATGCTCTATCCGTCCGCGAAGCAAGATGAAAAGAAAACACTGCGTTTTCGACTTTACCTTCTTATGGACAATCTGGATGGATTCTGACTAGAAGAGCACCAGAAAATGTACTTTGAGTGAAGCTATTTTTTTTAAAGACGATTTCAGCTTTCAATATCCGAAGCTATTTAATACGAATACACATATTTATTTGTACTTTTATATATGATCTGCTAATAATGCTAACTTTGTATTCACTTTAAGCCTCCATCAGAGGTTGTGTAAGAAAATGCTCGACATAATTTCTGTAGCGAAAAAATGGCGAATTAACTTCGTTGAAACATGGAGAACAACGTTTATTGCAAACAGAACCACTGAATTAAAGTTGGCCTTCAGTTTATATTTCATATTTTATAGGATGCCAGGATCGTTATGGGTTTTTATCTGCACAGATTCACTCTGTTCTTCCAGTCTGGACGGGGCGATATTCAGCTCCATACTTTATTACCCCAGTTTGTGTAACAACGTTTGTTGTTTGCTAACATTGCGTGTTTGGTTTGCACACACGAAACTGAGGCAATCTGAGTCGTTACACCAGAAATCCAAACTATAATCCGTCCAGTTTTTCTGTTTCTGTGTGTTACAAACAGATCTTTTTTTTCTTTCTTTTTTTTTTTTTTTTCTGCACGCTTTGACATCAGGTACACACTTCATCCACTAACGGGAAACAAAGTTGGAGCAGGAGTTCAGTCCAGACGAGGTGAAAGTGATCAGACGTCCCAGGGAAACAGCTGACTGACGGACCGATTCGATCAGATGCCGTCCGCCACGTGTAGCCGAGTCGCGGCCGGAGGCAGAAACACGTTTCCAGGACTGCAGCTGTTTGAAGGGGTTCTGTTTGCCTCTGTCGTGTTTTCTCTTTCCTCCAGTGTCCATCCTCATTTATCTTCTGCTCAGTTTTCTCTCTGCTCTTCAAACTCCACCATCTGGTTTTCTCTCTTCTCCTTCGCCTTTATCTCACTCCAGAAACAGCTTTGTGAGAATTAAACATGCATTTTGTGATATAAGGAACTGTTTCTTTGTTTTACCTTCAGAGTAACACAATGTGGTTTGTGTTAAATTTTCTTCAAAGTGGCATCTGATGAGCTATTTGTGTATGTTTGACAAAATGAAAGAATTAATTTAACCTTTGTCGTCCCATCATGTAGTATTTTGATATATATATTAGATTCTATGGTGGTAAAATCACCAAAAAATGAAGCAGAAATCCAGAAGCAAAACAGAGCAATTAAATTGAAACACCAAAATAATCACAGCAAGACTGAAGTGGCTTCGAAATGACTTAAAAGGGAAGTGATGTCTGAAAGCACTGTGAAATGAGTGAAAACAAACAAGAAAGAAACCAAGATATTGAAAAAACAAACAAAACAAAAAACATGCAAATGCTGTAAATGAAGTGATTTGACACAAAGCTGAAATGGGTGTAAATTTTCTTCATGCAAAAATTAACACAGACATACAAATGACTTCTGTGGATCAAAATGACTCAGAGAAACATGAAATAATTTTAAAAATAATTTTAAATGGACACAAATGGTGACAACAGAACCACATGGATAAAAAACAACCTAAAAAAAAAAAAAGTGAAGCAAATCTGAACTGTATGCCTGCGTGCCACACAATTACAAGAAATATAAGGAAGAAGCGTATATATTTGTAAACAGGATGCAAAATAACATTAAGGCACCACAAACATGACTTAAAGTTATACGAAAAGACACAAAACATGAGACAAAATGTCCTTTACACAAGAATTTCAAACTGGATGCAAAACAGCCACAAGAAAATCAAAAAAGCTTGAAAATGATGAAACATATAAAAAGATATAAACTGTCCTAAAACTGCAAAGTGGTCACAAATACAAACAAAAAGTTAAAGTAAAGCACAGATGCAGCGAGTCAGCTTCCTGTCTGTCTGTGATTGAATTGACAGATTTTTAACAATGTGAAGAGGAGAGGACCTGCTTTTGTGTTTAGTGAAAGTGAAAACAGGAAAACGAGGGACGGGCGCCACACTGCAACATGTGGGAGACGGTGTAGAAACAATAACCCCCCCACCCCCACCCCCACCCCGCAGACCATTAGCAGACTGATGAGTGAACAGTTAGCCGGATCTGCTCAGCATGTCTGCTTCTGCTGCGAGCTCTTTAATCACTCCTTATCTGCGCTGACGAAACCACATCCCAGGCCCGTTCAGTCCCCCCCCCCCACCTCCTTCCAACCGCCCCGCCCGGTGTTGTAACATGGGTGGTGCTGCGTTTCGTTTGTTCCGGACGCGGATCGACAGGCCTGCGCGGCGGTGCCACTGCCTGTTGTGTCTGGCAGCACAGGAATGCCAGAGTGCCAGGGAGTGATGGACGCTGGGTAAACACAGGAGCTGGCTCCTGATTGGCCACAACTCAGAGCAAAACAAAACGCTTTGACAATCCATCATGCTGCTTTCAAGGGCTGATCAGAATGGATCGGAATTCCGTGGAGCTGTATTGAGGGCTGAGCAGTAGAAAACTGCGCGTTCGATATAATCATGAAACAATGGGAAAAAAATCAGTTTATATAAAAAGTATGTTTGAAAACCAGTGACTCCACTGACAGCGGTTCAGAAAAAGCTGTGAATACTGTAAAGGTACCGGTGGGAAAAAGTCCCGCTATGGAATTGGAGAATTCAAATTACAATTCTTTATTACCTGTATCAGCTAATTCACAGATCCGCGTGTTCTCGAATCCATAACAGTTAAAGATTCTACTTCCACACATTTGGTATTATTTGTATTTTCTGACACTTGCTAATTAAATGAAGTGAAATAGCCACTTTGAGCAATTTCAACAACTCATGTGAAAATGGCTTGATTATGGGGTGAATTGTTAATGAATCATTCTTCTCAGGTGGAAAAACAAAGTGCTTTCCTGTCGGGTGAAATCCCATCAGCCTCTCAGAGCTATTTTAAAATTCCCAGTGTACCTCCCAGTAACTCATGAATGGTCGTTAATTTCAAGGTTTTTTTTTTTTTTTTTTTTTTTACATATTAGTTTGCATAAAACCAGGAGTGTGAATTTTACGAGCCGTGGGGGAAAACAGCCCCGATCCAGCTGCAGGACGACCCCACAAAGTGTTAATTATAAAAACAAGGCGATCACTTCTCACTTTCAATAACAGTGACGAGTTTCTCAGCCATTTCCCGGGGTTGGGGATCACATTTATTCTGTTAAAAATAGTAGAAATAATAGCAGCTGGAGAGATGAAAGACGAAACAGTGAAAACAACTTCAAGAAAGTAGGAATTTGAGAAAATGTACATGCAGCCGGCTTAGGAAATCACTTCCGTTGAAAACAGGAAGGCTTTCACCATCGCTGGCATGAAGAGAAACACGGCCTCAGATGAAAATTCAGATCTCTCAAGCACAGCAAAGCCATTTGTTAAAAAAATTCTCAGCGAAAATAATTCAGCTAAGAAATGGCTTGACATTGAAAAAAGGTCTTAATGTTTATGAAAAATAAATGAAAGACTCATTTAAATTTTGTGAAAAAGTTTTTACAATTTGATTTTCTTGGGAAAAAATATTCTCGGGACTCCGTTCTTGAAGCTATCGGTCAGTTTGCAGTTATTTCCTGCTAGACGACAGAGCAATATGAACAGGACGCTTTTTAGAGAGGCTGCTGAACACCGTCACCATGAAATAAGTTGTTCTTACATCACAACGTTCACCTTGCTTCAGCCTTTGCAGCCACATGGTGGTCAGTGGTTCAGACGTCTTGCCTCACACACTGGAAAAAAAAAACATCCACTCATATCTTAACAGCTTTTACCTTGAAAAAATTTGCCAATAGATTAAGTGAAAATTGCTGAAGTATCACTCGCTATTTGAATCAAGTGGGATGAGACATTTTGGTTTCAAACAACAGAAATAAACTCGGTAAGATTTTGATTTTTACAGTGCATCAAAAAACTAACTCAGCCTTTCTTTCGCTGTCAGGTGGGATAGCGCAAGGACTTCTGGGAGGCCATTTCCTCCAGACTGTTCTCTGGTTTCGCTGTGGATGAAACTGGAGTTATTGTGTTTCTGTTACTATCTTTGTCCCCCTGCTGTGTGTTTATTGCCGTGGTTAGAGCAGGCTATAATTGTTAAATTGTTCGATGTGGCCGCTGACGACTCCTCTCTCTCGTATTGACGAGTGTCGAAGGTTTGTTTAAGTCAGAGTTTTAAGTTCTCCGATAAAGTGTCAGGCATCCGTTTATTACACACTTCTCCGGCGCTCCCGTACATTTATGCATCCAGCTGTGATCAGATCGGCTCTGGACTTTTTCTTCATCAAGCAAATAAACTTCAAAAGGAAGGGGTGGCAGCTAATAGAAGAATGAAGCAGAATTCTTCTATTCTGGATTATCGGCTGTTGTTTTCTATTTTTCCATTAGCTTCACACCTTCAAGGTATCTCTGGGTGAAGTTCATTAATTCAGCACAGAAATCTCCACTGTCAAGCTTCACACCCAATTACAATACGCCAGGAGAGTGTTTGAAGCAGGCATTCCTGGAAGAAACTGTCAATATCAATACTGAAGTAATCCTCTTGAATTTCAATACTTTAATTATTGCATGGGTTCTCCACCGTGCTGATTTCCCCCACCAAAAAAAAAAAAAAAAAAACCCTGCATGGTTTCCTCTCGCCTTGATTGCCTTTGAGCACATTTTCACGGGATCAATCCCTCCTCTCTTCGCTCACCACGGGCGCCGCGTCCCTCGGGACGGATGTCATGAGTTTAATTGCCGCCAGGTGACGAGGAGCTCAGAAAAACAGAATTAACCTTGTCAGCCTAAAGCCATCCCTCTTCCTCTCCTCTATCCGACGCATCAATTAAAGTTAAGCCGCCGTGGCCCCCCGGTTTCAGCGGGCTCACCGTCAGGTACACAAAGAAGGTACAGTCGAAGAAGTGAGGATTTAGAGGCGAGGAAGGCAGAAACTTACAAACCGACAGGGCGGGCGAGGAGGGGGGGGCGGGGGCGAGACGTGACAACGAGCCGGGGAGTGATAGACAGTCGGACTTGGCAGATGGAGTGGAGGGCGGATCAAGGGGGGGATTCATCTGCGGCAGGATTAAGAAGAAAGGATGACGGCACAAAGGTGACTGGAGTGAGAGGACAGAAAACACAGAGACGGGAAGAGATCTGGCCGTCAGAGGGCGTGAACGAGGGAGGAAGATGGCAGATATCGGAAGCAATGGCTCTCCTCAATAAAGGCCATTTACAGTTAGGTTTGAGGAGCTGTGTCTAATTATTGTTTCTGAGAAATCATAGATACAAGGGGTTAAGAGACATTTTTTTTCGGTTTTTTGCGTGTGAAAATATTTGGTACTCACCAATTTCAATTGTCATCCTCAAATAAAAGTTTCGATTGACCAGTTGTCTGAAGCAAACAAACGGAAAAAATGATCTTTAAGGATGTCTCATCAAAATATGCAGACCTATGCAGTTACCCTGGGGCTTCTGGGCTCCCTGAGCTGTGGGCCATCGAGCGATTATTAATTCAGACCTGGATGAGCTCTACTACATCTGATTAATTCCAGTTAGCAACGTACCTAGCTAATTTGCTAAAATGCCAAACAATAATGGCGTGGCTGAGGCGGTGACCTTTGTCAACACAAATAAAACCTGATTGAACAGGTCGAGCAGAGAGGAAAATGTGAAATTTTAATTAACTCGTAATTTTCACGGCTGACATTTACATCCCGGTCTCTAAAAGAGGGACAAAAATATATTGTTCATTTATTTCCGCGCTCTGCTTTCAGGAGGAAGTCAGCGCAAATAAATCAGATGAGCCCTTTGAAAATATTAGAGACAAGATTCTCACAAAGACTGAATCTGTACAAGGAGGTACAGCCTGTTTCCTTTTACCCCAGTGCCATGATCCAAGGGCAGAGGGATCCACAACCCGAATCAGGAACTGAGTCAGAGCCTAAAACAGAATCCATAAACCAGTGATCAGGAATACAAGCAAAAGTGTCCAAAAGGGCTAATCCAGAAGGGACAGAAGGGTGTTTTGTATTCAGTATGTTGTTCTGCCCTCCCTCAGGATCACATCTATGGTAGTTTGATCTCCTCAAGTCCTCTCTGTCAGCCGGTTTTCTGCTTATCAATGCAGATATTCATTTCTAAGTTTCAATATAACAAACGGTATTACGCAAACGATTCCACCGGCCTCGACACGCCTCCGACCTGCCCGATTGTAACACCTCCCCGGTGGCTCTCCGCAGGGAAGCCCCCCGGTGGTGGGAAGCTGACAGCGCAACAAAATAAACAGAAATAAAAATGAAACGCATTACTCAAAAATGGCCCGTAAATTAAGCTTCATCACTTGGGTCAAATTTGATGCAATAAGATGACATGACTGGAATGTTTTCACGATTCTGCCTTAACCAGTTTGGAAGCCCCGCTTGCTTCACCAGCTACTTTCTGTTTGGGAGGAGCTTCTGAAAATTGATTTTAGAGGTCAAAAGAGAGAGAAAAGAGAAACAGGGGTCAAAGGTCACCACTGGCTTCATGTCTCAGCTCAATTTCAAAGGGTTAAGTGAGCTTTTAGGAGCTCTTTTAAAGGATGGTCTAACACCAATCTTGTCTTTTGGAACATTTTCACTCACTCAGGACCCACTTCTGACTTGTTTTAATAGTAGGTGTCACACAGGGCGTGACATGCTATTTCAGCTTCATTTCCTCGTTTATGGTCATCGTTTAAAGTGATAAAGCTTAATATTTAATCAATTATTTAGTCATGTACTCATTATATGTCAAGATCCGCAGGCCTCTTCTGATCAAAGCCAAACTCACAGGAACACCTGTGGTATCATTATTGCCGTTGTCAACTTTCCACCATTGGGTTTGACAGAAGGAAAGCAAAGAATCGGACAGAGACAGAGAGCAAAAAGCAACAAACAGATCGTCATGACAAAGTCAGCTGTGGATTGTGGGGAGGAAAGCGGATCCTGTTTCAGGCAGGCGGCACAAAGCTGCAGTGTTCTGCCGAGGCTTCAGAACAATTACTCTACATCCAGAAAATGTCTCTTTCTGCATTTGTTCCATCGCTCCTCTCACATTTCCCGTGGAACTGAGACGTCGCTGTTTATGAAAATCACCCTTTCTCACTGGGACATTTGTGGATAATGAAGAAGTGAGGGCAGAAATGAATGTAGCTGCCGTGTTTCCCGGCACAGAGCATGCGGGCGCATTGTTAGCAGGAAGAACACACAGCTTTGTGGGTAACACCTGCGCTGTAACAAGTCAAAATGTCTGCTGTGAAGAGCACATAAAAGACCGGCAGCAGGGATGAAATTGTGTGATATTCACAATATGAGCGCAGGTTGACTGAACGGTATGTCTGTGGAAGCACAACAACAGAGCCGCCTGTTTGTGTTGGCTTCACCTGTCCTCACAGTGGTGTCTTTGTCCGATCCCCGAGACCCGTGACGCCAAGCCTGTGCTCTCTGACAGCGTGATAATGGAGCGACACACACACACACACACTCACGCACACACACAAGGACACGGAAACACACACACAGACACACACATACACACACAAAGGACCTCAGAGCTTTTAGTGCCTCTCGGTTACAACCCTCTTACCATCTCCAATGGCGTTCTTATCACTTGCCCTTTTGGTGCTTTCACACACAGACAAACACACACAGACACACACACACACACACACACACACACACACACACAGACCGCAGGTCTTCACTCTACAGGTGTACATTTGGGTGCAGGTCACATTTCAAATGTTCACTCAGACTTTTTCCTCCATAACAATACCGACGCTGAAGCACACACACTGTCAACACACCTTTCCTCCTCTTCTTCTTCTTTTGTTCCTTTTTGCAGATTCGTGTTACAGTCATAGTTTTAACTTCCATGCAGAACCTTACTTCAGTTGTCAATCGAATAATTTGACACAACAACAATCAACTCTTTCTCGGTGTGTTTAAATTTTTCTTTATGATCGGTGTTCTGTGATGTGAACACGATGAGGAGAACCACAGCAGAGTCTGTTGACAGTGGAAGTAAAATGTTCAAATGAAGCACTATTGTTCAGTAGAAATACAAGATTAGACACAAAATACAGTAACGGAAACTAAATCCGTGTGAATTTGAATAAAGCTGGAGACCAGTGATTTATAATGGACTGATCAAATCTTCAAACTGACGGCCTTTAAACCTGTTGTCAATATCTTACAAAATACAAAATTTTCTTTGTTTCATTGTTTTTTTTTTTCATTAAATGACAAAACTATTCACTGCTAAGTAATCTAATAACTACTGATGTCGAACTTTCCTTCTGAATTTTATTTTCAATTGAAGAAAATTTGAAATTATTATTGATCCTGTAATCTACAGAAAAGTTATTGAGAAAAAAAATATTTGAATAATTAGTTTTCTATTCCAAAACAAAGTTTGAGCTTCAACATAACAAAACAATCAGCTGGAACAACGACAATGTTGTTATAATGTTTTTATAAATCTTTTCTGTTTACTCACTGTGTCTGCTGAGAGGATTCCAGTTGAATCTTTTCTTCCAGACTGTGACACAATCTCTGTTCCAGGACTTCTTTTGTCTCAATTTTCATTCATCATTGCAAGGTTTCTTTGAGGGAAGTTTTATATACACAGTCATAAAACACTCCTTTCGAGATTTATTGGACTGAAGAAACTAACAAACAAATGTAAAAAATTAAAATACAAAACTTTAATCAATGTATTTCTGGTTGAAATGATTTTCAAGCATTATAATTAGTATTTATAACTTTTTCAAATATCAATTTAACATTACATGAACAGATGTATTTACCACTAATTGTAAGTATGTATTTATATATTATTCATACATATTCAACCAAATTAAAGTTGAATAACATGAAACATTGAGAAATTTCATTGATACACTCCTTTATAAAATGTTTACCTTTATGCTCTACCTCTACTGGAAGCCTCTTCCAGTAAAACAACTTTAGATTCACATTATAAATTAAAAATACATTAAACCGTATTATAAAAAGTCTGTAAGTCTGTTGCAGGATGTGCATTAAAGGCTGCAATGAGTGAATATTATGTTATCAGTGGTGACCCTGTCAGTTAATATGTGACATGTTCCAATGTCTTGTTTGGGAAAAAACTGATTTGAATCTTTAGTTGTGCTAAATGATAAATGTTCTCTTGTATACTTGTTAGATGAATTGGAAAAGCTTCATCAAGTGGTGTGAAAATATAAAACCAAACTCCTAATTCACCGTTCATTAAAGGGCATTTTCTGCAGCGAAAGGATAAGTACTGAATAAAATTTCACCAGAAATTAATTTGACTTCATATTTGTGCGTGAAAACGCAGCTGAGACAGTGAAGAGTTTTGCTTTTAATTAAAAAGCAACTAATTGAGCAGAAAATGGAATCTTCTCCTCTCTAAATCCCTGATGAGTCACTATTTTTAGTACAAAATTTGTGTATTTTTTTCAAAACTTGAAAAATTACTTCTATGATTGTTTGACTGTAATGAATTTTCATTTTGCTTTTATGATAGAAATATATATTTAATGAAAATATAATAAGAAATAAAGGTGTAAAAAGCAACATTAAGAAAAATGTGCATTAAAAATCAAGTTTTTTTTATTCAGAAGCTTTGCACTATGTGTATAAAAGCAGAGAGGAGCAGAGGTCGGCATATTTGGCAGCTCGACCGCCCAATGTACACTTATTAGCTTAATGTGCTTACAACTGCATACATTAGACCAATTAGCCTGCTAAAATATGCGAGCGGGGACGAGCGCCGGAGCATTTCCTGACACGGAGCCATATGCGCTCGCAGCAACCGCAGCAGACGACACAACCAGCGGGGGGGGCGGCGAGGTGCGCCCGCCCGTTCAGACAAGGGCTAATTAAATAAAGAAGCTAGCCTTGTTGTTATCTTATCATGTCTTTCCCAATTACCCCCCCACCTCCCACCCTCCTTCCCCTTCCTGCCCCTTCAGCCCTTTTTCCACGTTATGACTTCATTTGCCCCCCCCCCCCCCCCCTCCTAAATGGCTCAGAAAGTCTGGGAAAATATTTGAGCGCTAATAGCGCTGGTTTCCTTGATGTTTTGTGTCGTTGTCAGCGTCACCGCGGACGCAGTTTAGGCAGTGATGGCCGACCGCCCCCCCCACCCGCCCTCAACCGTCCCCCACCCCCTATCAGCGCCTGTGCTGCCCTGTTCACCCTCGCTCTGAAGCACTTAACTAACTTTCACAGGCTGATAAAAAAAAAAATAATTGCTGCCCCAAGGGTGGAGGACTCCAAATACATTAGCACCACAAAGAGACGAGCTTGGATCGCATTTCCCAAAGCACTGACACCACAGTCTGCACCCAAGAACGAGGGAGGAGGAGGAGGAGGAGGAGGGGGGGGGCAGAAAATCAGACAGCGGGGCAGCGAGCGCAGAGGAAGCTCGCTCGCTCGCTATCAACGGCGAGTGCAGCGGCGCAGAGATAGCCGCCGATACAGCCGCCGGGAGAAGGAGCGCACTGTTTCTCTCAGTTTTCTCTGTTTCTCTCTGTGTGTCAGTGGACCTCATCGGCCGCCGTGCTCCACTGCAGACCAATAAGACGGAGTGGGGGGGATGGGGGGGGGGGGGCAGACCTGCGTGACTCTGCTTGTGAAAAAGGAGAAGAGAGGCTCAGTGTGTGTGTGTGTGTGTGAGAGAGAGAGAGAGACTACAGTTTCCCCACCTGTTGGATTTAACATGGCCTCTAGTTTTTTTTTTTTTTTTGTGAGACCTCTCAGGTCTCGAACCGGGTCGCCGATGGACGGATCCCACTGGGTTTCTCCAGGATCGGGTCTGAGGGGAGAAAACCAAACCCGGTCCTGCTGGACTGGAGGGAAAACCCTTTGTCTTAAAGTCGTTGGATGACGAAGCTCATTTGGGGCAGTTTGTTCTAAACAACTGTCACGGTTGGCAATTATTAACAAAAAAATACTGAAATAATGTCGAAGATGGGTTCATCTTCTCACTCACAGTTAAATCACAACAAAATCACTTCTATTGTCTTCAAATTCTTGACAAAGTTTCATCCCAGCAGGAGTTGCTGCTCTCGTTGGTTCAGACGGTTCAGTGTCGTTTTTCTTTTTCTGTATCAGTAACAATCAATTCTCCTGCTTTGTGTTTGAAATTGCTCGAGATGGTGATTCCTGTCAGCTTAAACTCAGCACCATTTTTTCACAACTATTCAACTAATCACTTACTAACAATCACAGAAATGTTAGTCCGTTTTATCCAAGGAGAGGCTTCGCTGTCGTACACCGCCCTGCCTCTAGCTGGAGCTACAGAGAAATCAAGCTTCAGACAAGTTGAGGCAGAAAAAGTGGAGACACTTGAATTATGTGTTGAACCTGAAGGTCTTTCTGCCAGCTGGCAGTTTTCTGATCTTCTCAGTATCAATAACAGTGCTTCAGATTTTCAGATGTGAATTCAGGCCGATTGGATCAGGATAGAAATGAAATGGTTGAGATGAGAACACTGCATTAGTAAATGACCGAAATGTCTCTGTGACACTTCTGCTGAGGACTTCTGAGAAAAAAATCAAGTTGGGTCTGCTGGACAAAAGGAGAAAGTGGAGAATCAAACAGCTCAACCTGCTATTGAATTCTTTAAAAAAAGACTTCAAGTCTTAATGTACCGAGCTACAATCAACTAAATATCATCCGGCGTCTCTTCTTCATGCATTCTGTTGAAATGTCAAGATGAAATATTCCACTTCTGCAGGTTTAATTAAGTTCTGAGTGTTTGCATCCTTTAGATCAACCCGGTTGAGAGGTGCAGCCGACCAGCTTCAACAATGGACCTCCTTCACTCTTCTAAATGGACGTCGGAGTTCAAGGCGACCCTCCACGTCTCCTCCTCTCCACGTCCTCGGCGGCCTCCAGATGAGGGTTTCGAGCCTCCGCGGGAAAAACTTGAGGATGGAAGAAAAAAAAAAAAAGAAAAAAAATACGGAAACTAGCAATAAAGTGAAATTACACTTCCATTTAGTTTCACCTGTGCAGCTTTTAACAAAATGACTGTTCTTTTCGCTCACGGCTCCAAGTCGGGCTGCAATTTTATAAAGTAGGGTGCCTGGGGTGCGTTTTCTAAAAACAGACGCGGTCGCGGTTGAAGTTGGCATTTGGACGAAGCAACAATAGATAAATCCTCCCCGCTTACTTTGATCTCCCCTCCTGAAGCTCTTCCCAGCCTGGTGAGAGCTCCAGCAAGAACACGGCGAAATGAAAATGCACCTTTGTGTAATGACCCACTCTCTGTCCAATTACTTTAAAGAAGAAAAAAAAAAAAGGATAATTTTTAGCCTGCTTTTCTTGTGTCATTTTTTTCCTTTTAGGCATCTGTTTGACATTTACCTGTGAAAAATGGAAAAAAGAAAAAAACTTGGACTTCTTTCAAAAATATTGAAAAAGTGTATATTTTTATTCAGGAACATTTAAAACAAAATGCAATGTGCATAATTATGTTTGTGGGAACAGCTGGTATGGAGGGAAGAGCGTGGTCCGCTGTAAAAGCTGTCTTGTGCTGTTGAGTCACATTTCTAACTTCAACCTATAAAATTTAAAAACATTTTCCCAATCATCCAAAACATTCTGATCACTCATGAGCAACATAAATAACGATCTATAATGATAATAAATGAGGATTTTATCAGATCACCGGGGACCAGATGGAATACTGTCTGTTCCAAATAAACATGTTGATCTCTCAGTTTATTTGTCATCAAGATCAAAAATGGAAACAAAAGTTACGTTAAATGGATTTCAGCATTTTCATGCAACAGATTCCACTTTCTGTTTGCAGGTAAGTTACTCAGAACATGAAGCCCAAACAGGAGCTTTTCTATGAGAGACTTATCTGCTTCAGTCCTTCTTATAAAAGAACAATCAGCTGAAAACGCCACTGCTCCCATGTTGCTTTGCTTGCAGTCCATGGCCATCATTATCCGTCAAAAACAGTAAAGTGGTGCAGGGTCATGAGCAAGCCGGTGCTCAGCGGCGCACGTGTTCCCGCTTCAAATGTTCCAGGACTTAAAGGATCTGCTGATAACATCGTGGTGCCAGACACCGCAGAGCGCCTTCAGAGGCGTTTCGGAGGCGGCGTCTCGGCAGGTCAGGGCCGGAGACATTCCCAGCGTCGGGCTGGAGGCCTCAGTGTTGTGGCTGATCGGTGTGGAACCTCGCGTTTCGAACAGTAAACATCCGTCCTGAGGCGAAGTGACGTCTGAAGCCGACATCCCACTGACGCCTGTGTCTTCAGGTGAAGCGCTAACGTTGTTCGTGTGGCGATGGCGACTTGGCCCACGTCCAAACGCTGCTCCTCAGAGAAACACACACAAGCTCATTTTAATATCTGCCGCATCTTCAAAGGTCTGAACATCTCACTTATTCTTGAAGTGGCGTTTGTTTCTGTTTCTCTGATCATGTTTGAAGTGTGAGAGACGGGCCCTTTAGCCGGGAGCCTGATGGAGTCGGCACGTCATTACGATGCAGCACCTTGCCTTTTCAGCTGGAGTGTTGTTCCTGCTCTCGCTGAGAGTCTGATTGCTCGCCAGTCATCTCTCTGTTGTTAATAAGAACAGTTCATCTCGGTCCCTCCTGACGGCCGCTTGTCTCATCTTCAGAAAATGACTGAATGGGTTCGAGATGAAAATCCAGATGTGCCTGATGTTCCCAGGTCTGCTTGTCTAGCGCTGCTCAGAGAAGATGGCGCAATATTAAAACCCATGCACCTACACTGTCGTTTCTCTTTTTCTGTGAGCATTGAAGAATCTTCCCATCTTCACAATCTAGAACAGGATAGGAGTTAAAATGAAAGGCGATCAGAATGTTTTGTCTGAAATAAAGCTTGACTGTGTTTCATTATAAAATGTTCTTACACGCTGTTTTGCTAAAACTTTTCCTCTGTGATTCATCCGAGCTCTTTGAAGTTTGCTGGATATTTCCTGATTTCAGCTTTTTCTAATTCCAGTTATATTTAGACGAGACGAGGAGCCACTGCTGGTAACAGTAAATCCTTCACATTCTGCTCAAGAATTCACAAATTTCACTCCACACTCATTTTCCTGTTTTTTTTTTTTCCTTCTAAGACTTATTCTAATGTTTGTTTTTAGTGTTTTTCTTATAGAACAGACTGAAACGAGCGATCCATGTCGTTCCATCTTTTTTTTTTTTTTTTTTTTTTTGCCGTGGTTGTTTTTAACCTTCAGACATGCTCCCCTCAAAGAGTTTTCCCTCGGCGGTACATCCAGGATCTCTCTGAAAACGTTGATATCTTTAAAACTTTCTGAGAACAAACTGTTGAAAAGCAGATTTAAGGACTTTCTGATCATCTTTGAAGACTTTTTTTTGAAGACATTTATTTCTTCCTCACAATTTTAGAAACGAAAGTAGAAACAAGCAGCCCTGTTGCACAATAGTGAAGGATTGGCGAACGTGGTTTGAAAGTGATCATCAGTCTGTTCACCGTTAGATTACTGTTCATCTGCTTCATTCAGTTCAAGCTGAGGAGGAGCTCGAATGAATCCCTCCTGGCTTTCTACAAAGGAAATTCACCTCAAATGCATGTTTTTGGACTGCGAGGGAAGCCGAAAGAAAACATGGAAACTCAACACAACAAGAGCCCAATATGAGCTTGAACTGGGGCTTAATCCACTGTGAGGACAGTTCTCTTCACTGTCGTTATTTTGTGAACGTTAAACTCTTGGATCAGCCCTGTGTGCAGGCTGGCAGGCTTGCGTGAGTTTCCTGCCTGAAACCAGACGTATTATTGACCCAAGCAAGTGTTTAATTACATCAGATGAATAACCTCTCAGCCGACGCTGACGTCTGTCCCTCTCTCTCTCTCTGACCGGAGGAGGCGGGGGGAAAGTGGAGCTGGAGTGTATCTCTGGTCCTCATCAGGTAAAGAGCCGGTTTATTTTTGGAGCAGAGAAGGGGGAAGTGGACGGTTCCAGGGGGAGGTGGACAGGTTAACATCACACTAACTGGAGAGCTCACCCTCCTTTTCTTCATTAGTCTGCGCTCTCTTTGCTGAAAAGCCCCAGCCCTCCTCTCACTGCAGGATCTGGGGGACTTAAAATACCGAGTAGAAAGTAGGAGGTGGAGCGATATGGCAGGATTCAACTCATCAGCGTCTTCAGCTTCAGCTGAATATGTCCAGGTTTTGCAGGTGTGGTTGATGGAAAGCCAGATCTCCTCCACCACATTTAGGAACGCTGTTTCACTGTAAACAAAGAAATGTTTTTGCATCAACAAAACCTGCGCCCATCTGGGTCCTATTGGGATGTTGTCTGTCCTCATCTGCATGCTGGCCTTCAGGTTTCATGAAGCTGTTTTTCATTATTATTTAAATCAGGACCCCGGAGCAGATATCTGAAATTGTGAACAACTCCCATTAAGAGGTTTTTTGTTGTTGTTGTTGTTGTCTCTCGGTCCTGCTGAACTCTCATCCACGTGGCTAAAAAGCGGCGGCAGGAAGCTTCGCCCTCGCCCTCGCCCAGCCGTCAGTCTGTCAGCTCCTCCTCCGCCCGCTCCCCTCGCCACCTCCCGTCTCTCAGCCCGGCTCCGCCCCTTCGCTCCACTGCCCCTTTTCAACCGGCGTCGCCTCTCGTCATGTCATCTGTTCGCCCTCCTGGCCTCCGCCTGCTTCTCCGCCCCGCTCTAGAAACACGAACTCACCTGATGTGCACGTGGCGGCGGGACGGGTTTCACTCCCTCCACCTCTGCTCCGTCTCCTCGCTCCATACGTCACGGACTAACAGGACACACGGGGTGCCATTTTTTTTTTTAATGGCCCGAGCCTCTCAGCGATCGCCGAGGTGGCACCGTTTAAAGAAACCACAGACGTAATAAAAGCTAATGAAGAGAGTGTGATGAAGGAGTCCCTGCCTGGTAAACCAGCCGGCTGCCATGATAACGAGAGCTTGTTTTTCCATTGTGGGAACAAAGAGACGAGCGGATTGTTGCAGATGCAGATTTCATGAGCATTCACTACAAACAGACTCCACATAAATGAGTGTTTACACCGTTTACTGATTGAGAAGTGTTTAACAGAACGACTGTGGCAGGTATCAGAGGAGAAGGAAAAATAAGGAGGAGGTATGTTTCACCTGATCTCTCCCAAAGTCACGCTCTGGAGACTTATTTAGCAACGGACGACAGCAAAAGAGTCAAGTTTCAAATATTAGTGGGATTCAAAGGAATTGCACATTAATGTCATGAAGTTTGCAGAATGAAGTTTTTCCACTAAATTTAGGAACAAATAGGCTGAAAACAGCAACACTTAAGAGTTAATCTGAGTATTTGTGACTCATGGAGTGGATAATTGTGACTGAATGCTGCCGTTTGTGTATTGCTTTTATGTTTTCATTCAGTAAGTTTTTTACATTTGCATTGATTTTTGTTAATGCTTTGTCTTATTTTGCATTTATCTAGTGACTTTTACATTTGTGCTGTTGGTTTTTAAAAGGTACATCTTCAGATATCACATTTATATTTTCAGCAGTATGTGTTTGTTTTGGCCTTTGTTTTTTTTTTTTGTTTTTTTTTACATTTATGCTGTCTTTTGCAATAATTTTGATTTTTTGTGAAGATTTCTTTTTACCAATTATATAGCCTTGATTCTATTTTATTTTTATTTGTTTATTAATTTATCTTTGTCGGGTGGGGGTTCAAAACTCTGAAAATGCAGAATTTATGTGTAATAAAATCAATGTTTTCTCTGCCACACAGCTCACCTGAAGAAGACTCACCAGATGTCTGTAAAAAAAGAAAGAAAAAGTCTACTATTGTCTGTGTAATTTATTGTTTTCATTAAAAGGAAAAGGTTGAATAAAATGAAATGTTAAGTCTGGTGTGTGAAGCCGCGGTTGTGTCGGTTCATCCTTCTGCTTTGCTGTTTGTTGATCGTTCTCAGCTGTAACCTTTCATTCTGCTTTAACCATGACGGAGCCAAACTTAAGCTCTGAGATTTTTTTAATTCAGAAATTGCGAGCAGCTGTGAGTCCGCCCGGCCCTCGCGGTGCTAATCCGCTAACATGATACAGATAAAAATGCTTGGCGGGCCGCGATCCTTCTGCAAGTCCGCAGATCTCCAGCCGCTCGCTGACGTGAGCGTCTGGCGGCTGTAAAGCGGAGCTTCTCCCAGCAGGGTGCCGCGAGGCGGCGGGATGCGAGCAGCTGTGAGAGTTTACCTGAGTTTCCTCAGCGTGTCTCTGTGGCTTCACGAGAGGAACGGCCTGTTCCTCGTCCCTTCGCAGCACAACAAACACTAAAGTTCTTGTTTTCATAAAGGCTGAGCCGCGATCACAACGGAAACACGAGGACGGTCGGTTTTGGATCAGCAGTCCCTTTGACTGTCCTGCTGTGTGGAAGCACAGCTCCGCTCTGCTCTGCAGCTTCGGCCTCGAGTGATACGACAGCTGTCATATCCAGGTGTGTTGTAGATGCACTCGGCCTGTCAGAGTTAATCGCGTTAATCGTGATTAAATAATGTAGGAATGATTAAAGATTGTTTTTATAATTGTTATTAATTACATAATTAAAGCTGGTGTCCGTTCGTTTCCGTTCGTTTCCAATGTGTGTATCATTCTTGAACAGAGCTTAAATGTGTCAGTCTGGTTCGATACTATAATATGATATTAGCATAAAGCAATATAAAAATGTATTGATGAGCTCCGCCTTCGTCTCATAGACCCTCATGTTATCCGAAAAAGCGCCGGTCAGCTTCAGCCAATAGAGTTCGAGCTTCCGCCTTGTTAGGCTGTCAATCAACGTGTGCGCACGGCCAGAGAGACTTTACGCTCACCTCGGATATATCCACGGTCTGCTAAACATCCACCGTAAACAGCTCAACATGGAGGATGCTGTAGGACTCGGAGGCTCTCATTTTTACCCCACAGGTAATGGCGAGCACAATCAAAGGGGCGTGGCTTGGTCGCTCAGAAAGCAGAGGGAGGGCGGAACCTCGAGAAGTTGGACTAAAAAAAACCTCTCCCTTTCAAAATGCGGACACGAGCTTTAAACTTTGGGCTTTTTTCAATTTGAAAACTGTATTTTTAACATAGAAAATGTATTTATTTGGTCGACACTTTATTTTGAAAGAAAACCAAACAGGGTGAAACGGAAATTCTTTCTCAGTTCGATTCCCAATAAAGACGCTGTGGTAAGAAATCTGGCGCTGCAGGAAGTTGCAATGCTGAAACTTCAACAATGACTTTAAATTCAACTTTTAGAGGGATGAATACATTATGCTATTGGCTGAAAACTGCATTGAAATGCAAAACAACGCAATTTAAATAAAGAAATTAAAAGCATGATTGAATATCAAAATAATGCAGTTAATCGGGATTAAAACAATTAATCTTTTGACAGCCCCAATAAGTATACTTCTTTTAAAACGCCACCCATCCAGGTGTGTGGAGGTTGTCAGTGCCTGATATTATCTTGGATTGAATCCGGCACCCCATGGATAGAGTTCGCAATGAGCTGGCCGAGGAGTCAGATTCAGACCAGAGAGGACCGACGTCAGTCTCATTAACAGTTACTGAAAAAATATGACATTTTCTTAGATAATTAGAACGCGTCCTTCCAGCAGTGCTGGGCTGTGATTCCTGCCATCGCTGCTCATGTCCTCATTGCACAAGTCTTGTGCCGACTCGTGGAGAGCTGGTTATCATCCTCATATATTTTTTTTTGGATGCTAATATTATTTAACATACTGCTTTACAGTTGAAGGAAATGTTAACCTCAGCTGACTTTTTAATATAAGACTGGAGCCAGTTATGTAGGTGATGGTCAGGTGGCTTTATTGTTGCATGAT